>NC_133470.1:55701514-56301514 GCF_048565385.1 Saimiri boliviensis
TTCTGTCATTTCATCACCCTCCTTCTCCATCCGGTCTGGTTCCCTTGCTGGTGAGGAGTTGTGATCCCTTTTAGGAGGAGAGGTGTTCTGGTTTCGGGAGTTTTCATCCTTTTTGCGCTGGTTTCTTCCCATTTTTGTGGGTTTATCCACCTGTTGCCTGTCTCTGTCCCAGAGAGTTGGAGCTTTATGAGTTTCCGTTGCACTACTGCCTTTTTTGATTTTTCTTTCAGGTCTGACCCGCCCAGCTAGCAGCACGCCTAGCCACTGCCTGCCCGCAGGAGCTTTGCTGAGCTGCTGTGGGCTCCGCCCAGCTGCCCTGAGCTCTTCCCTGTAGTCCTTTTTATATGGGCATAGTTAGAACTGTCTTGGCAACGGTGGTCCCGCCTCTGTTATGGCGGATTCTCTCAGTTGTGGCAGGTTGCCTCGGCAACGGCGGGTTGCCTCGGCAACGGCAGCCTGCCTCCGTAGCGGTGGAGAGTCTCAGTAATGGTGGAAGCCCCTCCCCCACGGAGCCGGACCGTCCCGGTTCAGCTGTGCTTGGTTTGGAGGGTTCAACCCAGAGGGTTTCCAATTACTGTTTTTGTTTTCGTTGTTGTTGGGGGTAGAGGGGTGGGACCAACCGAGCCTGATCACCTGGCTCCCTGACTCAGAGTCTTTTCTTTTAAGTTGAACGACCCCGCGTTCCGGTCGCTTGTTGAAAAGGCGCCAGGATCTCCCGTGCTGCGACTCACGGAGTCGGCTCGAACTGTGGCGCCGGCTCCTGGCGGATTTTTTGCCTAGGAATCTCCTGGCCTGACTCGCTATTTCAGCTGAATGGGCAGCTCTGCCGTCTCAGGGCTCTGCTCGCCAGCTAAGAGGGCTCCCAGACCAGTGGCTTTTGTACAGAGAACTGCAGCAACAGGGAGTGGTCACAGCAGCCGTGCGGGCGGAATCAGCCCCACAGGGGCCAAAAGAGCCGCACCGGCTGAGACTGCGACGCTGGCGACCCCTCTGCCTGGGTATCTCCTGGTCTGTGGGCAATAAGAGTTCGTTTGGAAATGCTACGTCCACTCACCCTCTGCACTTTCACTGGGAGCTGAAGTCCTGAGCTGTTCTTAGGTGGCCATCTTCCCAACATTCCCCACTGAGGGTTTTTATCACAAAAGCATGCTGATTTTTCTTAAATGTTTTTCCTGCATCTATTTAAATGATCGTATGATTTTCGTTTTTAATTCTGTTTAAGTGATATGTCACACTTATTGACTTGCGTATGTTAAACCATCTCTGATATGAAACTCACTTGATCATGATGTATTATCTTTTTGACATGCTGTTGGATTCAGCTAGCTAGTAACTGTTGAGGATTTTTTCATCTTTGTTCATCAGGGATATTGGTCTGTAGTTTTCTTTTTTGGTGTTGTTATGCCCTTTCCTGGTTTTGCTATCAGGGTGATACTAGCTTCATAGAATGATTTAGAGAGGATCCCCTCTTTTCCTATCTTTTGGAAAATTTAGTAGCATTGGTTCCAATTATTCTTTAATTGTCTGCTAGAATTCAGCTGCGAATCCTGCTGGTCCTGGACTTGTTTTGTTGGTAATTTTTTTTTTTATTACTGTTTCATTCTCTCTATTTGTTATTGGTCTTTACAGAGTTTCTATTTCTTCCTGATTTAATGGTGGAGGGTTGGGTATTTCCAGGAATTTATCCATCTCCTCTAGATTTTCTAGTTTGTGTGCATAAAGGTGTCCATAGTAGCCCTGAATAATCTTTTGTATTTCTGTGGTATTGGTTGTAATATCTCTCGTTTCATTTCTAATTGAGTTTATTTGGACCGTCTCTCTTTTTTTCTTGGTTAACCTCACTAATGGTCTGTCAATTTTATTTACCTTTTCAAAGAACTACTTTTTGGTTTCTTCTGTATTTTTTTCATATTTATTTATGCTCTGATTTTATTATTTTTTTCTTTTTCTGCGTTTATTTTTTTTTCTTTGTTTGTTTTGTTTTATTTTTATTTATTAATTTTTTTTATAAAGACAGAGTTTCACCATGATGGCCAGGCTGGTCTTGAACTCCTGACCTCAGGTGATCCACCCACCTTGGCCTCCCAAAGTGCTAGGATTACAGGCGTGAGCCACCACACCTGGCCTGTTTTTTTTTTTGTTTTGTTTTGTTCTTTCTCTAGTTCTTTGAGGTGTGAACTTAGATTGTCTACTTGTGGTCTTTCAGACTTTTTGATGTAGGCATTTAATGCTATGAATTTTCCTCTCAGTCCCATTTTTGCTGTATTAAAGAGGTTTTGATAACTTGTGTCACTGTTATAATTCAACTCAAATGATTTTTAAATTTCCATTTTCATTTAATTGTCAGAGCAGAGATCATTCAAGAGCAAATTATTTAATTTTCATTTATTTGTATAGTTTTGAGGGTTCCTTTTGGAGTTAATTTCCAGTTTTATTCCACTTGGTCTGAGAATGTACTTGATATGATTTTGATTTTCTTAAATTTATTGAGACTTGTTTTGTGGCCTATTATATGATCTGTTTTGAGAATGTTCCATGGGCTAATGAAGAAATGTATATTCTGCAGTTTAGGGGTAGAATGTTCTATAAATATCTGTTAAGCCCATTTGTTCTCAGGTATCCTTTAGGTCTGCTGTTTCTTTGTTGACTTTCTGTGTTGATGACCTATTTAGTGCTGTCACTGTAGTATTGAAATTCCCCACTACTATTATGTTATCATTTATCTCATTTCTTAGGTCTACTAGTAAAAATCCAGATGACGACATCACTAGAAAACTCCTGTTGGTATCTCTTATTATGAACACAAAGCTTTTAACAAAATACTGGGAAGCTGAATCCATCATCACATAAAATAAACTATATCCCTTAAATGCCATGACCAATTGGAATTTATCCCAGGAATGCAGGTTGTTTACACCTAAAAATCAATTGAAATACCATATCAATCAAATTAAAATTACACACATAATCATATTAATACATAAAAAGCATTTGACAATATCTAACAACCTTCTATGACAACATTCTCAACAAGCTAAGAATGGAAGGAAGCTTTCTAATGTAATAAAGGGCATCTAATAAATACCCACAGCAAACATCACATTTAATAGTGAAAGATTACATGCTTACCCCTAAGATCAGAACAGAAAAAAGATATTCACTCTTACTCCTTCTTTCAACTTTGTACTAGAAGTTCTAGCCAGTGTAATGAGGCAAGGAAAATAAATAAAAGACATCCAGATCGGAAATGAGTCTAGTTAAATTGTGTCTGTTTGCAGATGACATTTGTGTATGCAAATGTGATGAATTTGTGTATGCAAAGTCATAAGGAATCCACTAAAAGACTATTTAACTAATAAATGAGATCATCAGGTTTTCAAAATAGAATATTAATATAAAGACTCAATTGTATTTCTTAGCATCAAAAATAGTGAAACAGGTGGGAGTAAATTTTAGATGCAAAACCTATTCTCTTAACACTTTTTTTCCCCTCTTCAATTTTGAATTAAAGTTCAAGAGTACATGTGCAGGATGTGTAGGTTTGCTAAATAGGTAAACGCATGCCATGGTAGTTTGCTGTACAGATCATCCCGTCACCTAGATATTAAACCTGGCGTCCATTAGCTATTTTTCCTGATGCTCTCCCCGACCCTACTCCCCCTCTGACGGGTCCCAATATATATTGTAACCCCTCTATGTTTCTAAAAAGTCAAAAAACAACAGATGCTGGTAAGGTTACAAAGAAAAAGAAACACTTTTACACTGTTGGTGGGTATGTAAATTAGTTCAGCCATTGTGGAAGACATTGTGGTGATTCCTCAAAGATCCAGAGGCAGAAATACCATTTGACCCCGCTATCCCATTACTGGGTATATACTCAAAGGAATTTGAACACTTTATTTCAAAACATTTTTGAAATAAATTAAAGAAGACCCAAAGAAATGGAAATATTTTCCGTGTTTACGGACTGGAGGGCTTAATATTTATAAGATGACAATACTTCTTACATTGATCTACAAATTTGATACTATCCCTATCAGAATATGTGCAATAAAAAACTTGGATGGCTTTTGTCCTAGTTTGTTGGAGGTAATCTCCAAACCCTTGGAATTTCCCAACTGTTTGGAATGTCTCTCTTATTCATGCTAGGTCTCTCAAACCACATTTGATGATTTATGCTAATGAGAGCATGGCCAAAAATTCAATCAATTATGCCTATGTAATGGAACCTCAATTAAAACCCCTAAATACCAGAGCTTAGACAAGCTTTTTGATTGGCAATACTCTGCATATTGCCACTCATCAATGTGATAGAAGGATATTATGCCCTTGAAGATGACAGAAGCTTTATATTTAGGACTCTCCCAGACCTTCTCTCTTTGACTGGTTCTGATTTGTATCCTTTTACTATAATAAAGCTATAATCATAAGTAGAGTACATTCCTGAGCTATTTGAGTGACTGAAGTGAATTATCAAGCCTGAGAGAATAGTAACAGCCCCTCAATTTGCAGCCTGCTGTCCAAAAATAAGGGTGCTTAGGGAACTCCAAACTTGTGCATGGTGTTTGAAGTGGGGCCCACTTGTGGGAACTGTGCCTATTTCCTTGAGTTTGGTTAACTCCAGGTAGAGACTCAGCTCACTTCTTTGTAAAAAATGACACACAAATTCTAAAATCTAAATGGGATACCAAAAGGCCCAGAATAGTCACAGAAATCTTGACAAAGAAGAAAGGCAGATGGCCCACACTTACCAATTTCAAAACTTACTACTAAGCAACAATAGTCAAGACAATATGGTACTGGCATAAAGGACACATATATAGATCAATGGAACTGAACTGAAATTCAAGAACTAAATCTTTATTTTTTGATGAATTTATTGTCAATAAAGTTTCAAATACAATTTAATGAGAAAAGAATTCTCTTTTCAACAAATGGTGCTAGGACAACTAAGTATCTATACTCAAAAGAATGATCGCAATTTTGCGCCATTAACAAAAATAACTCAAAATGGATCAAGACCTACATGTAAGAGCTAACTTATAAAACAATTAGAAGAAAACATAGTCATATGTCTTCATGGTCTCAGATTTGGCAATGGATTCTTAAATATGACACCAAAAGCACAAACAACAGGAGATAAATTAGATATATTGGACACCATTAAAAAATCTTTTGTGATGCATAGAACAGTGTTAAAAATAAAAGTGAAAAGACGAACTATAGAATAGAAAAAAATATTTTCACATAGTGTGTTAGATGTGGAACCTGTATTTTGAATATATAAAGAAATCTTAACTCTTGCAAGTCAACCACAACACACACACTCACACACACAAAAGCTTCATAATTTTAAAAGGGCAAAAGGTCTGAATATACGTTTCTTAAAAATATTATAACAAATGGCCCATGAGCACATGAAAAGATGATCAACATACTTAGTCATCAGAGACACTTGGACATAAATCAAACCTCAATAAGATACCCCCTCATATGCCCTAGGATGATGAAAATAAAAAACTTATACAGTATGAGGTATTGGTGAAGATATGGAGAAACAGTGACTCTCCTATACTGTTTGTGGGAATGCGCAATGGTTCAACCTCTCTGGAAAACAATCTGACAACTCTTCAAATGATTAACGATAAAACTACCGTATACTGCCAGAATTCCACTCCTAGGTATATACATATGAGAAGTTGAAGTATCTAGAGGCATTATTCATAATAACCAAAAGGTGGAAACAACTTGTATATCAACTGATAAATGTCTAAACAGAAAGTGCTATATTCATACAATGGAATAGCATTCAGCAACAATAAGGAATGAGGCATTGATACATACTAAAATAAGAGAATGCTTGCTAAACAAGGGAATGCTTTAGCATGCTAAGACAAGGGAATAGGCCTTGAAAACCTTAGGCTAGCTAAAAGAAGCTAGTCATAAGAAACCACATATTATATATTTCAATTACATGTGATGTCTAGAATAGACAAATTTATGGAGGCAGAAAGTAGACTGGTGATTGTTTAGACCCGAGAGGGACATGACATAGGGAGTGATAGCTATAGGCTAACACGTTTGTTTTTGAGACGATAAAAGTATTCCAAAATGGGTCATACTGGTAGTGTTACATATCTTTCACTGTACTAAAAACATTGAATTGTATACTTCAACTTGCTGGATTGCATTATATGTTAATTATATCACAATAAAGCTGTTAAGGAATACTATGAATAACTTTATAATCATAAGCTTGACAACTTAGACTTAATAAAAAACTTCCTGAAAAAAAAACAAATTACCACAATTCACTCAATATAAAATAGATAATTTAAATAGGCTTATAAACCAGTGAATCAGTTTTGTAATAAAAACCTTTCAGATCTCTAGGCCCATATGGTTTCAACGGCAAAATCTACCAAACACTTAAAGAAACATGAATACCAATGTTACACAATTCCAGAAATAAAGAAGTGGAAGACAGATTTTCCAACTCATTTTATGAGGTTAATATTACACTGATACCGAAGACAAACTAATACAGTACCAGTTATATTTCTGATTTATTATAAATTAAACAAAATGTAGTATGTACATATAATGGAACATTATTTACCCTTAAAAAGGAATGTAATTATGATACATGCTACAGCATAACTTAACATTAAAAACATGCTAAATGAAATATGGAAGACACAAAAGGACAAATATTATATAATTCCACTTACAGGAAATGCATAGAATTGGCAAATTCATAGAGATAGAAAGTAGAATAGAGTTTGTCAGGAGCTGTAGGAAAGGGTACTAAGGAGTTATTTGTTACAAAGTTTCTGTTTGAGATTACGAAAAAATTCTAAAAGTAGATATTGATTATTGTACAACATTATGAATATAGCTAATGCCATTGAATTGTGCACTTAAAATGATTATAAGGGTAAAACTTTTATATATTTTGCCAGAGTTTAAAAATATACCATGTACAAATACTTCAAATAAAATGAAATATTATGGTACAAGGTTAACAAGTCACCTAAAGATCTGTATGAAAATTTAAAAATGCTGATGAAAGAAACCAAAGACTTAAATAAATGGAAATATATATCATGTCCACCAACTGAAAGATTCGACTTACTAATGATGCCAATTCTCCCCAAGTTGATGATCTATGGGGATATGTCAACGCATATGAAAATTCCAGCAAGTTGTTTTTATTTTATTTGATTTTGATTTTTCTTTTCTTCTTCTTCATTTTTTTTTTCTTTTCTTGAGGCTGAGTCTCAGTCTGTTGCCCAGGCCAGAGTGCAGTGGTGTGATCTTGGCTCACTGCAACCTCTGCCCCCCAGGTTCAAGCAGCGATTCTTGTGCCTCAGCCTCCTGACTAGCTGGGACTACAGGCATGAGCCACTACTCCTGGCTAATGCTTGTATTTTTAGCAGAGACGTGGTTTCACCATGTTGGCCAGGCTGGTCTCAAACTCCTGACCTCACGTGATCCACCAACTTCAGCCTCCCAAAGTGATGGGATTACAGATATGAGCCACTGCACCCGGCTGAGCAAGTTGTTCTTAGACAGACAAATTCATTTTAAAATTTACATGGAAAAGTACAGGCTCTAGAACAGTTAAAGCATTACTGAAATAGAAAAATGAAGTGGGAGGAAACATTTTATCTGATATTAAAACTTATTATATATCAACAGTAATCAAGATAGTGTGGTATAGTGGAGGGATAGACATACAGATGAATGGAACAAAATAGAGAACCCAAATAGACACAGAAATATGCTCAATTGATTTCTGACAAATATTACAAAAGCAATTCCCTGGAAGAAAGATAGTTTTTGCAACAAATGATCCCAGAGGAATTGGACACACATAGGTGAAAAAAAATGAGCATTGACATAAACCTCACATCTTCTATAAAAATTAATTCAAAATAGATCACTAGCTTAAGTATAAAACATAAAACTGTAACACATTCAGAAAAAAAGGAAAAAATCTTGAAAATTTAGTGCTAGGCAAAGAATTCTTATACTTGACACCAAAACCATTTTCCATGACAAGAAAAATTGATAAATTTTGTGTCACTAAAAAAAAAAAACAAAAAACAAAAAAACCAAAAACACTTTTATTCTACAAAAGATAATATTAGGAGCATAAATATACAAGTTGCTGATTGGGAAAAAATATTTTCAAACTACATATCCAATAAAGAATTAATATGCTGAATGTACAAAAAAAAAAAAAAAAAAAACCTCTCAAAAATCATTTTTTTTTTTTTTTTTTTTGAGACGGAGTTTTGCTCTTGTTACCCAGGCTGGAGTGTAATGGCGCCATCTCGGCTCACCGCAACCTCCACCTCCTGGGCTCAGGCAATTCTCCTGCCTCAGCCTCCTAAGTAGCTGGGATTACAGGCATGCGCCACCATGCCCAGCTAGTTTTTTGTATTTTTAGTAGAGACGGGGTTTCACCATGTTGACCAGGATGGTCTCGATCTCTCAACCTCGTGATCCACCCGCCTCGGCCTCCCAAAGTGCTGGGATTACAGGCTTGAGCCACCGCGCCCGGCCTCAAAAATCATTTTTAAAAATCCAAATAAATGATAGCCAAAAGACATGAGGAGACATTTCACTGAAGAGGATAAGATGGCAAATAAGCATATGAAAATATTTCACCATCATTAGTCATTAAAGAAATGTAAGTTTAAAACCACAATGAGATATCACTATACATCTCTCAGAAAAGCTAAAATAAAAATAGAAACAATACTAAACGCTAGTAAAGATGCAAAGAACCTGGATCACTTACACATTGCTGGTGGGAATGTAAAGTAACACAGCCACTCTGAGAAATAGCTTGGCAATTTCTTATAAAATAAAAACTACTAGATGACCCAGCAATTGCACTCTTAGTCATTTACTCTAGAGAAATGAAAACTTATATTCACACAAAGACTTGTATATGAATATTCATAAGAGATTTATTCATAATAGCCAAAACTGGAAACAGCCAAGATTCCTTTAATGGATGAATAGTTAAGCAAATTCTTTTACAATGATACAATGGAATATGGCTCAGCAATAAAAACGAATAAGCTATTGATATAATCAGCAAGTTGAGTATTTCTCAGGTAATTATATTGAGTGAAAAAGACTTATCCCTCAGTCACATTGTATAATTCAATTGATACAACATTTTGGAGTTGGTAAAATCATAGGAATGAAGAACAGATTATTTGTTGTCAGAGGTTAGGTATTGGGCCATTGAGCGGCAGGGCGTGGTGTGTGAAGAGAGAGAGGTGTGTTATGATAGGCAGTATGAAGGATCTTTGTAATGATGGAACTGTTCAGTATATTGACTGTGGTGGGCACATAAACATACATATGTGAAAAAAATTTTAGAAGTAAGTACACATACACACAAATGAGTACAATTAAAACTGGGGAAATCTGAAAAAGATTAGTTGACTTATCAATGTGAATATTCTGGTTGCAATATTGTACTATAGTTTTGCAAGATGTTACTATTGGATGAAAATATAAAGAAATATTACTCTGTATTATTTCTTGTAATTGCATGTGAATCTACAGCTAGTTCAGTAGAATTTTTCACTTAAAAAGCTTTCAACCTGGCCCCCTATGCTAGGGCCACACATGTCCACACTTGTCTTCCCAACATTCACTACCTGTGACATGATTGTAGCCGACTCTCTGCCTTTAATAAGTCTCTTTTCCCATTTCTGGTATCTACCTCTCCCATATACCTGGATTCCCTAGTATTAGCAATTAGTCATTTATCTACTTCAAGTTGTCCTTCAAAGCTCGATATCAGAACAGTGGTATTTAAAAGGGTAAAAATCACTGGATAAATTGGTGCTCAGGATAACAATACCTTTAAACAAACTAATACATAGACATAGTTGTCATCCATTTGTCCATATGCCACTTCTACTGAGCAATCTTGCCTCATTGGCTAAATAAATTTTTAATTCTGAAATCATTTTTGCAATTATTTTGGTTATATGACCCTGTAAAAATATAAGATGTGTTAGCCTCTCTCTCAGAAGATCCATCATTCTTATTGTCCAAATAGTTTTACCCTGATTTTGTCATTGTGATGACAATGAAGCTCCTTTGTCTCTCTGGGCCTCAATTTCCTGTTGTTTAAAATAACAGAAAATCTCCATCGAATATTCACATTTTGAAATTCTAAATACAGTTTTAAGTCTTCTTTCTGACATGAAGTACTCCCTAAGAAAATTTGCTACCTTACAGCTTACAGTGAGCTTTACTTTCTCTAAACTCCATTTGCATTTGGACTTAGTACCAAGTAATTCAGCATTAACGTTTATCTTAGTTGTTCCACGTATGATGAGAATGGAGCAACTGCTTTATACCTCTGGACCTCTTCAGCATGCTATCGTGATTAAAAACTTAATTTTAGAGCTAGATTACTAGGGCTCACAATCCCATCTTGACCACTTACTGTATTCTTTAGGCAAATTATTTAACCTCCTTGTGGCTTAATTACTTCACCTATAAAGTTGGGATAATTATAACCACTATCTCTTAAGATCATTAATGTGTTTCAATTAGTGCTTGACACTTCCTCAGAGTTCAACATTTGCTATTTATTATCGTTACTGTTTTTATTATTGATATCTTAAAGTGGCTAGCATGAGGCAACACGTAATAAATCTTTGATACTATATATTGTGTTCTTACTAAGTGCAAAGTTGTGCATACTTTGTTTTAATCCTCATAATTTCCCTGAAATATCAATATTTTTACTTTTCATTTTATAAATAAAAATCCAAATAAATTAAATAACTTTCCCATGATTAAACAACCATTAAGTGGTGAAACCAGGCTTAGAACTTAAGTTGGCCTGACTTCAAAGTCTGTGATCTTCCTTCTTTGAACTGTTTATCAAGAGACATATTGACAAATACTCAGACATTTTGTCTCTATGATGCTATGCAAAGGTATTGCAGAATGTTCTGATGAATGGGGTTTTGTAGTTATTAATCTTGTTAACATAGACTACCAATATGGAGTAGTGGGTGCCTTATCTGAAGGCAGATAAGGAAATATGAAAAGTCACATATGCATACACGTTATCAGGTCCTTTATTTATATGCTTTCACCCACATAGTTGCAAAGCTGTTATTTTGTGGCCTTGACTCACGTAAGTAGAGGGACAAAAATGAGCAGGAAGTGTCCAAGGGAAAGAGCAGTGTAGAGTTTAGGGCAGCATCAGACATGAAGAGCAAAAGGAACTTCATCTCTCTCCTCCAACATCTGGTTAGATTGCTTTGAAATCACTTCCATTCTTGTATTTGAAAAAGTTATTGAACTCCACTATTCCCCATATTCCATCTCTACCTCTTTCTAGCTGTTCCAGGTCCTCCAATGCTAGTTGATTTAAAAGTGTGCCAGGTATAGCAGCCAGAAGCTCTGCTGCTGGGTATGAAGACATCCATTCATGTTTATGTTGCCTTAATAGATTTTCCCCATCTTCTGACATTAACCAGAAGCGCTCTCTTAATTCTACCAAAAACCCTACTGAAGACCCTCTTCCTGATTACTTCAACATATGGAAAGACGTAATCTGCAATTTTCTAACTGTCAGACAACTTGTGAGGGAAGCAAGTATTTATTTTGGCTTACTTCGTCTGCTTCTTGGAGCCAAGCATAGTATCCATCTGCTTACATCCAGCTCTTCTTAAATTCAATGATATGCCAGTTCTCCCCTTGCTGGTTGTGGTTGCCCCTCAGTTTTCTCTAGTCAAGTCTATAAGTGTTTATTAACTTATGTGCCTCACTCCCACTGTGCCAGAAGCCATGAAGGATGAGAAAGGCATGACATGCTGCTGCCCTCCAATCTGGTTGTGAATACAAGATTTACACACAGAAAAACAACTGAATAGTACAAGCTAGCACACAGTAAAATGCCAAGTTATATGGCAAGGACACTAAGTGCTGTTGGAATTCAAAAGAGGGGATGATAAATAAAGTTTGACAGGACTCCAAGAAAGAGTTAGGACTCAAGAGGCAGCATGTGTACTAGATTACAGCACTGTGTTAAAGTCTAAATGTTGGATAGATGTGGGCTTTAATTTGAGCTGTAGGATCTTAGACCATTTCCCTTCTGAGTGTCCATTTCCTTATCTGTAAAACGCACCTGGTTTGGATGGGCTGAATTTCAGGTATTAGCAAGTCATTGAAAATATAAGCCTGTATCTTGTGTGATATGTTAGATTTGATATCATAGATTTCTAATCACCAGAGGAGAGAGAGAGAGAAGACAAATTAACGTGTTGAGTTTCTGTGAGGGAAAGTCAGAAGTATTAGCCCATTTGATAAAGTCAAGATAATTCAAATCTAGGTCTGTAGGACTTCAAAGCCTTTGCTGCTTCTAAATACTTTCATTTAAAAAGTGAATAAATTTTCCAAGGGAACAAGTGTAGAGAAAGAACAACCTACCCTGTAAAATAGAGCTTGAAGGATTCCTAGGTAAGGGTCAGGAGGAAGAAAATAAGCCAAAAGACAGAGAAGGAGTGATTGATGAAGTTAAAAAAGTTGAGGGGTATAATTTTAGACACTTAGATTATACAGCTGGCCATTAAACCCTTCTAATCCAATACCTCAAATGGGAACTTTGTGTAGATAGGCACATTGAGGCCAGGTGTGGTGGCTCACACCTGTAATCCTAGCACTCTGGGAGACCGAGGTGGGTGGATCACCTGAGGTTGTGAGTTCAAGACCAGCCTGACCAACATGGTGAAACCCCCTCTTAAAAAAAAAAAAAAAAAAAAAAAAGATAGGCACATTGAGGCTCAGAGATAAGAAGATAATTTTCCAATGGAAGCTAAAGAAGAGAGTCTTAAAAAGAAAGGGCTGGTCTCTAGTGACAAATGCTAGAGTGGTGGAGGAGGACAAAGGCAGGAGCAATGTTACTGTTCTTTATTACTAAGAGGTGGGGGAAAAGAGGACAAGGAGGAGGAAAAGCAGAGTCTAGAGTTAAGGTTTTAAGGTGGGTGGTAAAAGGTGTTGAAGAATAGATGAAGCTGGGGTCAGTTGAGTGGATTTCTAAAAATCCAAGCAGCCCATACTTGCAATGAATTGGTATTTTCTCCCTTTATTTATAGTTTATTCTCCAAAGAAGGTAAAACAAAACAAAACAAAACAAAACAAAACAAAACAGGAGGGGATTGTCTTATAAATAAAACCTTTCTGTTTAAGTTCTGGGACTGACATAGTTACCCCCATCTAATATATGGATTTTGAAGTCAGATATCAATTTGAGCCCTGTTATGGTTTAGCTGTGTCCCCACCCACATCTTACCTTGAATTCCCACATGTTGTGGGAGGAACCCAGTGAAAGGTAATTAAATTACAGGAGTGTGTCTTTCCTGCACTGTTCTCATGGTAGGAAATAATTCTCATGAGAGCTGATGGCTTTATAAGGTGGTTTCCGTGCAGCTCTCTGTTTGTCTGCTGCCATTCATGTAAGATGTGACTTGCTTCTCCTTGCCTTCCACCATGATTGTGAGGCTTCCCCAGCCATGTGGAACTGTAAGTCCAATTAAACGTCTTTCCTTTTTAAATTGCCCGGTCTCTGGAATGTCTTCATCAGCAGCGTGAAAATGGACTAATACAAGCCCTGACGCCATGCTTCCTCACTGGATAATCTCACAAATGTCCTTTCTCTTTTCTCAGTCTCACAATTCTCATCCGTAAAACAAAAATAATAAGGTTACAATTCATAGGAGCCAAGCACCATGGATTGCACCTCTAATCCCAGCACCTTCAGCCAAGGCAGGAGGATCACTTGAGGCCAGGAATTTGAGGCCATTCTGAGCAGGACAGTGAGACCTCATCTCTAAAAATTAAAACAAAAATAGCTGGGCATCATGGCACATATCTGTGATCCCAGCTACTCAGGAGGCTGAGGCAGGAGCATGGCTTGAGTCCAGTTTGAGGCTGCAGTAAGCTATGATGACAACACTGCACTTCATCCTAGGTAACAGAGTAAGATCCTGTTTCTAAAAAAACAAAGTTACAATTTATAGAGTTGTTGATGAAGATTTGATAGCACAGGTGTTGCAAAAATGCCTTAGCCTGTTACTTTGTGTCTGCATGTTGTAAGCAATCTATGAATGCTGGTTGCACACCTGGGCAGTACTTTCTGAGATAGTATTTGTCAGGTCACCTTTCTAAAAGTAATTAGGTGCTGTGCTCACAACTAATTCTCTCTCTCTCTCTCTCTCTCTCTCTCTCTCTCTCTCTCTCTCTCAAAAATATCTTTACCTATAGAGGTAACGAAGCCACAAGTTCAAAGCTGCAGAAACATCTAAGGCAGGACGGGCGCGGTGGCTCACGCCTGTAATCCCAGCACTTTGGGAGGCCCAGGCGGGCAGATCACGAGGTCAAGAGATCGAGACCATCCTGGCCAACATGGTGAAACCCTGTCTCTAAAATATATATATATATATATATATATATATATATATACATATAAAGAAACATCTAAGGCATGCAAATAAAGCCAGACTCATGGAATAATTTATTTTTGTATGAAGTTACAAGAAAGAAAGGTAAATAAAATCTTGTGAATGCTAACAATAATGATTCGGAGCAAAGATTTTCACAGCACCTTAAGTGGAGAGTGATCTTTAAAAGTGATGCTTACATTGATTAAAAATAGACTCCAAAGCCAAAGAAGGAAGGGAACCAGGGCAAGGAAGGAAAAGAGGCAATAAAATTAGGTGCTTCCCAGGAACAGGAAACCCCAAAGATTTATCCTTATGTTTTTAGCTCTCACTGGGGTCAGTTAGGTAAGAGGAGCCCGAAGAAAAATTATAGTGTCTCTGAGGCTAAGAGAGGAGATTATTTCGATGAGTGGGCAAGTTGTTGGTGGTACGAAGTATGTCAGAGAGGTCCTAAGATTGTGATACTATGTATATTTTCTTGAGAGTAGAAACTATACATTTCATTTTGTAGCTTAAGGACCTGGAATAACGGAAGATGATCCAAAAATATTGGTTAAAAGATTGAGTTTTTAATGGTCAGTACTGAAACCCAATAATTTAACTTGCTCACAAATCAGGTTAAATTTTTTTTTTTTAACTATTGAAGATATCAACATAGTCCTTGAAGACAGGACCAGAAATAGAATGCAACTGGTAGTGGCTTAGTGGGATGAGGTGAGAGACTAATATACACTGAGTAGCAATGACGTATTAATTGGTTTTTACCTGCCCTATCATCTTGAAGAATCTATGCAATCATTCCTACTTGCCCAAGAGGATAAAGGACAGAGTTAGGATCGATCAAAAGAAAAAAAAAATCAGATGTATCTGTCTCCAAGTCTACTTTCTTTCCCCTAGCCTCACTGAAAACCTTGTGCAGGTTCCGTCTGATGTTCTGGCTATTTAGATGTGGAGAGAGTTTGAAGAGCTGCCAGACATTTACTACATTTTAAGATAGAGATAGCAGAGCTAATTGAATGACTGAAAAAAATATCATTAAGTGGTGATTCTGTGGCGAGAAGAAAATTTGAAGCATTGATTTCCTAGCCCCAAGGAAATTATAAGCAACTGAATAAATATCAGAGACACATGTAATTTGGTAATTAGAACAAGGGTGAAAGAAATAAACACAGTTTGGCACCCTCCTTAAAATGATTTGAAACAGGAACTGGGCCACTGCACTGTACAACTTCAGGGATCAGCCTCAATCTCCCCATACTATAACTAGATCTACATGTAAGGCTACTGCAAGATCCCCATTTGCCATGGCTGAAAAGAGTGCTAAACCATGAGTGACTATTCCTGTGTACTTATTTACACCCCCACCAGGAAGAATCGCTCCAGGTTCACCACAGAACCATAGACACTGGAGCTCTACATGAACCATAGATATCAGATTCAATTTTTCAATGAGAAAATTGAAGCCCAAAGAGAAGAAGGGATTTTTCACAAGGTCACACAGACTGTTAGTGACAGAGAATCCAGGTTTCCTGATTGCCACTCCAGGACTCTCTACCATATCATTTTCTTCCACTATGCATGATGATTTAGAATCCAGATTTTGGAGCCAGGCTTCCCAACTTCCAATCCTGGCTTTACCACATGTGAAACCTCAGGTAAATTATCTAAACTCTCTGTGCCTCAGTTTAATACTACCTCAATCATAGGATTGTTGTGAGCATTGGTTCATCAAACATGTAAAATCATTTAGAACTATTGGTTTTCAGTTATTTTTTCAGTTAATATTGATGTCTCCTCTTTCAATCTCCCCATACCGTAACTGTATCTACATGTAGGGCTACTACAAGATCCCCATCACCTGAAGTATTATGGCTGGGCAAAGAAGATCCCTATCACCTGAAGTATTATGGCTGGGCAATTTCATCAAGGTATAATGCTGACCTTTCTGCAAATTGGAAAATTTTGCTTGCAGAACCGTTCTTACTGGTTACTACCAGACTGGTTTTTGTTTTTGTTTTTTTCATTTTCTTTTTCACACCTGCCTGCCTACTTCCAAGCCCCCCTTTTTTTTTCTGTCTCATACTGTTTAGAAAAAGATTCTCTCAAACTTTTGTACTTCTAAAGATAATATCTTTGATTATTTTTAAGATTCTAATTTTTCTTTTAGTTCTAAGAATTTGTGGTCTGTAAGAGACAGAAATGTCCTCATAGTTGCCCTTCATGCACTTGAAGCCAATTATTAATTTTTTTCTCTTTTGCCGGCTATGATAGAATTATGCTGTTTTAGGACTGGGCTCCAAGATAACTTCTTCCTGCAGAACTCCTTATTTGCCTTTTCCACTGAAAAATTATGACTTATTGTTCTTTGAGTTGCTGAGCTCAAGCCTTCTACATTTGATTTTTCTTCAACTTGCTAGCCTTTTAAATGAAAAATCCCTATTACCTACAGTTCAGTTTTCACTAACCTTTTACTCCAAAACCTCCACTGGTATGTTGTCATTTGCTCTAGCTTCCCTAACACCAGGTAGTAAAATGGGAGATGAGTCCTCTACTGGTGGAGGCCTTTGATTCCAGCTCACTCAGCACTTTGGAAATAGTTATCAGTCTCCTTACTCTACAAGGGAGTAGGAAAATACATTTGAAGTCAGCCATGTCTTTGGCTAATGCTAAGGGTACATTGCAGAGGGCTGCCTTTTCTGAAGGCAAATATCTATTTCTTGTTAAAAGGAAAATCCTTTAAAAACAAAAGCCAAATAGTATAAGAATTACAACTGAATACATTTAGGGTGCTTAGGAAGTTGTATTTAAAAATATTTTCTGGCCCTATATTTTTGGAAGATTGTGAACTGGAAATAATTTTATCAATTTTAATAAGCTTTTGCTTCTTAGCACTTTTATCTTTCAAGACAAGAAAGGAAAGGCAAGCCATGTGATTCTCCACAATGCTGCCTTTCGTTTACTTAAATGACTTATACTACCTGTTAAAGATAGCTGATACACTTGCTGATAATGAGGTGGAAAAAAGGCTGATTATTTCAAGTTAGCTTTGGTAGTGCGTGGCAACATGGAAATTTCTTACGAGCCCTTTCTTTTATCTCAATGATGGAGAAAGTAGCTATGCTGTCTTTCCCACCTTGTCTCTGAAAGCCTCACCAAATAAAAAGGCCAATGGGAAGTCATAGTGTTGAAAGATGACCTTGTAACCCTTTCTCACATTCATCAACAGATCTTTTTTGGACATCTATTCTAAATGAGTCTACATTGTGTAGGCAGAAAAGAAAAAAATGACCCTATGCGGGGTAGCTGCTACACTGTACAGTGCCTTTGTGAAGATTAGAAAAATACATCCCTTCTAGGCAGACTCAGACTCTGGGAGCAGATATTGGTGTGTAAATAAGAAAAAAAATGTGTCTTGTTCAGCAGATGTAGATCTTTGCTAGATATAGATCTAGGACCCTTTAGATTTCAGCCCCAGCGCTCCTCCTTGTCAGGGTGCCTTCATGAAGTTTTCAGTTTGCACATCTGTATGCTGTGGCCCTAAAATCCTGCCACAATCTGAGTATCGCGCATGCCCAACCTTGTATGATTGATGACTGTTTTTGTGATAATCAAATTATAGGCTGTAGGAATTCATTCATTTTTCAACAAATATTTAGAAGTCTCTATTAAAAGCCAGGCAGGTTCTTTTCTAAGTGTTGGAGATACATCAGTGAAAAAAGCAAACTAAATAAAATTCCTGCTTTTAATACACTTACCTTGTAGTGGTTCTTAGAAGAAAAAGGCCAATCATAGAAGACGCCATTGAAAAGGTAAGGATTTAATGGGCAAGATTTGGTTAGGGTGAGTAGAGAATGAATCTGAATAAAATAGAAATAAAATAAAATAGACGTTTAGAGAATTGATATTTAGTGAACTGTCTTTTGAAGACTATAGGGCAATCCATAGATAAGGAAACTGAGATTCAGAGAATTAACTCACTCAGGTTCCCACAACAAAATAAGGATCAGATCCAGGATTGAACCTTTGTCCAGTGGCTTTGCAACTCCATACTTGCTCTGCCCATCCTACTCAGATGCTTCTCAAGAAAGCTGTAAAGAAGCTGCTGCATCAAAAACATAGTATGGATAGATTTGTCCTAGTCCAGAGGCTGAAGGGGAATCTTTTGGTTTAGGGACTAGGAATAATCTGGTGCTAACTGGTAACAAGCAAATGATGAGTTTTTACTTCTCCAAATTCTGAAACCTTTGAACTTTTCTGGATCTAAATGTCATTTGGTGATTTATGGCAATAATCTAATTGAGAGACTTTTGTGATTAATATCAAGGCTCTGCTAAAATATGCTTTTGGCTCCTCTTTCCTGGCTCAGCTTCATACCTGTTAATTAAAGAGCCAACATTACCTCACAGTAGTTCAGCAATTGGCCAGCTCAGTAAACATGCCATAAGTGAATCTTGCAATTTTGAAAACAATATTTGGTGCAAAAATATGTTGATAAAATTTTCTGTTAATTTTAGAAAACATTTGACAATTAAGAATGTCTTCTAAGACTGAAGGATCTCTTTTATCCAGCTAAATCTTTCCTTAAAATGGCTTTCTAAGGGGAAGTCAAGTATGTCAGTCCATTAGCCAATAAGTTAGTCAAAGCCCTCACCATCTGATTCAAGACAGAAATCAGTGCTTTGCAATTAATCGTTTCTTCCTGGTTTAGAAATTTCATCAGCGGATGGTTAGCTATGATTCTTAAAAATACCTTTTAGACATATGCAGCTCATAGGAACATGAACATCATCACTTAAAAAATAAAATAAAAAAACCGGTAGGTCTTTGAGGTTGAAGTAGCATCTATGTAATTTTTTAGCTTGGTCAAAACCAAGTACAGAATTTCAGGAAGGAATTCTGCAGTGCAGCCCCACTCTGTGTTATGTGGGCTAGGAAAGTTCTGACTAGATAGTATCTGGACCTGGAATGGTCTTCTCTCTGGGCTTTACTACATTCCTAATCAGAAAGCTTAAAATCTCAAGTTTGGCCCTGGCCTTAATAATGATTTACGTTCAAATAGAGTTTGAGGCAGAAGGAGGAAAAGGACTTTCTCAAGGTCACACCATGAGTTAAAGTACACATGCTTAATCTTTTTTTCCTTCATGAATCATTCTGACAATCTGATGAAGCTTATAGACCCCTTTTATGAGTAATGTTTTTAAATGCATAAAATATAATAAGTATGATTGCATATTGAAATCGAATTGTCAAAATATGTTAAAAATCAAATGTGTGATATATATATTTCTTTATTGCATAAAAATGAATTAGCATAAAAGCATATAAATACCTTTAACATAGTAGTAAACTTAAATGTTATTTAAAGATCACAATTAAGGTATGTGATTCCCAACTATCTGTGATTTTTACTGGTGACAAAATCTCAGGTTCTGTGGTTTGAGGTCTATAGTCATTGCTGGAGAAAATGCTAAATTTCAATTAGAAATTAGTAAAATAAAATTTAATTTTTTTGATCCAAGTTTATGATTCACTTGATTTAGATCTATGAACGCCATGAACCACATCTGAAGAATCCCTCATTTACAGGCAAAGCCTCAGTTTTCTCATCTGCAAATAAGAATAATACCTTCCTCACAGAACTATTCTGCTATTCTGACTTTTTTGCTGAGATAGTGTATTTAAAAAGCACTTAATCCGTACCCTGTTTTCCATTATAATTCTGATATGAGCTGTTATTAACCAGTATTAGAAATCCTGTGCTGATCTGTGGCCATACCACCCTGAACGCGCCCCATTGCATCTGATCTTGGAAGCTAAGCAGGGTCAGGCCTGGTTAGTACTTGGATGGGAGAAATCCTTTGTTGTGGTCTTAACCCAGTGTTTTTCCAATACACTATTTTCACCTTTGCTTCATTATGTCTTTTATCTTATTTCTCTTTGCTCACACATGTTATTAATTTTTCATATTTTATCTTTCTTTCTCTTATGTTTCCTCTACTTTTCTTCCTTTCTTTGTTTCTCTCCCTCTACCCCCCGCCCCACCTCATTTTAGGTGTATAGCCCTTCTGAGAGGAAACTATATCTCTGTAGTCTGGGTTTTGCAAAACTGTTTTGTTGCAGGTTCCTTATTATGTGTTAATTTTTTCTCCTCCACTCCATAAAAGGGAACTATGAACACATAGTGACACATAAAAATTAGCCCCATTCATCAACTAGTTTGCTATCACGTGTGTGTTGCAACTTGTCCAACATACTCAATGTTCTGCCTCCCGTCTAGGTAGCCTGCATATTCATTCTTATTCTAGCCTTTAATGTACCTAGATTGCGTAAGAGTTTGGATATATAGCACTAGCCATGACTTAATTTTTCAGGGCATCAGTGGAAGGAATTGCTAGGATAATGTCAGTGTTGACAGAGGGCCTTAAGGCCTTGCAATCTCTCTGTAGAAGACAGTTTGGCAAATAGCTTGGTGCAAATTTAAAGCTTTTGAAGGATTTGACTTCTGTGGATACTTCCTGACCCAGACATTTAGGCATTCCTTCCACTTAGGATGAAGGACATCAATGACCACCCCTCTTGTTTGCTTCTCTGCCAGCTGGATTTTCTGCCAGCTGACACAGGCACTGTCAAAACTCTCAGTATAAATGATATAGACATATTAGTAAAATATTTCAGTATCCACCTCTCTGAACACATGTATACCTTATGAATGAGAAAGTAAACTCTTAAATATATACACAACAGAAATAAATTTGTATGTTTACCAAAAGATATGTACAGAAAAATTCACAGAATCCCAGTATTTTTAATAGCCTCCAACTAGAAACTGCCCATCAACAATAGAATGGATAAATTGTGGCATATGGAATACTATACAGCAAGGAGAGTGACTGAATTATTACTATATACCACAACATGGATGGATGAAGCTCACCAACATAATGTTCAATAAAAGAAGTCAGACACAAAAAGTACAGATTAGAAGATTTCACTTTTATGAAGTTCAAAAACAGGCAACACTATCTTATGATGTTACAAGTTAGGATAGTTGTTTCTGGTAGTGAATGAGAAGAAACTTAAAGAGGCTTGTAGGTTACTGGTTATTTTCTGCTTCTTGATTGGGGTGGTTGACACAAGATATGTTCAGTTTGTGAAAATCTTTTGAGGTATACACTTCTTATTTGTGAACTTTTCTGCATATATACAGTAATAAATGTATACACACGCACACATATATATATACATTTATAAAAAACATATATACTTTACATATATAAGTATTATAATAAAAATTTTACTTTAAAAGAAAGATCTTTGGTGTAACTTCAAATTAGAAAGCAGGAAGAAAGATGAAGGGTCCAGATCAGGGGTCAGTAAACTATATCCCAAGGGCCAAATTTGGCCTGTATTTTTAAAGAAAGTTTTATTAGAAGAATTAGAAGACAACCACATTTGTTTCTTTGTATATTGTCTATGTTAGCTTTTGCACTACAACTACAAAGGTGGGTAGTTTTGACAGACATCCTATGGCCCACAAAGCCTAAAATATTTACTATCTGGCCTTTTACAGAAAATATTTCCAAGTTCTGCTTTAGATGATTTTTTTTCCTTGAATCCAACGTCTTTTAACAGTTAAAACCTCAATCATATTTCACCACAATCACTTTCTAACTGGCTTCTGCTTCAACTTTTGCCCCTTACAGCATATTCTCAATATGGCAAGAAGGAGTAGGTGGGAAACTTATGCTTCTTTGCAAGACGTAATAAGTGTCAGAAGCCCGAGGTTCTGCCGCAAAACCAGAAAAAGCCGGATACATTACAAAAATCCGGCTTATAAAGATACGATAAAGATGTGAGAATTAAGAAAACAAAAAGACACCGGGCGCGGTGGCTCACGCTTGTAATCCCAGCACCTTGGGAGGCTGAGGCAGGTGGATCACGAGGTCAGGAGTTAAAGATCAGCCAATATGGTGAAACCCGATCTCTACTAAAAATTCAAAAATGAGCCAGACATGGTGGCATGTGCCTGTAGTCCCAACTACTCAGGAGGCTGAGGCAGAAGAATCATTTGAACCTGGGTGGCAGAGGTTGCAGTGAGCCAAGATCGCACCACTGTCCTCCAGCCTGGGTGACGGAGTGAGACTCCATTTCAATAAATAAATAAATAAATAAACAAAACAAACAAATAAATAAAGGCCGGGCACAGTGACTCACTCCTGTAATCCCAGCACTTTGGGAGGCTGAGGCGGGTGGATCATGAGGTCAAGAGATCAAGACCATCCTGGCCAACATGGTGCAACTCCATCTCTACTAAAAATACAAAAATTAGCTTGGTGTGGTGGCCTGCGCCTGTAGTCCCAGCTACTTGTGACTCCAAGGCAGGAGAATTGCTTGAACCCAGGAGGCGGAGGTTGCAGTGAGCTGAGATCGTGCCACTGCACTCCAGCCTGGCTCCTGGCGACAGAGCAAGACTTTGTCTCAAAAAACAAAAAACAAACAAACAAACAAACAAAGACTGGGTACATTGGAATTCTAGAGTGAGGAGAGCATTTCAGAGGTGAACTAGTGATTGTGGGCCATTTCTTTCCTGGAGACATTGGTGGATTATGGGTTTGAATTAAAGATTAGGCTTGGCTCACAAAGAGGGACTCTGAGGAACAAGTGAGACTTTTGGTGGTCATGTGAGTTGATACGTAAGAGTAGAAATTTGTATTGCCCCAATTGCAAGACCAATTTCCTCCATAAGACATTTGCTGAGACCAGGCGCTGCACATGGGAACTGAGGGAGCTAGGCTGATGAAGTCAGAGTAAAAATCTGATCATACTAGTTGAAGGAAATTTGCTGCAAACACAAAGCTGGTCTTCCTCTTTTGATTATTTGCCATATTTTTTTCCAGAAATAAATCTACACAAATATGATCAATTGATTTTTGGTGAATGTGCCAAGGTAATTCAATGGAAAAGGAAGAGTTTGAATACATTGCAATAGGTCAGTGTGTGCTTAGCCTTGTTGCTAAATATTTCGAATAGAGCTTCTGACTACCACCACCATTTCCTCTGTTCCTCACATACCAAGCATCAGTGCCCTCAGAGAGAAGAGAGACAGGTCAGAGAAACGAATTCACTCTTAAAATGTCAGATATTTCAAGGGTCACAGTCCCAGGTGGAAAAACGTATATTTACCATTCATTTATAATTTATCAAGAGGTCCTAGGTAAGGAGAACTGGCCTTTTAATAATTATTTTAGTGGCTTACTATGGGCAGGTTTTGCATTCATTGCATCTGAATCCCTTTTTGTAACCTATCTCTTCTGTTAGTTTCCCCAAAACATTGGAGAAAATGAAGGTAATCAAGTTTGCTTCTCTGCAGATAAAGATTGATAGGGAAAAATGACTTCTAAATACGAATGAATCTGATTAATAGCAGCATTGGAGAAGTTAAGAATGAAGGCAGCTTATCTCTCTTACCCATATATCTATCTCTATCTCTATCTATTATCTATCTATCTATCTATCTATCTACCTACCTACCTACCTACCTATCTCTCTTCCCTTATTCCTGCTCACCATCCTCAGATAGGAGAGGTTGAGAAAATTCAATCCATATGTGGCACAGAATATCTAGCAATAGGAAGTATCCATTAAATCCTTTTTGCTAGTGGCAGCTCATTCTCAAGCTAATACATGATTAGGTGAAACAAAAACAATTCATCTCAGACCCATAATCCCAGGATTTTGGGAGGCCAAAGCAGGAGGATTGCTTAAGGCCAGGCATTCAAGACAAGTTTGGGCAACATAGTGAGATCCCGCCTCTACAAAACAATTTATAAGCAGATCCTCATGATATTTAAGGGGCTGCATAGGAAAACCCTACCTATAACCCCTGGCTATTTGTTAATATTTGGCAAGCAGAGTGAGGCACCAGACTATTAGGAAGAGGAAGATGAAGGAAGGGCAAATATTTTCGTTCTGTAACTATAGATACATACTAGTTGGGGACAACAGAATTAACATAAAAGGGCAGGATGGCAGACTATAAGAAGCCCATGTGTACAGTTTTCACAGAGAGGAAACAAAAGGGCTAGTGAACACCTACTCTGCAGGTTGATTATGTAGAAAACCACACCAGGATCCATCAAGGCAGCAGGGGGACACAGAGAACAAAGAGGACCGAAGCTGGGCACCAACCTGTCTGGGCTCCATGTGGAGCAAGAGAGCCTCTCCAGCATCCAAAAGGGTAAGTGAGTGAGAGCCCCCTGGGGGATTCATACTCTCCACAGGGACTTGTTCAAGAAAGGAAATGAAAGCATCCGCCTGACCCCCACACAACAACCCCCATTACTGCACCTCTAGAGTGAGGCAAAAAGCCACGTGGATATTCTGCAGGAGCAACTCGTAAGTCCAACAGGACATCTACATGCCTTGGGCACCAGAGCAGACCAGCACTGATGCCATAGCCACAATAGAAGCCACAGTTGCAGTTCCTGGGAGCAGAAAGATTGTTCTACCCTCCCCGCCCTTCACTGGATGGGGCTTGGCACCAGCTTTCAATTCAGTGGTCCCACTTCTGCCTGAACTCAGCCAGCAGCTGCAGCCTCCTGGTGTCCCAGGAAACACTCAAATGGCAGGGTGTTTGACCCCACAAACCCCTGCCACTGATACTTGGTGAGCAATGCCTGCAAAAGCTTTCAGCACAGTGGTCTTGTTTCTGTCTGAATTTACCCAGTTGGTGTGGCATCCTCTTTCTTGGGAACCACCCAGATGGCAGAGGATGTGAATCCCCCTACCCTTGCCATGGGTAACCAGTCAGAAAACATTTTCTAGAACTTCCAGCCTAGAAGTCTTGCTTCTATGTGAACTCAGTCAGAGGGTGCAGCCTCTCGTTGTCTCCAGAAATACCCAAGCCGTAGGGCAAGAGACCCTGCCTATCCCTGTTGCTGATAGCCAGGTAGGCAGTGCCTACTAGAGTCTCTACCCCTCTTCTACCTGAACTCTGCTAGTGAGTACAGCCTCCTGCTCTCCCAGGAAACACTCAGAGGACAGGGCAGTCAACCCTACCAAACCCTGCCACTGGTGGCCAGGCAGTAAATGCCTGCTAGACATTCTGGCCCAGCAGTCCAGCTTTTCTCTGAACTCAACCAGAGGGCACAGCCTCTTATTGTCCCAGGAAACACTCTGATGGCAGAGTAGGTGACTCCACCAATCCATGCCTCTTGCAGCCAGGCAAGCTATGCCTGCTAGAGCTTCCAGCCCATCAGTTCTACTTCTGACTGAATTTGCTGAGGAGGGTAGCCTTCTATTGCCCTGGAAACATCTGGATGGCAGGGTGACAGACACCACCCACCCCTGCCCCTGATAGTCAGGTGAGCAAAGATTGCTAGAGCTTCCAGCCCAGCAGCCCCACTTCTATCTAAACTCAGCTGGTGGGCACAGCCTCCTGTTGTCCTGAAAAGTACCTGAACAGTAGAGTGTGTGACCCACTCTACCCCCACTGCTGGTAGCCAGGTGGGCAATGCTTACTAGAGATTCCAGCACAGTGGATCTGCTTCTGTGTAAATTCAGTCAGAGGGCACTACCTCCTGTTGATCCAAGAAACACCTGGATGGCAGAGCAGATGACCCCCCGCCCCCAACCTCTGCAATTGGTAACCAAGAAAGCAACACCTGCTAGAGTTTCAGGTTCAGTGGTCCCACTTCTGCCTGAACTCTGTGGGCAGATACAACCCTGTGTCTCCCTAGGAAGCATAGGGGTAGCAAATAAAGACCAATCTGGCAAGAATACAGCCTGTCTACCAAATGCAAAACCTGCCTGAGAAAGTCCCATGGACCAGAACATCCCAAAAATGAAACTTAGGCATGGACACAGTAATCATAGGGAGCTCCTCCAAGATCCAGGAGTGAACTAGGATCAAAGCCAGTTGAGTGAACCCACCTTATACCATGGCCAAACCCCAAGGGCATCAGAGAAGATAAAATCGAAGAAACCCATCCAAAAGACAACAATCTCAAAGACTGAAAGAACATCATCCCACACAGAAAAAAAATAGAGCCAACACAAGAACTCCAGCAACCCAAAAGGCCAGAGTAACTTCTTACCCCAAATGACCATGCTAATTTCTTAACAATGGTTATTAACCAGGCTGAAATTCCTTAAATGTCAGAAATAGAATTCAGAATATAAATAGCAATGAAGATCATTGAGATTCAGGAGAGAGTGAAAACTCAATTCAAGGAATCTTCTTAAAACAAAATAAAATGATACAGAAGATAAAACACAAAATGACCATTTTAAGAAATAACCAAACTGAACTGATACAGCTGAAAAACTTACTTCAAGAATTTCACAATACAACTGCAAGTATTAACAGCAGACTTGACCAAGCTGAGTAGTGAATCTCAGAGCTTGAAGATCAGTCCTCTGAAATAACTCAGTCAAATAAAACTAGAGAAAATAAAACAATTTGAAAATAATAAAAAACAAAACAAAACAAAACAAAACAAAACAAAACAAAACAAAAAAACTCAGAGAAATATGGGGTTATTTAAAGAGATCAAGTCTGTGACTAATTGGTGTCCCTGAAAGACAGGGAGATAAAGTAAACAACTTGAAAAGCATATTTGCGGATATATCACTTAAGAAAATTTCCTCAACCTCATTAAAGAGGCCAACATTCAAATCCAGAAAATGCAGAGAAACAGTATAAGATGCTATAAAAAAAGATCACTCCCAAGACACATAGTCATCAGATTCTCAAAGGTCAAAATGAAAAAAAAAATATTAAGGGCAGCTAGAAAGAAGGATTAGGTCACCTATGAGGAGAATTCCATCAGGCAAACAATGGATGGTTCAGCACAAACCTTATAAACCAGAAGAGATTGGAGGCTTGTATTTAGCATTTTAAAGAAGATAAATTCCAACCAAAAACTTTATACCCAGCCAAACTAAATTTCACAGGTGTAAAAGAAATGAGACTTTTTTCAGACAAACAAATGCTAAGGGAATTCATTACCATCAGACCCACCTTACAAGAGATCCTTAAGAGAGTTCTAACTACATAAAGAAAAGAGTGTTACCAGCCATCACAAAAATACACTTAAGTACATAGATGTGATAGGCTGCTCCTGTACTGCTCTAAATAAATACCTGAGACTCGGTAATTTGTAAGAAAAAAAGTTTAATTGGCTCATATTTCTGCAGGTCATATAGGAAGCATGGCAACTTCTGATGAGGCCTCAGGAAGCTTCCAGTCATGGCAGAAGCAAAGGGGGAGCACTTTTCATGACAGAAGCAGATGCAAGAGAGAGAGAGCGAGTGAGGTGCCACACTTTCAAACAGCCAGATCTCACCAGATCTCACTCTCTGTCACAAAGATAGCACCAAGTGGATGCTGCTAAACCATTCATAAAAATAACCCACCCTGACGATCCAATTACCTCTCTCCAGGCCCCATTTCCAAAATTGGGAATTACAATTCAACATGAGATTTGGGCAGGGACACGCATGTAAACTATATCATTCCCCCACTGGCACCTCCCAAATCTGATGTCTTATTCACATTGCACCATACAATCATGCCTTTCAACAGTCAGTCTTACAGCGTTGTTTTTTGTTTGTTTGTTTTTGTTTTTTACTTTTTTTGAAAGAAGTTCTGCTGTGTCACCCAAGCTGGACTGCAGTGGCATGATCTCAGCTCACTGCAGACCGTGCCTACCAGTTTCAAGCAGTTCGCATGACTCAGACTCCCAATTAGCTGGAATCGTAAGCATGTGCTGCCATGCCTGGCTTTTTTTTTTTTTTTTTTTTTTTTTGTATTTTCAGTAGAGATGGAGTTTGACCATGTTGCTCAGGCTTGTCTCAAACCCCTGACCTCAAGTAATCTGCCTGTTTTGGCCTCTCAAAATGGTGAGATTTTAGGCATGAGCCACTGCAACTGGCAGTTCCACAAAGTCTTAATTCATACCAGAATTAATTCATACATTCAAAGTCCAAAGTCTGATCTGAGACAAGGCAAGTCCCTTCCACCTACAAACATATAAAATCAAAAACAAGCTATTGACTTAGAATATACAATAGGTGTACCAGCATTGGGTAAATACTTCCTTTCCAAAAGGGAGAAATTGGCCAAAAGAAAGGGGCTACAGGACCCACACAAACTGAAAACCCAACAGGGCAGTCATTAAATCTTAAAGCTCTAAAATCATCTTCTTTGACTCCATGTGCTACATACAGGGCACACTGGTACAAGGGATGGGCTCCTAAGGCCTTTGGCAGTTCTGCCCTTGTGGCTTTGTAGGATGTCACCTCTGAGACTGCTCTCATGGGCTGGAGTTGAGTGTCTGTGACTTCTCCACTTGCAGGGTTCAAGCTGCTGGTGGGTCTACTCAAAGATGGTGACCCTCTTTCCACAGCTCCACTAGACAGTGCCCCAATGGAAGTTGTGAGTAAGAGCTAGAAACCCTCATTTCTGTAGCACTGCTCTAGTAGAGGTTTTCTGTGAGGGCTCTGCTCTTACAGCATTCTTCTGCCTGCACACCCAGGGTTTTCCATACATCATTTGAAATCTAGGCAGAGGCTCCCAAGCCTCAACTCTTGTACCCTGTGCACCTGCAGGCTTAACACCACATGGAAGTCACCAAGGTTTAAGGCTGGCACCCTACGGAGCTGCAGACCAAGCTGTACCTGAACTAATTTGAGCAGAGAATGGAGTCCAAGTAGCTGAGATGTATGGAGCAGCGTCTCAAGGAAGCACAGGGAAGTAAAGCTCTGGGACTCGCCCACTAAATGATTCTTCTCTCCTAGGCCTCAGGGCCTGTTATGGGGAGGGGCTGCTAGGAAAATCTCTAAAATGCCTTCAAGGCCTTTTCCTCATTGTCTTAGAGATCAGCACTTGGCTTTTAGTTATGCAAATCTTGGTAGCAAGAGTTTGCTCCACAGCTTGCTTGGATTTCTGTCTCCCCAAAAGCAATTTCTCTCTCTGCTGCATGGCTAGGCTGCAATATTTTTGAACTTTTATATGCTGCTTCCCTTTTAAATGTAAGTTCCAAATTCATTTTATTCCTTTGCTCCCATATCTCTGTATAGGCTGGTAGAAGCAACCAGACCATGTCTTGAACACTTTGCTGCTTAGAAATTTCTTCCACCAGGTGCCCTAGGTCACCACTCTCAAGTTCAACGTTCCATTTATTCTTAGGGCATGGACACAGTCCAGCCAAGCACTTTGCTAAGGTATAACACGCCTTAGACATGTTATACCTTAGAAAACATGCTCCAGTTCCCAATAAGTTCCTCATTTTCATCTGAGACCTCATCAGCCAGATTTCATGGTCTGTATCACTATCCACATTTTGGTCACAACCATGCAACCAGTCTCTAAGAAGTTTCAAACTTTCCCTCACTTCTGTATCTTTTTCTGAGACCTCGAAAGTGTTTGAAACTCTGCCTATTACCCAGTTCCAAAGCTGTTTCCACATTTTCAGATATCTTTATAACAATGCCCTACTCAGTACCAATTTTCTGTTAGACCATTCTTGCAATGCTATAAGTAAATACCTGAGACTGAATACTTTATAAGAAATGATGTTTAATTGTCTCAAAATTTTGCTGTATAGGAAGCATAGTGGCATCGGCTTCCAGAAAGGCCTAAAGAAGCTTACAATCATGACAGAAGGCAAAGGGGAAGCAGTCACATCACATGGCAAAAGCAGGAGTAAGAGAAAGAATGAGTTTCCACATTTTTAAGCAGACAGATATCACCAGAACATACTCATCCAAAAAAGAGCAACTTCAAAGATTGAAGGAACATCAGCCCACTCAGATGAGAAAGAACCAGCACAAGAGCTCGAGCAACTGAAAAATCTAGAGTGCCTGCTAACCTCCAAATGGCCACACTAGTTCCCCAGCAAAGGTGCTGGTGCCAACTGGATGATATTAAACCATTTATAAAAAATTTACTCCCATGATCCAATCACTTCTCACCCAGCCCCACCTTCCACATTGAAGATCACAAGTCAGTATGAGATTTGGGTGGGGGCACACATCTAAATTATATCAATAGACCATTGACAACATAAGGTAATCACACAATCAAGTCTGTATTACAACCAGTTAACAACAGAATGACAGGATCAAATCCATACATGTCAGTACTATTCTTGAGTGTAAATGGGCTAAATTCTCCGACTAAAAGAGAGTTACAAGTATGAAAAAGAAGCAAAACCCAATTGTAAGGCCGGTTGCCTGGCCAGGAGGCCAGACACACCTGCCTCTGCACCTGGCACCAGGCTCTGCACTGGGCGCCTAGCTCTGCCGCATGGCTCCCCTGGAAGGCTCTGGCTAATGCAAACCTGGCCGTCTCTCACACCGGAAACACCTGCCCAACAACCTGCCAACCAATAGGGCCCCCCCCCATCTCAGTCCTGCTCCTTTGGACCCAATCAGAGCACCCAGCTGTTGCTCGTTCCTCCTAGCCATAACCCTCCCACCCCCCGCCCCAGGAAGTCAGTGCAACTTCTCTGGCCCCCTTTCCCCGGACCAGAGAACCTCACCTGGGAGCTGAATAAATTGGCATTTAATTTTCTTATACTGGCCTCAGTTTCCTCATTTTAAACTCGGCAATAACCCTTACACCAATGATGTCCTGTTTTCATGGGACACATCTCACTGCAATGACACTAATAGGCTTAAAGTTAAAGGATAAAGAAAAATCTGCTGAGCAAATAGATAACAGAAAAAGGGAGAGTTTGCTATTCTAATTTCAGACAAAACAGACTTCAAACCAGCAATGATTGAACAAGACAAAGAAGATCATTACATAATGGTAAAGGACACAATGCAACATGATTATGTAACTAGCCCAAATGTATATGCACCCAACCCAGGACCACCCAGATTCATACAGGTAGTTCTCAGTGACCTAGGAACAGACTTAGATAACCACCCAATAATAGTGGGAAACGTCAACACCACACTGATGATAATAAACAGATCATTGAGGCAGAAAAGTAGCAAAGATATTTGAGACCTGAACTTAACACTTGACCAAATGGGCTTAACAGATATCTACAGAACATGCCACACAAAAACAGGAGGATATACATCTTTTCTGGACAAGGCACATGCTCTAAAATAAACCACTCAATTGGCCTTAAAACAATCCTCAAAAAATTAAAAAAAAAAAAAAAAAGCAAAAAACTGATGTCATAGCCACCACAGTCTTGGACCATAGCACAATAAAAATAGAAATCAATACTAAGAAAATGGATTTTACAGATTTTGGTTTTGATATAATTTTGACCATACGATTACATGAAAATTAAACAACATGTTCCAGAATTACATTTGAGTAAACAATAAAGTTAAACATAGTAAGAAATGCTTTGGAACTAACGAGAACAAACATACAACATATCACAACCTCTGGGATACAACTAAAGCAGTGTTAAGAGGAAAGTTTATAGTGCTAATCACCCACATCAAACAGTTTTAAAGATCTAAAATTAACAGTGTGACATTATATCTAAAAGAACTAGAGAATCAAGAGCAAACCAACCTCAAAGCTAACAGAAAACAAGAAATAACCAAAAGCAGATCTGAACTAAAGGAAGTTGAGATGCAAAAAACCACACAAAAGATCAATAAATCCAGGAGTTTATTCTTTGAAATAATAACTAAGATTGATTGATAGATCATTAGCTAAACTAATAAAAAAGTAAAAGAAAGAAGATCCAAATAAACACAATCAGAAATGGCAAAGGGGACATTACATCCAACCCCACAAAACTGCGAAAACTTCTCGGAGAATACTATGAACATCTCTATGCACACAAACTAGGAATTGTAGATAAAATGGATAAATTCCTGGAAAACCTACAACCTCCCCAGGCTGAACCAGGAAGAAATTAAAACCCTGTACCGATCAATGTTGAGTTCCAAAATTGAAACAGTAATAAAAAGCCCATTAACCAGGAAAAGCTCACGGCAAGATGAATTCACAATGGAATTTCACTAGATGTATAAAGAAGAGCTGATACCGTTTCTACTGAAACTGTTTCAAAAAATTCAAGGGACTCTTCCCTAACTCATTCTATGAGGTCAGCCTCATCCTGATACCAAAACCTTGCAGAGACAAAATCCCCCCTCCAAAAAAAAAAAAAAAGAAAGAAAAAAAGAAAAAAGAAAAGAAAATCGGGCCAATATCCTTAGTGAACATAGATGTAGAAATCTTCAACAAAATACTAGCAAACTGAATCTAGCAGCACATCAAAAAGGCAATCTGCCACAATAAAGTAGCCTTCAATCTGAGGATGAAGGTTGGTTCCACATATGCAAATCAACAAATGTGATTTCTCAAATAAACAGAACTAAACATGATAACCGCATGATTATCTCAATACTGTACATTCAGAAAAGGCTTTTGATGAAATTCAGCATCCCTTCCTGTTAAAAACTCTCAACAATCTAGGCATCAAGGAAATATACATCAACATGATAAGAGCCATCTATGACAAACACACAGCCAACGCCACTAGAGTATTTTCCTTGAGAACAGGAACAAGACAAAGATGCCCCTCTCACCACTCTATTCAACATAGTACTGGAAGTCCTAGCCAGAGCAATCAAATAGAGACAGAAACAAAGGGAATTCAAATAATGTTTTGAATGCTATTCAAACTATCCCTCTTCACAGACACTATGATCCTATTCTGACAAAACCCCAAATATCTGCCCAAAAGCTTCTAGATTGGATAAAGAACTTCAGGAAAGCGTCAGAATACAAAATGAATGTACAAAACTTAGTAGCATTTCTATACACCAGCAATGAGCCAGCTGACAGCCAAATCAATAACACAGTCCATTCAACATAGTCACAGAAAGCATAAAATATCTAGAAATACAGCTAACCAGGGATGTGAAAGGTCTCTACAATTACAAAACACTGCTCAAGTAACTTAGAGATGACACCAACAAATAGAAAAACATTCCATGCTCATAAATAGAAAGAATCAATATGTTAAAATGGCCATAGTTCCCAAAGCAATTTACAGACTCATTGCTATTCCTGTCAAACTATCAATTACATTTTCCACATAATTAGAAAAATAACATTTTAAAATTCCTATGGAACCAAAAAAGAGCACAGGTATCCAAGACAATCCTAAGTGAGAAGAACAAAACTGGAGGCATTACATTACCCAATTTCAAATTATACTACAAGGCTACAGTAACCAAAACAGCATTGTACGTGTACAAAAACAGATATACAGACCAATGAAACAGAATAGAGAGCAAAGAAATAAAGCCACACACCTACAACCATCTGATCTTTAGCAAAGTTGACAAAAACAAGCAATGGAGAGAAGATGATTTAATAAATGTTCCATTCTAACTGGCTAGCCATATGTAGAAGATATAAAGCAGTACCCCTTCCTTATGCCATATTCAAAAATCAACTCCAAATAGAAAAAAGACTTAACTTTAAAATATAAAACTATAAAAATCCTAGAAGAGATCCTAGGAAACATCATTTTGGACATAGGCATTGACAAAGATTTTATGATGGAGTTGCCAAAAGCAATTGTAACAAAAATTGACAAATGAGACCTAACTAAATTAATGAGCTTTTGCAATGCAAAAGAATCTAGCAACAGAGTGAGCAGACAACCTACATAAGAGGCAAAAATATTCCTAAACTATGCATATGACAGAAGTTTACTATGCAGAACATATAAGAAACTTAAATTAAGCAAAAAACAATATCACTAAAAAGTGGGCAAAGACCATGAACAGACATTAAAAAAAAAAAAAAAAACTACATGTGACCAACAAGCATATGAAAACCTGTTCAACATACTAGTCATTAAAGAAAGGCAAATCAAAACCACAATAAGATACCATCTCACTCCAGTAAGAAAGTCTATTATTAAAGTCAAAAAATAACAGATGCTGGTGAGGTTGCAAAGAAAAGGGAATGCTTATACACTTCTATGGGGAATGTAAATCAGTTCAGCCACTGTAGATAGCAGCACGGTGAATTTAAAACAGAAGTACCATTCAACTCAGCAATCCTATTATTGGATGTATACCCAATGGAATAGAAATCATTCTACTGTAAAGACACATGCTAAAGTTACTTATCAACTTAAGGAGATTTTGGGCTAGACTATGGAATTTTCTAAATATACAATCATGTCATCTGCAAACAGACAATTTGTCTTCCTCTCTTCCTAGTTGAATACTGTTTATTTCTTTCTCTTGCTTGATTGCCCTGGCCAGAACTTCCAATTCTATGTTTAATAGAAGTGATGAGAGAGGGCATCCTTGTCTTGTGCTGATTTCCAAAAGGAATGTTTCCAGCTTTTGCCCATTTAGTATGATACTGGCTGTGGGTTTGTCATAAATAGCTTTTATTACTTTGAGATAAGTTCCATCAATATCTAGTTTATTGAGAGTTTTTAGCATAAAAGGGTGCTGAATTTTATCAAAGGCCTTCAGAAGGAATGGTACCAGCTCCTCTTTGTACCTCTGGTAGGATCAGCTGTGAGTCCATCTGGTCCTGGGCTTCTTTTGGTTGGTAGACTATTAACTACTGCCTCAATTTTAGAACTTGTTATTGGTCTATTCAGGGATTTGACTTCTTCCTGGTTTAGTCTTGGGAGGCTGTACATGTACAGGAAATTATCAATTTCTTCTGGATTTTCTAGTTTATTTGTATAGAGGTGCTTATACTGTTCTCTGATGGTAGTTTGCATTTCTGTGACATCAGTGGTAATCCCACAGAAATACAAACTATCATTTTTTTCGTTGTGTCTGTGTGATTCTCTTTATCATTTTTTAATTGTATCTATGTGATTCTTCTCTCTTTTCTTTTTTATTTGTCTGGCTAGTGATCTACATATTTTGTTAATCTTTTCAAAAAACCAGCTACAGGATTCATTGATTTTTTTAAGGGGTTTTCGTGTCTCTGTCTCCTTCAGTTCTGCTCTGATCTTAGTTATTTCTTGTCTTCTGCTAGCTTTTGAATTTGTTTGTCCTTGCACTTATAGTTCTTTTAATCAACATGAAAAAATCACATGCATTCCTATAGACTAATAATAGAAAAACAGAGAGCCAAAGAATTGAGGACCTAGACATGGGCAAAGACTTCATGGCTAAAACACCAAAAGCAATGTCAACAAAACCCAAAATTGACAAATGGGATCTAATTAAACTAAACAGCATCTGCACAGCAAAAGAAATGATTAGCATAGTGAACAGGCAGCCTACAGAATGGGAGAAAAAATTTGCAATATATCCATCTGAAAAGGGATAATATGCAGAATCTACAAAGAGCTTAAACAAATTTATAAGCAAAAGGAACAAACAACCTCATTAAAAAGTGGGCTAAGGATATGAACAGACACTTCTCGAAAGAAGACATTTATGAGGCCAAAAAAGCATATGAAAAAAAGTTCATCACTTGTCATTAGAGAAATGCAAATCAAAATCACAATAAGATGCCATCTCACACCAGTTGGAATAGCAGTCATTAAAAAGTCAGGAAACAATGGATGCTAGAGAGGATGTGAAGAAATGGGAACACTTTTACACTGTTGGCGGGAGTGTAAGTTAGTTCAACCATTTTGGAAAACAGTGTGGCAATTCCTCAAAGATCTAGAACCAGAAATACCATTTGACCCAGCAATCCAATTACTGGGTATATACCCAAAGGATTATAAATCATTCTGTTATAAAGACACATGCACACATGTTTATTGCAGCACTATTCACAATGGTAAAGACTTGGAACCAACTAAAATGCCTATCAATAATAGACTGGATGAAGAAAATGTGGCACATATATGCCATGAAATGCTATGCAGCCATGAAACAGGATGAGTTCTCATCCTTTGCAGGGACATGGGTGAAGCTGGAAACCATCATTCTCAGCAAATTAACACAGGAACAGAAAACCAAACACGACATGTTCTCACTCATAAGTGGGAGTTGGACAATGAGAACACATGGACACAGGGAGGGGAACAACACACACCAGGGTCTGTCGGGGGTAGGGGGCTAGGGGAGGAATAGCATTAGGAGAAATATCCAATGTAGATGATGGGTTGATGGGTGCAGCAAACCACCATGGCACATGTATACCTATGTAACAAACCTGCACGTTCTGCACATTTATCCCAGAACTTAAAGTATAATTTAAGAAAGGAAGAAGAAAAAAAAAAAAAAAGATAAGCATAGCATTAAAGACACATGCATGTGTTTATTCATTGTAGCACTATTCACAGTACCAAAGTCATGGAATCAATCTAAATGAGAGCCAATGGTACAGAGTGTACATGTGGTACATATACATTGTGGAATAGTACGCAATCATTAACAAGAAGAAAATCGGGACTGCTGGGAAGATGGCCGACTAAGAACAGCTCAGGACTTCAGCTCCTAGTGAAAGTGCAGAGGGTGAGTGGACGTCGCATTTTCAGACAAATTTTTATTGCCCACAGACCAGGAGATTCCCAGGCGGAGGGGTCTCCAGTGCCGGTGCGGCTGTTTTGGCCCCCGCAGCTGCTTTGACCACGCCCTGGTGCGGAGGTTCTCTGTACAAAAGCCACTGGTCTGGGAGCCCTCTTAGCTGGTGATTGGAGTCCTGAGATGGCAGAGTTGCCATTCATCTGAAATAGCGAGCCAGGCCAGGAGATTCCTAGGCAAAAAAACCTCCAGGAACCCCAGTGCCGCTGTTTCAGCCGGCTCAGTGAGTCGTGGCGCAGGAGATCCTGGCCCCTTTTCAACAGGTGACTGGAACGCTGGGTCGTTCAATTAAAAGAAAAAAAAAAGAGACTCGGAGTCAGGGAGCCAGGTGATCAGGCTCGGTTGGTCGCCCCCACCCCAACAACAACAACAAAAACAAAAACAGTAATTGAAAATGCTCTGGGTTGAGCATTTCACAGCAAGCACAGCTAAACCCAGGACGGTCTGGGTCTGTGGGGGAGGGGTGTCCACCATTACTGAGACTCTTCACCACTATGGATGCAGCCTGCCATTGCTGAGGCAACCCACTGTTGCCGAGGCAACCTGCCACTACAGACAGAGTGCGACATAACAGAGGCAGGGCCACCATTGCTGAGGCAGTTCTAACTACACCCATATAAACAGGACTGCAGGGAAGATCACATGGCAGCTGGGCAGAGCCCACAGCAGCTCAGCAAAGCCTCTGCAGGCAGACAGTGACTAAGCGGGCTGTTAGCTGGGCAGGGAAGACCTGAAAGAAAAAACAAAAAGGGCAGCAGCACAACAGGAACTCATAAAGCCCTAACTCCCTGGGACAGAGCACCTGGGAACAAAAAGCAGTTTATGAGTTCAGCTGCAGCAGACCTAAACGTACCTGCCCAGCAGCTCTGAATGAACAACGGAGCTCACAGCTCAGGACTTGAGCCCCAATAAAAGACAGACTGTCTCCTCAAGCAGCTCCCTGACCCCCATAGATCCAAAGAGTCACCTCATAAAGGAGAGAACGGACTGACATTTGGTGAGCATCATTCTGGGACAAAGATAGCAGAAGAGGAAACTAGTAGCAACCCTTCCTGTTCTGCAGCTGCTGCAAGTGATCCCCAGGCAAGCAAGGCCTGGAGTGGACCTCAGCAGTCCTACAGCAGAGGAGCCAGACTGTTAGGAAAGCTAAAAAAAAAAAAAAAAAAAAAAAAAAAGAAGAAGTAACTTTGGCATCCACAAACTGGAAGCTCACTCCAAGACCCAATCTGAAAGACAGTAACTACAAAAACAACAGATGGATAAATCCACAAAGATGGGAAGAAACCAGTGCAAAAAGGATGAAAACTCCCAAAACCAGAACACCTCTCCTCCTAAAAGGGATCAGAACTCCTCACCAGCAGGGGAATAAGACCGGATGGAGAAGGAGGGTGATGAAATGACAGAATCAGATTCCAGAAGGTGGGTAGTAAGATACTACAGTGAGCTAAAAGAACATGTTCTAACCCAATGCAAAGAAACTAGGAACCTTGAAAAAAGATTGGACGAAATGCTAATGAGAATGGACAACATAGAGAGGAATATAAGCGAATTGGTGGAGCTGAAAAACACAACATGAGAACTTTGTGAAGCATGCACAAGTTTCAACAGCCAAATTGACCAAGCAGAAGAAAGGATATCAGAGTTTGAAGATCAACTCAACGAAATAAAAGGAGAAGGCAAGAATAGAGAAAAAAGGGCAAAAAGGAATGAACAAAATCTTCGAGAAATGTGGGACTATGTGAAAAGACCTAATCTACGTCTGATAGGTGTACCTGAATGTGACAAACAGAATGAATCCAAGCTGGAGAATACTCTTCAGGATATTATCCAGGAAAACTTCCCCAACCTAGCAAGGCAGGCCGATATTCAAGTCCAGGAAATACAGAGAACACCTGTTGGTGGGAGTGTAAATTATTTTAACCATTGTGGAAGACAGTGTGGCGATTCCTCAATGACCTAAAAATAGAAATCCCATTTGACCCAGCAATCCCATTACTGGGTATATATCCAAAGGATTATAAATCATTCTACTATAAGAACACATGCACACGAATGTTCATTGCAGCACTGTTTACAATAGCAAAGACCTGCAACCAACCCAAATGCCCATCAATGATAGACTGGACATGGAAAATGTGGCACATATACACCATGGAATATTATGCAGTCATCAAAAACAATGAGTTCATGTCCTTTGTAGGGACATGGATGAACCTGGAAACCATCATTCTCAGCAAACTGACACAAGAGCAGAATATCAAACACCACATGTTCTCACTCATAGGTGGGTGTTGAACAATGAGAACACATGGACACGGGAAGGGGAGCACTACACACTGGGGTCCGTTGGGGGGAAATGGGGGATGGACGGGGGGTGGGGAGGTGGGGAGAGATAGCATGGAGAGAAATGACAGATATAGGTGAGGGGAAGGAAGGCAGCAAATCACACTGCCATGTGTGTTCCTATGAAACAATCTTGCATGTTCTTCACATGTACCCCCAAACCTAAAATGCAATTTTAAAAAAAAAGAAATAAAAAGAACAAGATCATGTTCTTTGGAGCAACATGCATAGAATTGGAGGACATAATCCTAAGTGAATCACTGCAGAAACAGAAAACCAAGTATCTCATGTTTTCACTTACATATGGAAGCTAAACATTGAGTACACATGGACACAAAGAAGGGAACAACAGTTACTGGGTCCTGCTTGGGGAAGGAAGGTGGAAGGAAGGAAAGGATAGAAAAACTACCTATTGGGTACTATGCTTATTACTCAAGTGATAAAATAATTTGTACATCAAACTCATGTGACACACAGTTTATCTATATCGCAAACCCTCACATGTATCCCTGAATGTAAAATAAAACTAAAAAAAGAATTAGCATAAGCGCTTTAAAATAAGTTTTACTCAGAGTACCAAGTAACAAGAACTCACTTAGAATGAGAAGTAAAAGACTGATGACTTAACTTTCCTGAAGAGGAATTTGAAATAAAACGACGAGAGGAATGGGTAGATGCCTTCCTAAAAGAGAAAGAAACTGAGAGCAGAAAAGCCTTGCTTCCTTAATAGCAATGCACCTCTCTGACTGCAGGTAAAGGCTGCTCCTAAGTTAACAGATATCATTTTTTATTTCCCAAGCTGAAGCAGCCTAACATATGTATTCTTTATATTTACTTTACATATATAATATATTTATACATACATTTAAAGTAAGTAGTTGGAGGTAGTAAGGGGTAGTAAGGAGAAGACTGAGGATAGGGAGCAGCCTGGTGGAAGACAATTGAGAGATTTGAGTACAGGGGATGTAGGACAGGAGTGAAAGAATAAAGCTCTAGGTTATCACTTTGTGAATTTTATGGATTTAGCAGATAACAGACACTGTTCTGAGACAATTTTATTTAAAAATTTTTATTTCTATCTAAGAATAATGCAATATTGAGGCCTTCCGATTTCACTAAGAAGGATAATCTCCACAATACAGAGTGCAATGCAAGGCTCCTTACTTTCCGGATAGCACATAGGTTGACTCATAATATATGTTACATTTTATAATGGGTATATATATCAGAAATTTCATAATGGGGCTTTTACTAGCTATTTTGTTTGAATTATACTTTACCACCTAATCATGCTGCTACAAAGAATTAAGGAAACAGCTCATCTAGTCCTTCATTTGCCCCAAAAGAAAACTCCTGTGACAATATGAATAATATGCCCTGAAAGACGTCCATCCCTGGAACCTGTGAATGTTGCCTGATATTGCAAAAAGGACTTCACAGATGTGATTAAGTTAAAGCTCTTGGAATGGAGAAATTTGTAAAGATTATCCAACTGTACCCAGTGTAACACAAGAGTCCTTAATGAGAAGAAGTGAGGCAGGAGATTTGGAGAGAAGTAATGCGTTGCCAGAAGAGGTCAAGTTATGTGGCCATTAGTCAAGTAATGGAGGCAGCCTCTAGAAGTTGAAAGAGCTTCTCTCCTTGAGCCTCCAGAATCAACCAGCCTTGCTTCTGACACTTTAATTTTATCACCATAAGATTCATTTTGGGCTTCTGACCTCCAGTACTATAAGATCATAAATTGGTGTTGCTTGTGCCACTAAATTGGTAGTAATTTGTTACAGCAGCCAAAAAAAACAAATGTAACTTCTAACTCCAACCCTGAGAATCATGGTAACATCACATACCTGGGAAACAGGAGTCCTACGTCCTATTTTAAGCTCTGCCGTTGACTTTCTGTGTGACCTCCAGCAAGTTATTGTTTTTACTCTCCAGGGCCTCAGTTTTCTCTTTCTGAGCTCAAAGAAAATGGAACTAAACATAACTAGCCTTACAGATGACTTTCAGCTAAGACAGCCAGCCAATAGGGACAGTAACAAATTTAGTAGAACACATCAAGCAAAGCAATAGTTCGGGTTTTACAAATTCTGGGTAGTGTGGAACCACAGAATGCCTGTCACCCATACATGGGAACTCTGTCTGGTAGGGCACAGGAGTACACGAGCCCTGCTCTCTTGGTGCCTGCCTGTGTACACCAGATGCACCACCTTTGCTATCATAATTGTAGGCAGTTAGAGTAAACTGCTGGGTTTACCTATTGAGAGGCTTTGCCTTTGGTGAAACCAAAATTAATCTAGAGATTTAGACATGTTCCTGTTAAACACAGAGCACTGTCCCCAGGAACAGTGGTGCATGCCTGTAATCCCAGCTACTTGGGAGGCTAAGGGGGAAGAATTGCTTGAACCTAGGAGTTTAAATACAGCCTGGCAACATAGGAAGACTCCCATTTCTAAAAATAAATATAAAAAGAAAACATGGAACACTCCATGGAGAGAGGCTAAGATTGTAGAGTCACACTAGTACTCATGCTGAGCCTGGCTCCCTCCCAGAGCTGGGCTCTGCCTAAAGTTGGGCAGTAGACGTGGAAGCTTATCTGCCTGTTTCATATATATGTTATCTTGCTTGAAGAGCTCAAAGAAACTTGGGAAGATGGAATACACCCTTTGAATCCACTAATCCCCAGACTTGATTTCAGGGACAGCAGACCAGTTAGCAGTGATCTGTTCCAGAACCATTCCTGGCCTGCAAGGTGCTACTATGGCTCAAATTGGGCATAACATGACCTTAAGCTGGTGAGAAGTGAAAATAAAATTCCAAGCCTCTCAATGACTGAACAGACCTCCTCTTGGCCAAGGGAACCCCAGAGAAACCTTAAAACTTATTTCCCAACCATGACAGGATAAGTTGGACACACCTTGTTATACCTCCTCCCTTGCTAATTGTTATCAGGAGGCTTTCTTCTTTAAGGATTAAATATAACCCAGCTCTTTTTGAAAGACTCCGTCACTGATATCAATGATCACCCTGACTGCTGCCCCTCCCATTTGCAGTTTCAGCACAGTAACTAACCAGCATTCCTTCCTGATGGTAGACCACCAACTACAGAGCAGTTCTGGCCAGCCTACGAATGATATGCAGTGGTGGTTTTTGTATACTCTGCTTAACTTTTGGACCACAGAGAATCAAAAGCTCCACCCTGAGATTATGCTAACACTGCCATTTTTTAAATCATGGGACCCATAAAATAGCATGAAGCTCAGCTGCACATACACATGCTTCTATCTTCGTACATATGCATGACTTCTCCTATATATTATTGAATATATATATTTGGCCACCCAACTCAACATAAATTGCTGTTCCCTTCGCCCCTCCCTTGAAGTGTTTGTTTCCAGTTTCTGACCCAGGGCTATGCTTTCTAGTCTGTCAGAATGGCCACCTTGCAGGCTGTAACCCTTTACAAAAAATAAAGTTTTCCTTTCCAAATTTACTCTCATTGGAGGTAATGCATGCTGATGCTTTATATTGTTTTAAATGTTTTTCAATACTAATTTTCACCCACAAATTTGATTCAGTTTCAATCTGCAAGTTTGTTTTGAAGTAGAGGAAGGGAGCCTAGGTTGGTTTAGCTGCCCCACCAGACCCTGATCCACTTCACCTCTCACATACTCCAACTTCCTGGGTTATCTGGATATTGACAATGCCTTTTAAAGTTGAAAGCGCCAGGCACAGAGGGTCACGCCTGTAATCCCAGCATCTTGGGAGGCCAAGGCAGAAGGATCACTTGAGGCCAGGAGTTTGAGATTTGCCTGGCTAACATAGCAAGACCTCATATAGATGTACATCACCAGCCTGGCTAATTATTTTAATTTTTATTAAAATTAATTTTTAATTATTAAATTTATTACATTTTATTCATTAAAAATTAAAATAATTAGCCAGACATGGTGATGTACATCTATAGTTTCAGCTAGTCCTGAGGCTGAGGAGGAAGTATTTCTTGAACTCAGGAGTTCAGGGCTGCAGTGATTCATTATTCATGTCACTGCACTCTAGTGGCTTTGATAACAGAGCAAGAATCTACAATAAATCAGTAGATCAATAAAAACGTGAAAAGAAGGAGAAATTCAGTAGTAATCGCCAGGTAGGCTGCTGGCCTTTCTCTAGGTCTCCTGCTTCTTCCCTTCCTCTTTTTCATGAAAGGTAAAAGCATACCTTTGGACTAAAAATTGGAGGATAGGGGTACTGTGAGCTAGTGCTTTACGGTGGAGCTCACATTGCTGAATATGGAGGAGAGGTTTAGTTGGGTTTGAGGGGGCTGCAGGAAAAAGGGAGGATGGCACAGCTCACATCAGGGCCACTAAACTTTTAGCTGTGTCCTGGGATGGGTCATGTGATTTGGGGCCATGTTTTAAAAGCACTTCTGCAGAATTGAACTCATCTCTCAAGGTTTCTTTAAATGAATGGATTTGGGGAGATTTTAAAAGCAGCAGTCCTTCATCAATTTTGTTGGGGCAAATTCAATTTTTGTCCACTTGAGAGTCTTCTGAAAATGGACCCTAAAGAAAGTACTATAACAAGCACTCAAACTGATAAAATGCCTCCAGAAATTAAGTAGGTCTAAATAATAGTAATATATGTATGTCCATGTAGCTGGATCCATGTGCACTCTTTTTGAGGACTTCAGGAAGTAGTCTCCTTCTGTTCAACTATGGTAAAACATTATGTTTTCATATGTTAATTACTGCAGCATACTGTTAATTGGCACCAGTATGCAAAAGCTGACTCTTGTCTTTCTAGAAATAGTGTCTATTTCTAACCAAATACTATATTGGAAGCTGTATTAAGCCGTTCTTGCATTGCTATAAAGGAATATACCTGAGACTGTGTAATTTATAAGAAAAGAGGTTTAATTGGTTTATGGTCTGTAGGCTGCACAGGAAGCATGGCAGCATCTGCTTCTGGGGAGGCCTCGGGGAGCTTATATTTACTACAGAAGGCAAAGTGGAAACATGCCAACTTACATGAGAGGAGCAGGAGCAAGAGAGAGAGAATGAGCCGGGAGGTGCCACAACCAGATCTCATGAGAACTCACTATCAGGAGAACAACATCAGGGGAATAGTGCTAAAACATTCATGAAAAATCTACTCCTGTGATCCAATCACGTACCACCAGGCCTCATCTCCAATACTGAGAATTACTATTCAACATGAGATTTAGGTGGGGACACAGATCAAAACCATATCAGAAGCAGTGGAGAAAAATAGTAGACTAGATAAAAATCTAGAGAGCCTTGCTTTAGTCCTGCACCTGCCTGGTCCTGTCAATAAAAAGAGCCAAACTCTGTAAAATATTTGAAGAGATTTATTCTGAGCCAAATATGAGTGACCATGGCCTATAACACAGCTCACATGAGGTCCTGAGAACATGTGCCCAAGGTGATCGGGGTGTAGCCCCAAGCAGGGGAGGGGGCTTTTAGGTTAAAGGGGGATTTAAAAGTTTTCTGATTGGCAATTGATTGAAAGAGTTATTATCTATAGAAAGGAATGTCTGTGCTATGATAAATTGTGGAGACAAAATTTTATCATGCAGATGGAGGCTGCAGGTAGCAGGTTTCAGAGAGAAAACGTTACAAATATTTCTTATCAGACCTAAGGCCTGCGTTGATGTTAATGCTGAAAGGGTAAAATGAGGCATGTCTGACCCCTGATTTCTGTCATGACTTTAACCAGTCTTTCAGGTCAATTTTTAGAGTGCCTTGGCCAAGAAGAAAGTTCATCTAGATGGCTGGGGGAGGGGGGCTTATAACTTTATTTTTGGTTTACAGTCCTAACCAAGGTGTATCAGTTGTTTGGAACTCAGAGCCTTCCTTGAAACACTGGGGCAGTTGAACTAACACAGATGGAAATACTTTTCCAGTTACAGTTTATAAAAGAGAGAAGTTTTGTGAGAGAGGGCATTCATAAATATAACATTTTACTATTTGCTTAAACCTTTTGCATAGGCATTCTGGTTCTCCCACTAAGATGAGGAGACAGAACAATAAAAAAAATAACCGGATAACATCAGGTTACTTAAGGTTAAATATTAAAACAGAGAGTACTTAATTATCATGCCAACAAAGATTGGTACTGGCCTGTTTGGGAAATTAAACTGTTACCTCTTCCTCATGATTTCTCCAAAGGCTCAGTTTCAATTTGATGATGTAAAACCTTAGCATGGGTGACACCATTTTGATTTTAAGTCTGGTCTGTTGGGACCTCATGTAGGAGTTTAGTCCAAAACAATAGCCTTCTATAATTTTTGTTTAACACAATCATAATATAGTGTGACCAGTGCTAAAGCTGAATTAGATATGATGAGAACGTCCAAGAAAAGCATAAAAAGTAAGCTCAGGGGCAGTGGGGATTCCAGCCACAAATTTTAAAATATCAAGCATACTCACTCAGCATACACCAGGACATACAGGATCTTGGTGGCCAAGCTAAGCCTTTCTAAGTGAGCCACCTTGGCCTGTGCATAAATAATAAAATAAAATAAAATAGATGGAAGTTCAGGACCTGGAGATTTGCTCTTGCTTCCAAGCCTGTGAAAGCCAAACTCATGTTTCCTGCTCAGTCTCTCATGACTGACCCTCATGTCCAAGTCCTTAAAAAAAGAAAAGAAAATGCTTATACATTGTTGGTGGGAATGTGAATTAGTTCAGTCACTGTGGAATGCAATCCAAACGTTTCTCAAAGAACTTAAAACAGAACTAGCATTAGACCCGGCAATCCCATTACTGGATATACACCCAAAGGCATATAGATCATTATAGCAAAAACACACATAAACCTGTATGTTCATTGCTGTGCTGTTTACATTAACAAAAACATGGAATCAACCTAAGGGCTCATCAGTGGTGAATTGTATCAAGAAAATGTGGTACAGACACACCATGGAATACCATGTAGCCATAGAAAGAATGAAATATCTTCATTGCAGCAACATGAATGCAGCTGGAGGCCACTATCCTAAGCCAATAAACACAGGAACAGAAAACCAAATGCCATATATTCTCACTTATAAGTGGGAGCTCAATATTGAGCACCAATGGGCATAAAAATGGCAACAGTAGACACAGGGAACTACTGGAGGTGGGGGAGGGAGAGGCAGGCAGGCAAGGGCTAAAAAGCTATGTATTGGGTACTTGCCATCTGGGTGACAGGGTCATCCATACCCTAAACCTCAGCATTATGTAACATTCCCAAGTAATAAACCTGCTTATATACCCTTTGAATCTAAATCAAAAGTTGAAATAATTAAAAAAATTATCCCATCAATAGTAAAGATAAAAAGAGATTTTAGGAGACACATCAACCAAATGAAACATGTGGACCTTGTTTGGACTTCTGTCCAGGGGTTAATTTTAATGTATTATTAATAACATTAAAGGAATAATAGGTTTTTACATTAGGCATTGTGGTTGTGCAAAAAAAAAATGAATCAGAAATGAAACTTGAAGACATGCCATTTATGATTTGCTTTAAAATACTCCAACAAATACAGATAGAAAAAATAAGTGAAGGATAGAAAATTGTGACTGGTAAAATATTGATAATTTTTGAAGCTGAGTGATGGAATATCAAGGAACTCATTATACTCTTCTATTTATTTTGTGTTGAAAATTTTTCTAATAAGCAGGTGTTTTTGTTTTGTTTTGGTTTTGCCTTTACAATATAGAAAGGAGATGCCTTTGCACCCTAAGTAGCCTAGACCTAAGAGTGTGTCACTATCACTGAGGGACTGCAAATATTGAAATACTCTTTATTTCTTTCTTAAAATTCAGAGGTAGCTTAAAATGTTCCTTTAACTGCATGCTGTGAAAAAGAGGCATGATCTCTTTCACCAAATCAGCAGCAGATTTGTAGAATATACTTGGTTTCTACCTCAGTGAGATGGGCTGCTATGTTGCTTTAGTAGTTAATTGTAATTTAGTAGTAGTATATTGATGCAAATTTGAAGTGTTTGATGCAAACTGGGATTTACAAGCTCTGTTTTCACATGGAAGGAGGACTGGACTTTAAATGCTAATAAATGTACAAAAATTCTACTTTTAACTGAAAAAGCACAGAGTCAGTGGTGTCTCTCCAGAAAAGAAGAGGCTGTTTAGCTCAGATCCTCCATTTCTCACAAAACTTGAAGTGAAAGGGTGAAAAGATATGAAGCAGAAAAGCAAAACTCCCTGAGGAATGACTTCAGGAGCTAAGAGGGAGGCTAAGGCTGAAGATCTCACCACTGAGAAGAGGGCAGCTAAGAAATTTAAAATCTTAGCTCCGGAGACCAGGATATTCCCCTCCACGATTTTTTTTTTTCTCCTCCTAAAAAGAAAGTCAACGTTTCTCTAGTTAAAGCCCTAAAGAAACAATGAAAAAGATTATATTTGTAATTGTTGAATATGGCCAGATGAAAAAAGCAAAGTATATGAAAAGTAGAAATAGCTAATAGAAATACGAAAAAAAGTACAAGCACATGAAAAACAGCAAAATATCATTACTTTTTTGCTTCTTAAATAGGCAAAGATTTTGCAATATGTATAACATACATTTTTTCAGTTTGAAAACAGCAGTTTCATAGAGTTTGTGGTACAAACTTTCTGGATGTGTTACTGTAGGTAGCTAGTCAGACATAAGCAGGTCAGAAGAGCCCCCCCCGCCCCCACCAGGAATGTCAGGCAAACATTGGGTAATGGTCAGGTAGTTGTTAGGCTGTCTCTCTAAAATAGTAATTGGTTGTAGCCAGCACCAGAGGAAGCCAATCTCCCAACAGACAGAAACGTCTGAAGCAGCCTGTCATCAGTTTCCCAATAAAATCTCAGGAGTTGACTGAGTGGGCTCAAGCATGCCTAGTAAAAGGCAAAATGGTGGATAATCTTTCTCTACAAACACTACGGAAAATGCCTCAAGGGCACGTACGTTTTTAGTAAACACACTGCACATGTTCCCCTCCCAAGTGCTATCAGACCACAGTGCATGTGGATGGCCCACCCTAAGGGAAGAATAAGGGGAGAAGTAACACGAGAACCCAGAAGCATGACGACATATAAAACCCCAAGTTGAAAGGTCAAACCAAGCACTTGATCTTTCAAGTTGCCCACTTGGCACTTTTCTAAGTATACTTTATTTCCTTTCATCCTTGCTCTACATTTTTTTCTTAATAACCTTCTATTCCTGCTTTAAAACTTGCCTTGGTCTCTCCAGCCTTATGCCCCTCAGCTGAAGTTTTTCTTCCGAGAAGACAAGAATTGAGGTGGCTGAAGACCCGTACAGATTTGTCACTGGTAACATACTTTGGTGATATGACTCAGAAACATTCCCCACTGGTAAGATACTAATATGGACAGGAGACAGGAAAATATTGTTTAGAAGAGGGTGGCTCCCCAGCAAAGGCCCCACCCTCAAGCCTGGATACCTGCAGCCCTAAATGAGGACAGTCATTCCTGTTTCCATGCCCAAAAAGTTGCCTACTGGAAAAACAGTTTTACATGCAATGCATGTGAGGAAAGTAAAATGTGCTTTTGGCAAAAGATCTTCAGGGATTTTCAGGTCAGGGGCCCTGTAAAAATCCCCCTGACTTCCTCCAACCCGTGTGTTTGGTTTTACATGCAGTGTACTTAAACATGCGAGAACTGGGTGCCAAAACTTAATAATCCTGAGATTTCTTATATAATTGATGTTTCTGGCTTCTTTTGAAAATTTGTGTAATCTGGCAGCACTGCATGCACATTTATTCAAAACAGCTCAGTGGCAGCTATTCCCAGAAGAAAGTGCCTCATATTCCTCATGACACTTACATGCACCAAGCTCACTTTGTTCAATCAATGGAATATCCTTTTCACCTCCATTACCTAGTTAATTTTTACTTATTATTTAACATTCAACTCCTGTCACCTCCTCCAGGAAGCCTTCTCAGATGACTTCAGACTGGGATAGATGTTGGCCATGTAGATATTTGAATATTAGGCTCCTAACAAAGGATTCTCAATAAAATATGATTAGAATTTACCTAAATATCCAAAATGGAGGAATAAATAAGTTTAGTAGTATATCCAAGTGATTAAATAACTTACAAACATTAAAAATAGCATAAAATAACATACATTATATAGTCAATGAAAAAAATTACAAAATAGCATGTATAGTAACTTTATAATTTTGCTCCCCTAAAATGTAAAATGTATATATATATTTATGTGTATGTATATACATATATTAGGAAATTATATTGATAACCTTCTTGGAAGGATTTACCATTCTAGATGTCAGAGCATTCATATTATATGAGAGGAGGTCAAAATATTAACAGCAGCATTAACAGCAATTTGTATAAAGTTGATGCCGGCCCTCATAGATGACTTTGAGGGATTCTAGAGTTCTGTGGAGGAAGTCACTGAAGATGTGGTGGAAATAGCAAGAGAACTAAAATTAAAAGTGGAGCCTGAAGATGTCACTGATGTGTTGTCATCTTATAATAAAACTTTAATAGATAAGGAGTTACTTCTTATGAGTGAGCAGAAAAAGTAGTTTCTTGAGGCAGAATCTACTATTGGTGATTATTGTCTTATTTTAAGAAATTGCTATAGCCATTCTGATCTTCACCAAATACCACCCAGGTCAGTCAGCAGCCCTCAACTTTGAGGCAAGAACTCCCACCAGCAAAAAGACTACAGCTTGCTGAAATATCAGGTGATCATTAGCATTTTTAGCAATAAAGTATTTTAAAATTATGGTCTGTACTTTTAAAAATATTATAGATTCATGGGGTATGTGCTCAGGTTTATTTGCTGGATAAATTGTGTAATGATGAGGTTTGTTTTGTGTGTTCGGTATATACAAATTTTTAGACATAACACTATTGAATATAATAGACAATGAAATCAAAATATTGTGTGACTTGCTTTATTGCAATATTTGCTTTATTTCAGTAGTCTGGAGTCAAACCATAATAATTTATTTTATTTTATTTTATTTTGTTTTATTTTACTTTATTTTATTTTATAACTTTGAGGATACATGTGCAGGATGTGCAGGTTCTTTGCATAGGTAAATGTGTGCCATGGTGATTTGCTGCACCCATCAACCCACCACCTAGGTATTAAGCTGAGCATGCATTACCTATTTTTTCTGATGTTCTTCCCCCGCCCACCACCTTCCACCAACAGGCCCCAGTATGCATTCTTTCCCTCCCTGTGTCCATGTTTTCTCATTGTTCAGCTCCCACTTATAAGTAAGAACATGTGGTGTTTGGTTTTCTGTTCCTGTGTTAGTTTGTTGAGGATAATGGCTTCGAGCTCCATCCATGTTTCTGCAAAGGACCTGATCTCATTCCTTTTCATGAGTGCATAGTATTCCAGGGTGTATATGTACCACATTTTCTTTTTTTTTTTTTTTTTCTTTTTTTTTTTATTGCATTTTAGGTTTTGGGGTACATGTGATGAACATGCAAGATTGTTGCATAGGTACACACATGGCAGTGTGCTTTGCTGCCTTCCGTCCCCTCACCTGTATCTGTCATTTCTCCCCATGCTATCTCTTCCCACCACCCCACCCCCCACCCCTCCCCCATTTCCCCCCAACAGACCCCAGTGTGTAGTGCTCCCCTCCCTGAGTCCATGTGTTCTCATTGTTCAACACCCGCCTATGAGCGAGAATATACGGTGTTTGATTTTCTGCTCTTGTGTCAGTTTGCTGAGAATGATGGTTTCCAGGTTCATCCATGTCCCTATAAAGGACGTGAACTCATCGTTTTTGATGGCTGCATAATATTCCATGGTGTATATGTACCACATTTTCCCTATCCAGTCTATCATCATTGGGCATTTGGGTTGGTTCCAGGTCTTTGCTATTGTAAACAGTGCTGCAATGAACATTCGTGTGCACGTGTCCTTGTAGTAGAATGATTTATAATCCTTTGGATATATACCCAGTAATGGGATTGCTGGGTCAAATGGGATTTCTATTTTTAGGTCCTTGAGGAATCGCCACACTGTCTTCCACAATGGTTGAATTAATTTACATTCCCACCAACAGTGTAAAAGTGTTCCTATTTCTCCACATCCTCTCCAGCATCTGTTGTTTCCCGATTTTTTAATGATCGCCATTCTAACTGGTGTGAGATGGTATCTCAATGTGGTTTTGATTTGCATTTCTCTGATGACCAGTGATGATGAGCATTTTTTCATATGTTTGTTGGCCTCCTGTATGTCTTCTTTTGTAAAGTATCTGTTCATATCCTTTGCCCATTTTTGAATGGGCTTGTTTGTTTTTTTCTTGTAGATCTGCTTTAGTTCTTTGTAAATTCTGGATATCAGCCCCTTGTCAGATGGGTAGACTGCAAAAATTTTTTCCCATTCTGTTGGTTGCCGATTCACTCTACTGACTGTTTCTTTTGCCGTGCAGAAGCTGTGGAGTTTGATTAGGTCCCATTTGTCTATTTTGGCTTTTGTTGCCATTGCTTTTGGCGTTTTGGTCATGAAGTCCTTGCCTACACCTATGTCCTGAATGGTTTTGCCTAGATTTTCTTCTAAGGTTTTTATGGTATTAGGTCTGATGTTTAAGTGTTTAATCCATCTGGAGTTAATTTTGGTGTAAGGTGTCAGGAAGGGGTCCTGTTTCTGCTTTCTGCACATGGCTAGCCAGTTTTCCCAACACCATTTATTAAACAGGGAGTCCTTTCCCCATTGCTTGTTTTTGTCAGGTTTGTCGAAGATCAGATGGTTGTGGGTATGTTGTATTTCCTCTGAGGCCTCTGTTCTGTTCCATTGGTCTATATCTCTGTTTTGGTACCAGTACCATGCTGTTTTGATTACTGTAGCCTTGTAGTATAGTTTGAAGTCCGGTAGTGTGATGCCTCCCGCTTTGTTCTTTTTGCTTAGAATTGACTTGGCTATGCGGGCTCTCTTTTGGTTCCATATGAAGTTTAAGGTGTTTTTTTCCAGTTCTGTGAAGAAGGTCATTGGTAGCTTGATGGGAATAGCATTGAATCTGTAAATTACTTTGGGCAGTATGGCCATTTTCACGATGTTGATTCTTCCTAACCATGAACATGGAATGTTTCTCCATCTGTTTGTATCCTCTCTTATTTCGTTGAGCAATGGCTTGTAGTTCTCCTTGAAGAGGTCCTTTACGTTCCTTGTTAGTTGTATTCCTAGGTACTTTATTCTCTTTGTAGCAATTGTGAATGGCAGTTCGTTCTTGATTTGGCTCTCTTGAAGTCTATTACTGGTGTATAGGAATGCTTGTGATTTTTGCACGTTGATTTTGTATCCTGAGACTTTGCTGAAGTTGTTTATCAGTTTCAGGAGATTTTGGGCTGAGATGATGGGGTCTTCCAGATATACAATCATGTCATCTGCAAATAGAGACAATTTGATTTCCTCCTTTCCAATTTGGATACCCTTTATTTCTTTTTCTTGCCTGATTGCTCTGGCTAGAACTTCCAGTACTATATTGAATAGGAGTGGTGAGAGAGGGCATCCTTGTCTAGTGCCAGATTTCAAAGGGAATGCTTCCAGTTTTTGCCCATTCAGTATGATATTGGCTGTTGGTTTGTCGTAAATAGCTTTTATTGTTTTGAGATACGTTCCGTCAATACCTAGTTTATTGAGGGTTTTTAGCATAAAGGGTTGTTGAATTTTGTCAAAAGTCTTCTCTGCATCAATCGAGATAATCATGTGGTTTTTGTCTTTGGTTCTGTTTATGTGGTGAATTACGTTTATGGACTTGCGTATGTTGAACCAGCCTTGCATCCCCGGGATGAATCCGACTTGATCATGGTGGATGAGCTTTTTGATATGCTGTTGCAATCGGTTTGCCAGTATTTTATTGAAGATTTTTGCATCTATGTTCATCATGGATATTGGCCTGAAATTTTCTTTTCTTGTTGAGTCTCTGCCGGGTTTTGGTATCAGGATGATGTTTGTCTCGTAAAATGATTTGGGAAGGATTCCCTCTTTTTGGATTATCTGGAATAGTTTCAGAAGGAATGGTATCAGCTCCTCCTTGTATGTCTGGTAGAATTCAGCTGTGAACCCATCTGGACCTGGGCTTTTTTTGGGTGGTAGGCTCTTTATTGCTGCCTCGACTTCAGACCATGTTATTGGTCTATTCAGGGTTTCGGCTTCTTCCAGGTTTAGGCTTGGGAGGATGCAGGTGTCCAGGAATTTATCCATTTCTTCCAGGTTTACTAGTTTATGTGCATAGAGTTGTTTGTAATAATCTCTGATGATGGTTTGGATTTCTGTGGAATCTGTGGTGATATCCCCTTTATCGTTTTTTATTGCATCAATTTGGTTATTCTCTCTTTTCTTTTTTATTAATCTGGCTAGTGGTCTGTCTATTTTGTTGATCTTTTCAAAAAACCAGCTCCTGGATTTATTGATTTTTTGAAGAGTTTTTTGTGTCTCTATTTCCTTCAGTTCTGCTCTGATCTTAGTTATTTCCTGTCTTCTGCTAGGTTTTGAGTTTTTTTGATCTTGCTCCTCTAGCTCTTTCAATTTTGATGATAGGGTGTCAATTTTAGATCTCTCCTTTCTTCTCATGTGGGCACTCATTGCTATATATTTTCCTCTAGAGACTGCTTTAAATGTGTCCCAGAGATTCTGGTATGTTGTGTCTTCGTTCTCATTGGTTTCGAAGAACATCTTTATTTCTGCCTTCATTTCATTGTTTATCCAGTCAACATTCAAGAGCAAGTTGTTCAGTTTCCATGAAGCTGTGCGGTTCTGAGTTAGTTTCTGCATTCTGAGTTCTAACTCGATTGCACTGTGGTCTGAGAGACTGTTTGTTATGATTTCTGTTCTTTTGCATTTTCTGAGGAGTGATTTATTGCCAATTATGTGGTCAATTTTAGAGTAGGTGTGATGTGGTGCTGAGAAGAATGTATATTCTGTGGATTTGGGGTGGAGAGTTCTGTAAATGTCTATTAGGTTTGCTCGTTCCAGGTCTGTGTTCAGGTCCTGGATATCCTTGTTGATTTTCTGTCTGGTTGATCTGTCTAATATTGACAATGGGGTGTTAAAGTCTCCCACTATTATTGTGTGGGAGTCTAAGTCTCTTTGTAAGTCATTAAGAACTTGCCTTATGTATCTGGGTGCTCCTGTATTGGGTGCATATATATTTAGGATCGTTAGCTCTTCTTGTTGCAGTGATCCTTTTACCATTATGTAATGTCCTTCTTTGTCTCTTTTGATCTTTGTTGCTTTAAAGTCTATTTTATCAGAGATGAGAATTGCAACTCCTGCCTTTTTTTGCTCTCCATTTGCTTGGTAGATCTTCCTCCATCCCTTTATTTTGAGCCTTTGTGTATCCTTGCATGTAAGATGGGTTTCCTGGATACAGCACACTGATGGGTTTTGGCTTTTTATCCAATTTGCCAGTCTGTGTCTTTTGATTGGGGCATTTAGTCCATTGACATTTAGGGATAGTATTGTTATGTGTGAATTTGATGCTGTCATTTTGATGCTACCTGGCTGTTTTGTTGGTTAGTTGATGCAGATTCTTGATTGTGTTGCTGCTTTTTTACCATTTGGTGTGTTTTTGGAGTGGCTGGTACTGGTTGTTCCTTTATATGTGTAGAGCCTCTTTCAGGAGTTCTTGTAGAGCAGGTTTGGTGGTGATGAAATCTCTGAGTGCTTGCTTGTTCACAAAGGATTTTATTTTTCCTTCACTTATGAAGCTGAGTTTGGCTGGATAGGAGATTCTGGGTTGAAAGTTCTTTTCTTTAAGGATGTTGAATATTGGCCCCCAGTCTCTTCTGGCTTGTAGGGTTTCTGCTGAGAGATCTGCTGTGAGTCTAATGGGCTTCCCTTTGTGGGTAACCCGACCTTTCTCTCTGGCTGCCCTTAGAATTTTCTCTTTCATTTCAACCCTGGTGAATCTGACGATTATGTGCCTTGGGGTTGCCCTTCTTGAGTAATATGTTTGTGGTGTTCTCTGTATTTCCTGGATTTGAATATTGGTCTGCCTTGCTAGGTTGGGGAAGTTTTCCTGGATAATATCCTGAAGAGTATTTTCCAGCTTGGATTCATTCTCTTCATCACATTCAGGTACACCTATCAGACGTAGATTAGGTCTTTTCACATAGTCCCACATTTCTTGAAGATTTTGTTCATTCCTTTTTGTGCTTTTTTCTCTGTTCTTGCCTTCTCTTTTTATTTCATTGAGTTGGTCTTCGACCTCTGATATCCTTTCTTCTGCTTGGTCAATTCGGCTGTTGAAGCTTGTGCATGCTTCACGAAGTTCTCGTGTTGCGTTTTTCAGCTCCATCAATTCACTTATTCTCCTCTCTATGCTGTCCATTATCGTCAGCAGTTCGTCCAATCTTTTTTCAAGGTTCCTATTTTCTTTGCGATGGGTTAGAACATGTTCTTTTAGCTCATTGTAGTTTCTTACTACCATCTTCTGAAGTCTGATTCTGTCATTTCATCACCCTCCTTCTCCATCCGGTCTGGTTCCCTTGCTGGTGAGGAGTTGTGATCCCTTTTAGGAGGAGAGGTGTTCTGGTTTCGGGAGTTTTCATCCTTTTTACGCTGGTTTCTACCCATTTTTGTGGGTTTATCCACCTGTTGTCTGTCTCTGTCCCAGGGAGTTGGAGCTTTATGAGTTTCCGTTGCACTACTGCCTTTTTTGATTTTTTTTTTTTTTCAGGTCGGACCCGCCCAGCTAGCAGCACGCCTAGCCTCTGCCTGCCCGCAGGGGCTTTGCTGAGCTGCTGTGGGCTCCGCCCAGCTGCCCTGAGCTCTTCCCTGTAGTCCTTTTTATATGGGCGTAGTTAGAACTGTCTGGGCAATGGTGGCCCCGCCTCTGTTATGGCGGACTCTCTCTGTTGTGGCAGGTTGCCTCGGCAACGGCGGGTTGCCTCGGCAACGGCAGCCTGCCTCCTTAGCGGTGGAGAGTCTCAGTAATGGCGGAAGCCCCTCCCCCACGGAGCCGGACCGTCCCGGTTCAGCTGTGCTTGGTTTGAAGGGCTCAACCCAGAGGGTTTCCAATTACTGTTTTTGTTTTCGTTGTTGTTGGGGGTGGAGGGGTGGGACCAACCGAGCCTGATCACCTGGCTCCCTTACTCATAGTCTTTTCTTTTAAGTTGAACGACCCCGCGTTCTGGTCGCTTGTTGAAAAGGCGCCGGGATCTCCCGTGCTGCGACTCACGGAGTCGGCTCGAACTGTGGCGCCGGCTCCTGGCGGTTTTTTTGCCTAGGAATCTCCTGGCCTGACTCGCTATTTCAGATGAATGGGCTATTCTGCCGTCTCAAGGCTCTGCTCGCCAGCTAAGAGGGCTCCCAGACCAGTGGCTTTTTTACGGAGAACAGCAGCAACAGGGAGTGGTCACAGCAGCCGCGCGGGTGGAATCAGCCCCGCGGGGGCCAAAACAGCCGCACCGGCTGGGACTGCGACGCTGGCGACCCCTCTGCCTGGGTATCTCCTGGTCTGTGGGCAATAAGAGTTCGTCTGGAAATGCGGCGTCCACTCACCCTCTGCACTTTCACTGGGAGCTGAAGTCCTGAGCTGTTCTTAGGCGGCCATCTTGAAAGTCACATTTTCTTTATTTAATCTGTTATTGATGGACACCTAATTGATTCCATGTCTTTAATATTGTGAATAGTGTTGCAACAAACATATATATGCATGCATCCTTTTAACAGAATGATTTATATTCCTTTGGTTATATACTCAGTAATGGGACTGCAGGGTCAAATGGTATCTCTGGTTCTAGGCTTTGAGGAATCACTTCACTGTCTTTCACAGTGGTTAAACTAATTTATATTGCCACCAACAGTGTAAAAGTGTTATTACAAAAATCGCCAGCATTCCTATACATCCACAACAGACAAGCAGAGAGCTAAATCATGAATGAACTCCCATTCACAATTGCTACAAATAGAATAAAATACCTAAGAATATAGATAACAAGGAAAGTGAAAGACCTCCTGAAGGAGAACTGCAATGCACTGCTCAAGGAAAGCAGAGAGGACACAAACAAATGAAAAAATCTGTTTTTACATAGTCACAGATAGGAAGAAAAAATATTGTGAAAATTGTCATATTTCCAAAAGTAATTTGTAGATTCAATGCTATTCCTATTAAATTACCATTGACATTCTTTATGGAATTAGAAAAAAATATACTATTTTAAAATTCATATAGAATAAAAAAAAAAAAGCCTTCATAGCCAAGACAATTCTAAGCAAAAAGAACAAAGCTGGAATTGTCACACTACCTGACGTCAAACTATACTACAAGGCTACAAGAACGAAAACGGCATGCACTTGTACAAAAACAGTCACAGACCAATGGAACCGAATAGAGAACTCAGACCATATCTTTGAGGTATGTCTGCATTAAACGGGACAAAAGAAAGATAGAGAAGCAAGTGCAAAGGTTAAAGTAAAGGACCAAAAGTGGCCTCAGAGTGGGTGAATGCAGGAGACAAGAAACTGATAGGTTGGACCAGAAGGAAGCCAGATCACTAGGCAACAGTAGTGCTAACCATGTCAAATTGTTTATAATATTTCATGATAGACTATTTATACTACAAGTCTTTGAAGAAGATGAAATGTAGAAGAAAGAAGGACATAGATATCAGGAGTCTGTACCCTGCCTATGATTTTCCCTTTTGGGTGGGAAGCCAGGAGGTAAAATAATTTTAGTGCAACCTTTATGTGATTATGTGTAAGTTTCTCTTTGGACCTCATTGCTCTATCAGTACAATGACAGGATTAGGCGAGATGGTCTTCAAGATTCTTTCCACTTTTGACATCCATTTTCTTATTCATTTATCTATCTATCTATCTATCTATCTATCTATCTATCTATCGATCTATCGATCTATCTATCTATCCATCTATCTATCTATCTATTCAACATGTATATTATAGAAACTAAATATTGGGCCATGTTCAAGGTCCTGGAGACATTTCTGTGAATAAGCATGCTCCCTGACTTTCAAAGAATATACATTTTTTAAGGGAAAGTGGTAGGGAGGGTAAGGTAAAGGGGGAGAGCAGTTAGCCAACAAGATCAAAATTAGATGGCAGAAGCTATAGGATACAGTAAGGATACAAGACGGAGATTGTTACCTCTACCTGCAAAGATCAGGGAAAGTTTCATAGAAAAAGTGAGTTGACATTTTCAAAATTATCAGTATTTTTAAAATTTATTTTAATCGACATATAATAATTGTACCTATATATGGGTTATAGTATGATAGATAATGGTTGAATGTGTAATGGTCGATTCAGGGTAATTAGCATACCCATCATCTCAAATAATTATCATCTCTTTATGTTGGAATCATTCAAATCTTCTCTCTAGCTATTTGAAATGTCAAGTAAGTTGTTGTTAACTACAGACGCCCTACATTGTTATAGAATGCTAGAACTTATTCCACCTACCCAGTATTTTTTTAGTCTATTAACTATCCTCTTCCTATATCCCTTTGCCCTTTCCCTTTCCAGCCTCTAGTTACCACTGCTCTACCTTCTACTTTTATGAAATCAGCTTTAGATTCCCTATATGAATGAAAACATGTGGCATTTAACTTTTTCTGCCTAATTTATCTCACTTAGCATAATGTTCTCTAGGCACATTCATTTTACCATAATGACAGGATTTCACTATTTTCTATGTATTAAAAATATTCCATGGTATACATGTGACACATTCTTTTCATCTGTTCATCTGTTGATTACACATTCTTTTCATCTGTTCATCTGTTCATAGGTTGATTCCATATATTGGCTATTGTGAATAGTGCTGCAGTAAATTTGGGAGTGCAAATCTCTTCAACATATTGATTTCCTTTCCTTTGGATATATACCCCGTAGTGCATTGCTGAGTCGTATGGTAGTTCTGTTTCTAGTTTTTTGAGGAACTTCCATATCGTTTACCATAATGACTGTACTAATTTACATTCACACCAACAATGTATAAGAGTTCCCTTTTCCCCACATCCTCCACAGCATTTTTTACCTTTTATCTTTTTGATAATGGTCATTCTAAGTGGGACAAGATAGTATCTCATTAGGTTTTAATTTGCATTTCCCTGATGATTAGTGATATTGAGCAGTTTTTCCTATGCTTGTTGCCCATTTGTATGTCTTCTTTAGAGAAGTGTTTATTCAGAATATTTACTCATCTTTTATTGCATTATTTGGCTTTTGCTGTTAAGTTCTTTTTATATCTGGGTTATTAATTTTCTGTCAGATGAATAGTTTGCAAATACTTTCTCCCATTTTATAGGTTGCCTCTTCACTCTGTTGATTGTTTTCTCTGTTGTGCAGAAGGTTTTTAGTTTAATGTAATTCCTTGTCTATTTTGTTTTTGTCACCTGTGCTTTTGAGATTTTATCAATACAATCATTGACAGGCCAATATCCTGAAGATTTTCCCTTGTGTTTTCTTTTAGCAGTTTCATAGTTTTGGGTCTTCTATTAGATCTTTACTTCATTTTGAGTTTTTGTTTTTGTATGTGGTGAAAAACAGTGGTATAGTTTTATTACTCTGCATATGGATATTTAATCTTCTCAGCACAATTTATTGAAGAAACTATTCTTTCCTCAGTGCATATTCTTGGTGTCTTAGTTGAAAATCAGTTGGCTGTAAGTATATGGATTTGCTTCTGGATTGTCTGTTCTGTTCCATTGATTTATCATTGTCTTGAATCCTGAAAAATGAGTAAAATAATAGACATTCTGCAAGAGTTGTGGTGGGGAAAAAAGTGAATAGTATTTGCAAAGTTATTACAACATTAAAAAACCATGATATAGTTAGAAAATTTTAATCCTCAAGTGAGAAGTTTAGTTCATAGAAAGCCTTGAGCACTACAATAAGATCAGCTTCTTTTTTGTTTAAAATTAACTCTTACTCTTGAATCATGGCTTGCTTGCTCTCAGAACCTAGTCCAGGGATTTCTATGGAATACATTAAATAAGGTATTGGTTAAGATTTTAGATAGCATAGCAACAACAAAAAAGTAAAGAAAATATCAAGGAATAAACTCAACTCCAAAATTTAATGGCTACATGAAGAAAACTTGGAATTCTACTGAGGAACATAAAAGATAACTTGCATAAATATACAAATGTGTTGCTTTTGGATAAGAAACTCAAAGTTGTAAAGGTGTCCCCTGAATTTGATCCCCTGAAAGTCCTCTGAAAATTCCACTGAAGTTGTTCTATAAATTTAATGTAAGAGTAAGAAGGGCACTAACTGAATATATGTGTATGGCCAATTCAGGTTTAGACAGGCTGATTGAAAAGTTTATATGGAAAATAAAAGAGACTATCCATAAAATTTCTAAAAGTAAAATGCATTATTCAGATATTCCTGCAACAATTCTGCATAACAAACAGCCTCAAAATTTTAGTAGCTAATAGCTGAAACACCAACATTCTTCTTCTTATCATTTCGTTTGGTCATGGGTCTGTGGGACACTTGTTGTTCTGCTGACCTCAACTGGGCTCATTAATTTTTGACTTTGGGCTGTGGTTTTGGTACATGTATGTTCCATATGACACTTTTCTGCTTGGGCCAGCAGCTACCCAGGACATGTTCATCTCATGGTGACTTACAAAAGCCTAAGAGAGCAACATAAAATATTAGGCACAGTTAAGACCTTTGCTCACATCACATCCTCTAAGGTTCCGTTAGCCAAAGCAAGTCACAGAGCCAAACCCAACATCAAGTAATCATGTTAATATGCTATGTATAGTAAGAAGTGTTGCAAAGTTAAATAGTAAAATATGTAGATAAGTGAAGAGTTGGAAGCAATAATTCAAACCACAACAATAATAATAGATAAAATTTCATCTACAAGATATGACAACATAAAATAAAGCTATGATGGGTTAAAATATTTGGAGGCTTATTTATGAAAGCACAGGAAGATCAATGAGAGATGCAAATATATGTTAAAAATTAGTATATGAAGGCCAGGTGCAGTGGCTCATGCCTGTAATCCCAGCACTTTGGGAGGCCGAGGCAAGCGGATCATCTGAGGTTGGGAGTTCGAGACCAGCCTGACCAACATGGAGAAATCTCTTGTCTATAAAATAATAATAATAATAATAATAAATTAGCATATGATAAAGGTAATGGGTCAGTTGAGATTCTCTTATTTCTGGCATCATAAATTGACTCTGGGTAATTTAAGCAAAGCAAAGAAAAAGAGTTACTGGAAGCATTTCAGAAAGTGCGTAAAGTCACCCAAAAAGAGAACCAGGTTTAGAAATGGGCAGGAAACAAAAAAGACGACAGGAAAAAGCATAGCTAAGGTAAAATAGCAGAAATTTCTGGCTAGGACATCCATCAGAACATGTTTATGAGGGTGAATTCTGAGTCCTTGTCTTGATTGCATCACACTAAGATTCAAAGTTCTGGGGGAAAGTACTCGATTACTTAATTAGCATCCTAGCTGCCAGAAGGTGGGAAAATGCATATCTGATTTCATTTGGTTTTTGTTATTTTATTTGTGGAAGGGAAAGAGAAGCCCACATTAATGGGAAAGGTTTCTGAATGCCAGGAAGCCTCCCGTAAGTGTCTACAGCATATTACATTTTCAACACAGAAAGGTATGGAGTATTCAGTAAATACTGAGACTATGGATGACCAATTTTAGGAGTAGGGGAGGAGGCTAGGTCTCTACCTCATTTTTCACATGAAAATAAACGGACTGAAATGTAAGAGATACAACTAATTTTGCGGTAAGAAAAGAGAAGAAAATTGTATTTTAATTGTTGTACTTTTCAAAGCAAGACATTGAATCCAGAAGGGACAAACGAATTGATACATTGATAAATAAAATACATTAACATTAAACATTCTTGCCGCGCACAGTGGCTCGCGCCTGTAATCCCAGCACTTTGGGAAGCTGAGGTGGGTGGATCGCGAGGTCAAGAGATCGAGGCCACCCTGGTCAACATGGTGAAACCCGGTCTCTACTAAAAATAAAAAAATAAAAAATTAGCTGGGCATGGTGGCGCGTACCTGTAATCCCAGCTACTCAGGAGGCTGAGGCAGGAGAATTGCCTGAACCCAGGAGGCGGAGGTTGCAGTGAGCCGAGATCCCACCATTGCACTCCAGCCTGGGTAACAAGAGCGAAACTCCATCTCAAAAACAGACAAACAACAACAACAACAAAAAATATTAAACGTTCTTATGCACAAATAAAACATAAGAAAATAAATGACAAATTGGAAAAAATATTTCAAATACATACAACAATGATTTAATTTTTTAAAATTCCTTTAATGCATAAAATCTTTTTTTTAGTTAGTAAAGAGATCATGAATGGAGAAATGAAGTGCAAAAATAAGAAACTCACACAGAAGGCATAGCAAATAGATTTTAAACAGGAAAAGAGTCTCAACCTCACTAAATTTAAAAATAAAAATTAACCTAATAGCAAAACAATATTTTGCAGGTAGCAAGGAGGCAAAATATCAGGTGGGATCAGGTTGCCTAGGTTTGAATCCCAGTTTTGCCTCTTACTGCTGTGTGACTTGAGCAAGTCATTTAATCTCTCTGTGCTTCAATTTTCTAATCTGAGTTAATATATGTAAAGCACTTACATAGTGTTTGCCACATCATAAGCACTATATGTGTTATCTGTTGTCGTTGTTGTTAGAGAAGTCCCACAAATAAACTTTGTTTTCACTTTTTTTTTCTCCAAGTGTGGTAAACGGTGATGAAATTCTGAGGAGGGAAGATGTTATTTAAAGAGTTTCAGGAATTATTATGTTACATATTATATAATACTCGCAAAGAAAAATTTTCATTCCCATTTTAGATATGGAGAAACTGAGATTCTGAGAACTAATGACACTTGTGTAAAGTCACATGACGTGTATTGCAGAATGAGGATTGAAACAAGCCCGTCCAACAAACAGGGCAAGGATCTTTTTACCACCAAGATGCATTCTCCAGAAAGAGTGAAAACGGTTTGGGCGAGGGAAGCCAGATCTCCAGATCCGCTGAAGATAAAAAAAAGTGACTCAATTCTGGTTGGATATGAGAAAGAACTTTTGTTTCTTTTTTGAAAATCTCCCTCAAGGCAAGTGCACATTTGTTTAATCATCTTGTTTAAGTTTTAAAAATAAAATATTTAATTGAGGGGCTCTCTAGATGCCTCTCCAATTTTTCTGTTAGATTTCTCATCAAGTTTTTATTCAGAAAGCAATGCTTGCACTTGGCAACAAATTCAAATAGCATGAAAGGGTATGGAGTGAAATATAAGTCTCTTTTCCTCTCCAGATCCTTAACTTTCCAGGTTCCTCCACAGAGGCAAATAGTATTGGAAGTTTCTTGTGAATAATTTTATAAACATTCTACACAAGTATACATAAATGCACTTTGTTCTTCCTCTCTTAAGTAACAGTTTCATTCTATGCATAGTTTTACATACTTTTTTTAACGTAATAACACAAGCATATATAGAAATATCTCACTTTTAAAAATAATAGCTTAGTATTCAATTGGTTGTATGTTCCATAATCTATACAACATGGCTCCTATTGATGGCCACTGGCTGTTATGAATAATGCTGTAATTAACTTCTTTGTACCTATTTCTCAGTACATATGTGAATATATCTTGAAAAAATTCTTTCTAGTAGAATTGCTAAATCAATTGGGCATTTTGATAGAAAGTAAAAAATGCCCTGCACAGAGGATGCATATCAATTTATACCTCCATCAGTAGAGTGTGATTGTGACAGTGCATGTTTGCTTGTCTTGCCATATCTGTCACACCTTTGTAAACACCATGTTATTATCAAATTTTTTTAACTTTACCAATTATACCCATAACACTTATGTGCTGGACACTGATCTCTGTGGTTTGCATATATTAACTCATGTAACCCTTACAAAGCACTGATGAGATGGGTATTATGTTCTCTACACTGCAGATGAGGAAACTGAGGCAAAGGGTGATTATGTAATTAGGAAGTAGTGGGGCTTACACCCAGAAATCTAGTTCCAGAATCTATACCCTTTGTTCCTGTGCTGAAACACTTCTAAATTCCTTCTCTTTATCCTCTTCCCTCAATGAAGCAATTTTTTTTTTTTTTTGTCCTGTGTTAAGAACTCAAGCCCTTTTCTTCCTTAATGTCCAGGTGAAGGGCAGGCAGAAATGTTTACTACCACTGTCACTTAATAGGGATCAATATATTATACTGAAAATTAACAATCTTCAAATCAGGAATGTCACAGACGGCATGTGGGAAGCAAGTTTTCTTGGCTTGTTTTGGGTTATTAATTAGACTGATTTTCTTTCTTCTGTGGCTTTCTTCAGGGCATGGTAGGCCCTTTGGGTTCCTTTTTCACCTTTCAACACAAATTTATTGTTTTTAAAAATAAATTTTTAGTTTGAGATACTTGCAGAGTCACGTGTAATTGTCAGAAAGATACAGAGATCCCTGCACTTTTTACCAAGTTTCTCTTCATGATAATATCTCAAGAAACTATAGTATAATATCAGAACCAGGATATTAACATTGATATAGTCAATATACCTAACACTTCCAACACCACAGGAATCCCTATTGTTGCTGTTTCATAGTCATCTCTACCTCTCTTCCCACCTAAAGCCCTTATTAACATAGGACAATTAATCTATTCTCTATCTCTATAATTTTGACTTTTCAAGGATGTTATGCAAATAAAATTATACAATGTAAACTTTTTGAATTGGTGTTTATTCATTGAGCAAATTTTATGGAGATTCATCCAAGTTGATGTGTGTATCAATAGTTTGTTCTATTATATTGCTATGGAGTATTTCATGTTATGGCTGTACCACAGTTTGATGAACCATTAACCTATAGAAAGACATTTTGGTTGTTTCCAGTTTGGGGTTATTATAAACGAGGCTGTTATGAATATTCATATATAGACTTCTCTGTGGTCCTAACTTTTCATTCCTCTGAGGTAAATGACTAGCAGTGTAACTTCTGTGCCACATGGTAAGTGAATGTTTAGTGTTTTTGTTTGTTGTTAACTGTCAGACTATTTTCCAGAGTGGCTATACTATTTAATACTCCCATCATCAAGGTGTGAGTTTTTCAATTTCTTCGTATCCTCTTCAGAATTTGATGTTGCCAGTATTTTTCATTTTAGCCATTCTGATTAGGTGTCTAGTGATATTGCATTGTGGCTTAAATTTACATTTCCCTAATGGCTAACAATAGTGAACATGTCCTTATGCTCACTTTATTTGCATCTGTATATCCTCTTCAGTAAAACATCTGTTAAATGTCTTTTGTCAATTTTCTATCTGGATTGTTTAGTGATTTTTTTTTTAACTGTTGAGTTTTGAGAGTTATTTATATATTCTAGACGCTAGTCCTTTGTCAAATGTATTGTTTGCAAGTAATTTTTATAACTCTGTAGCTTGTCTTTTGGTCTTTTTATCAGTCTTTGGCAAAGCAAAAGTTTTTAATTTTGGTGAGGTATAAATTTATCAAATTTTAATTTTATGAGTTGTGCTTCGGGTATCAAGTCTAAGAATAATTTTCCTTGTACTAGATTCCAAAGACTTTTACCTGTTTTGTTTCTAAATGTTTTATAAGGTTATATTTAGGTCTGTGATTCATTTTGATAATTTTTACACAAGCTGTGAGGTTTAGTTCAAAATTCCTTTTGTAGGGGGCACTATAATTGTCCAATTGATCCAACATCATTTGTTGAAAAAGATAACATTCCTCCATTGAGTCTTACACCTTTGTTAAAAATTAGTTGTAGATATTCTTATGAATATATTTCTAGGTTCTCTATTCTCTTCTTTCAATCTTAAAATATAAGATTCAGGAAATGTAATTAAGTATAAAGTTTACTTGTGTAGACAGCTTGAGGACAACTACCCAGAAAATACAGACTCCAAACAAATGGAAACAATATTCCAAAGTGGGTAAATTAAGGGTTCATTTATGTAGGGCAATTAACAGGATTACAACAATTTCCATACAAGGTAAATACATGTCTTGTAGAGATTGTATTGGTGATAGCTTGCTAAAATCGAATGAAGACTGCTTCAACATTCTGTAAGGTCAAATGATGATCCTAGAGAGTCTTATCTCTGGCATCACAAGGCCTTTCTTAATCACTTACAGGAAAAAGCAGAAGTTGTAGCTGCCCGCTACATGACTCCGGCTGCTTCACCACATTCCCCTCAAGGCTCAAAATAATTTAAAATTCCATTAGCTTTAAGTTCAAATTATTTAATTTCACATTTTCTCCTTTTTATCAAGATCTTCCTAAGAATATATTGTACACAAACTCAGATGGTTTGGCTACTTTTATGTTCAGGAACTTAGTCACACATCACCAGGAAGGCTTATGCTTAGAGAGTCAAGTCCCACATTTCAGGGAATAGTCAGACTATAAAGCTGATTGGCTATATGCTGAATTTAGACCAAAATGAAGGAGTTGACCTTTTGAGTTAAGCCAAGATACATGGCTGCATCTTCAAATAATGCGGTTCTTTGAGCAACTATTATTATAGTTTTATTTTTAATTGTGCAAACCAGGGGTCCCCAAACTTTTTACACAGGGGGCCAGTTCACTGTCCCTCAGACCGTTGGAGGGCCGGACTATGCAAGGTGTGACACCCTTAACAGCCAGCGCTGCTGCCTCCACTATCCCAGACAGTGGTATACAGTGTCACGGGCCCAGCACCGCCTCCAGTGCTGTATACAGGGATGGTGGTGATCAGCCTGTGACACTGTGTATACAGCATCCTGGACATCTGCAGCAGTGGTGGGCCTCTTCTTTGGGAAACCCACTGCTGCATGTTTCCCCTATTATAAGACACCTCCTAAAAATAAGACAGCTCCCGTCTTTTGGGGGTAAAATTAATATAAGACAGGGTCTTATAATAGGGAAAACACGGTGTGTAGTAATGTTGGGGGAGACTTTTGGGCAAAGGGAGGTTATAGGGGCCATTATGTTGTTGTACATTTGGGGGAGTATGGGGGCCATTGTACTGTGTAGTAATGGTTATAGTGCTTTGCCTTTCTTCCTACTTCTGCTGTTATTTCACACTGCTTCTGGTGATGTTGGGCGCCGCAGCCGCAGACCGGATGTGTGTCATATGGCACGCTTCCGGAGCCGTGACGCATGTGTCCCACGTCACTGAAAGTAGTACTGTATGTGAGCGATGCTGCGCTTTACGGTGCTGCCACATACTGTGCTCCTCTCACTGACCACCAATGAAAGAGGTGCCCCTTCCTGAAGTGCGGCGGGGGGGGCCAGATAAATGGCCTCAGGGAGCCGCATGCGGCCCGCAGGCTGTAGTTTGGGGACCCCTGGTGCAAACCATTGCAAACAAATGTTGCGGCAGCAGTAAAGATGAAAACAAGGTTAAAATACAACAGATGACTTTAATTTCTAGAACAGTTTCTGCCACCAGGTTACCAAAGATCCAAACCAGCTGCTTAGCCCATCATTCAGAGAGCATATTAGATGAAAAAGGTTGGTTATTTGGTTTTTCGTATCAGCCATTAATTTAGTGATGTTATCCAATTCATCTGGAATATAGGCACAACACTAATTTTTTATGATAGTGCAGTATTCCCCTTGGGCTGTAGTACATCTAAAGCCATATGTTCTAAAATACAGCCTTTCTCATATGAACAACTTAATTGTTTAATAAAAAGATACCCACGAAGCTGTCATTTGTGGCCTTTTTTGTGTAATTGGTTAAGGCTTCTAAATGCCAAATGACATCCTCGATATTCAGTTATAGCAGAAAGATGGAAGCTAAATGAGCATACCAATGGAACACAGAAAAAGTGCAATGAAATTGTAAATAAGGAAAATTTGCAGGTTTTGAAAAGGTATGAACTATTTAACGTTTTGCCCAGACATAACCCAAAGAATATATCCTTACAATACTGGGAGTAACCATGGCCATGGATTGATTCTATGTAGCCAAAATGTTCCATTCAGAGCTAGCCAATAAATATACAGTTATTGTGCCCATTTAGTGGTATACAAATCAGTATTTTGTAATATAATGATGTGGATACTCTGTTTCTTGGGTATCTATCCCACATATTTAGTGCTGTTGGATTGTGTATCTTTGGTGTGATTCTTTTGTTCCTAGTGTAAATGAATGAACTAAGCTGACCAAAAGAGGGGATAAGCCAGACAAAACTGTCCCGATTTCTTTTTATAACATCTTGAAATTGAATTGTCTTGTTTCTCTGCTGGGACAGTGCTAACATTAAACCTAATGAATTGGCTACCAAAAATCTCTTCCTATGTCCCTTGCTTGGTAAAGTATTATTAATAGGTCAGTGTTATATGGCATTCTTGGTTATACTTGTGTTAAGCACCAATAACTTTTCATAGGTCTGTCTTTTACAATTGTAAATAGAAACAGCTAGTGTTTACCAGAATGGGTTGATCTTAAATTAAGCAAAACCAATGAAAGAGCTTTGGGAAAGGAATTTTAAAAGCCTCAGTTAATTTTGCCAACTGAGCTTTGATTACTCCACTTGTACATTCCACTAACCCAGATGACTGGAGGTGATAGTCACAATAAAAATGTTAGAGAATGGGCCAGACTTTACATATTAACTAAATTTTTTTTCCAGTGAAGTGATTATTTCTGTCATGATGAATTTCTACAGGAGTTCCCAAAGTTGGAATAATTTTTTCTAACATAACTTTACTTGCCACTATCATTATTGCTATTCTGAATGAAAATGCTTCTAAAAAATAAGAAAACTCAAATAATTATTGGAATGTACTTGTATCATTGTGACAGTGGCATAAAATGGATAAAATTGAATTGCCATACCTTGACAGGGCCTTTGGATAAAAAGAAACAACCTTGAAATCTGTGTAAAGGTTTTCCTATATTATGTTTTGGGCAGATGTGGCAAAAATTGTATGCTTTATAAGTAACAGTTGGTGAAGGCTTATAATTGTATTGGAGCTACAATGACTTAAATCATGTGCATAAGTTAGGAAGATAACTAATGTGGTTTGAGGCATGGGTAGAACATTTAGTCCAAACCATAGCCCAGTCTCAAAGAACTATGTTCCTCCTTTTGTTTCCCAATCTTCTTATTCTGTTTTTGGATCTTTGAATTGAACTTTTTTTTTTTTAATCAAAACCAAGTGCTTTTTAAAAAGTTAAAAGTACATTTATTTTCCTATTTAGATACTTTCATAGCAGTCATTTGGCTATATTATTTCCCAATTTATTTCATTTGCTTTCTGGAAAGTCAGACTTTGAATGGCCTATAATCTTGATAATGACTAATTATTTTGGCAATAATATGCCTTCTAATAATTCTGAAACAAGTTATTCTTTTTTTATGTACTGACTTTGTTTCCATAGCATTTCAAAGGCATTGGCTACTCCAAAGACGTATTTGCTGTATAAATATTAGCGGTTGTTCTTTCAGCCAATTGATAAGTTCTAATTAATTCTGTTAACTCTATTTTTTTGAGCTGACCTTGCTTCCAAAAGATAAACACATTTTGTTTCCTCAATTAAAGATTTATAGCATAAACAGTATGACAAACTCCAGATTTATTTTTCAAGTAAGATCCATATGTAAACTAAACAACATTGGTATTTTTAGTAAGGGGAGTTCTTTGTAGGTGGATCCTAGGAGTGAAAAGCTATTTAATTAAAATTATTCAATCACGTGGCATTTTATCTGAAGGCAGAAGCAGAAGAATGGTAAGATTCAGATTATTGCATCTGGAGATTAAAATATAGGGAGAGTTAAGAAGAAATTCATAGGAAGCCAATCTATTAACTGAATCTCTTTTATATATTTTTGTAGTAAAATATCACATAGACATAACACATATAAACTATAGGCATACAGACACACAGACAGAAGCAGGTCAGGTCTTAGAGCTGTATGAAATTATTCAATTGTCAGTTTTTAAATAGTTTCTCTCCCTTCTTTAGACTGTCAGCTTCTTCATTGTCTGTTCTGTAGCCCTAGACAATTGGCAGCTAGTCAACCCTAAATTTGCATTTCCAAAGACATTATACTTAGGTGAAAATGTATAGTCCAAAGTCACAGAACATAGATCTAAACACCATTATTTGCTGAGACAAAGAAGGGCATAAAGAACCAGTGAAGAAAAGATTGCCAGGAAAAGTATCCTGAGCTAAGGTAAGGCTTGTTATGTAAATTTTAAGCCTATGTCCTCCCCATAATAATCAACTTAGATTTTTCTTGATTAGATTACTGACTTCAGGTTAGAGCCCTTTAATGTACAGGGCAAGAAAAGCATGCTGTTTTCACTGCCTAATAATGGCATATGTGAAAACCAAGTGTAGCTGGAAAGCAGACTACTTCAGTTACCCCATGGGAGTCTTTTCTTCCTCACTGGTGAGTTTTTCCATAGCTTCAATGTGTCCAAACCACACTTATCTATATGCACAAATAAACAAGTAATAACCTACAGCAACAACCACTTATTGTAAATGCTATCAGCCACCTCCAAACTGCAGCCCTTACCAGGTGGCTTGTCAGCATTTCACACCCACAGGTCAAGTTTTTTCAAAGAATAAAGTAACCACCATTAAGGCCAAAAGTCAGAGAGATCAGGGAAAGAGATCAGAGCTTTATAGCTGGGAGAAATCTTTCCATGACTCTCCAGACTCCACAAGAAAAACAAAAGACCTCCAAAGGGATGTGTGGGGATTTTTTTCTGTGCAGGTCTCAGGGCTCCTAGAAGTCTCCTCTATATTTTTTGAAGTGGTATAAAAGATGACAAATGGAAGGAGGAGCAGAAGTAGAATGAAATGGAATAAGAAATCTTATAGTAGGCCAATTGGGAAGATTGTAAGCCTTCCAAAAGACAAAAATTATCTGTTTGGTACTATTGAATGTTGAGAAATATGACTACGTTATTAATTGTTCTTGGATTCTGTGCAAATTTCCATCCTGTACATTTGGTTTTCTTTCCAGAAGGAGGAGAAGGTTAACTGGGATTGCACAACAAATACTCAAGCCTCTTATTATCTAACTCAAAACTCTAGATCTTACTCTCTCCAAAGCCTGATTTTAGAGGGTAATGCTTAAATTTTAGAAGACATTTTGATAAATGTATGTGATTTTTATTGGAGCAGCTAGAATAATTTTTCCAATATTGGTGGAGGGTTTTGACAACAATTAATTAAGTACTATCTTTAACAGCTCCTGTAATTCTTCATTATTTATCAATGTAGTTTCCTCCATGATGATATAAATTGTAATTTTCAAATTAAGAGAATCAGATTTTGAAAAAAAAATTGTACTCGTAGTTCTATTTTATTTTCTAATTCTAAATACATTTCCCCCTTTTGAGAGAGGAACAAATGGAAAATATATTATTCTAAGAATATTTTTTCTGTCAAATGGATGGGGCCAGAGGCAGTCAAGAGGAAAACATTTGTTCTCAGTAGAGAACCCCAAAGGTATCAGAAGACAAGACATAACCAATATCAGAGCTGAACTGAAAAACATAGAGACACATATACTAAAATTGGAATAATACAGAGAAGATTAGCATGACTCCTGCACAAGGATGACCCACTCTGCTTTTCTTTCTTATCCATGTGACAAGTTATTTCCCTAATTATTTCCAATGCAGTCTTCTAGATATTTCAGTTGAAGATGCTGTATTCACTCTCCCTTTTCATTCCCATCCATGAGAAGATTCAAATAAACACAATAAGGAATATTAAGTATGATATTACCACTGACCCAACAGAAATACAAACAACCGTCAGAGAATACTAATAAACACTTATATTTATAAACTAAAAAATCTAGAAGGAATGAATAAGTTCCTGGACACATACACCCTCTCAAGACTGACCAAGAATGAAACTGAATCTCTGAATACACCAGTGGCAAGTTCCGAAATGACCAGAGGGATTCACAGCTGAATTCTACCAGAGGTACAAAGAAGAGCTGGTACCATTTTTATTGAAGCTGTTTCAAAACATTGAAAAGAAGAGACTCCTCCCTAACTCATTCATTGAGTCCAGCATCACCCTGATACTAAAACCTGGCTGAGACATAACAATAACAAAAACTTCGCGGCAATATCATTGATGAACATCGATGCAATAATCCTCAACAAAATACTGGCAAACTGAATCCAGCAGCACATCAGAAAGCTTATCCACCATGATCAAGTAGGCTTCATCTCTGGGATGCAAGGTTGGTTAAATCAATAGGTTGTAAATTAATAGAGGTGATTCATCACATAAACAGATGTAAAGACAAAAACCACATGATTATTTCAAAAGATGCAGAAAAGGCCTTTATTTATTTATTATTTATTTATTTATTGTTTCATTTTCATAGGTATTTGGGGAACAGGCAGTGTTTAGTTACAAAAGTTAGCTCTTTAGTGTTGATTTTGAGATTTTGGTGCACCCATCACCTGAGAAGTATACGCTGTACCCTATTTGAAGTCTTTTATCTCTCACACCATTACCACCCTTTCCCCCTGGGTCCCCAAAGTCCATTTTGACATTCTTATGACTTTGCATTATCATAGCTTAGCCCCAGCATATCAGTGAGAACATACAATGTGTGGTTTTTCATTCCAGAGTTACTTCACTAAGAATGATAGTCACCAATCTTATCCAGGTCACTGTGAATGCCAGTAATTTATTCATTTTTATGGCTAAATAGTATTCCATAGTGCATATCTATCTATCTATCTATCTATCTATCTATCTATCTCACAGTTTCTTTATCCGATTGTTAATTGATGGGCATTTGGGTTGGTTCCACATTTTTGCAATTGCAAATTGTGCTGCTATAAACATGCATGTACAAGTATCTTTTTTTAAGGGAAATACAATGTGCTTAATTTTAATTATCATTGAATATAAGGCACTACTCTAAGCAGTGAAAATAAACTCAGTAAATTCTCATGCCATTATGAAATAAGTATTATTGGCCTCATCCTCATTTTACAAAGCAGAAAATGGGAAAAGGAGATACACTGATGTTTTATACAGCCAAAAGATAATCATTTGAGCTTGAGCTTGAAGCCAGGTAGTCTGACCTGAGTCCACTTCCTTAGCCCAAGCTATAATCTCTCTGTTATAGTGTGCTGTTTAATTGGCTCACTGGTCTCTAAAAAAATTTCAAATCAATCTTGACTAAAATTCAGTTTTAGATAAATCAAGTAAAACCCATAAATATTATTTTACACTGTACTATAAAGTTGAAGCACTTTTTCTTCAATTTCTCTTTCTGCTTATCAACACAATCACTGGCTAAACATTGAACAAAATCAAAACTGGAGAATAAAATTGTTATTATTATTATTTAAACAAATAACTTTTTTATCATTATACTTTAAGTTCTTTCTGTGGTCCACTCTTCTTGAAGTAATTTTCCTCCTTTATAAACAGAGTACTAAATAAGGCTGGGAATCCCTGATTTTCTTGGCTTGCCTCTCCCATCATGGATTATTTGCCTTAAGAGTGATTTCAGGTGTGGGCATTTAGGGTACAGCAGTCTTCGCCTGTCATACAGTATTTTAAATAGACATTCTACGTTGAGTAGGAAGGCTTGGTCAAGAAGATGGACACAGACCTCTTGGCTACAGTTCCTTAAAGTGTATTTAACAGAGCTGAGAGCTGATAAATGCCAGTGATATGCCCTTCCAAAGGAAGAACTGAAGCCCTAGACTGGGCATTGGAAAGAGAGGGAGCACTGTCTTCTTGGCCATGACTACCTGTTGTAGAACTATCATCACACTCAACCTGAGAGGGGAAGGAAGTGGTTTGTGGCTTAAATGCCATAGACTGTCACTGTTTTTATAGAGATTTAGTAGATTTTCTTGAAATACATATTTCTCCATTTTCTGAAAGGTCTTAGGACAATTTCCAGAGATATTGATAGTTTTATATAATCTCTCCAGATTAATAGTTGTTTTGCTATGGAGAAGGTCCACTGAGCATCTCATTGTACCAGCGGGGAAGTCTTTCCATTCTGTAGTGTTTTTGAGTGTATATCCTTATACGGATTTTTGAAGTTATTTTTCCAGGTATTATAGTATATATACATAACTTATCAAAAGCTACTGAGTTGACATTTTGCCTTTCTGGGTAAATCGCAATCTCATCTTGTTTTGTGTTTTTAAAAATTATTCTATTTTTAATAATTGTCTTATTTTCTATACATATATTGAGAAACACATCAGATACTATTATAATTTTTGCTTTAACCATAAAAAATTGAGAAATCTCAAAAGAAGGAAAATCTATTGCATTGTATTTACCCATTGTTTTGCCTTTCTTTCTTTTCTTTTTTTTTTTTTTTTTCTTTCTTTCTCCTTGATGGTCCAAGATCCCTACTTGTATTACTTCTGTTCTGTAAAAGAACTCTGTCATTTTTTTTAGAGTAGGTCTGCTAGCGACAAATTTTCTTAGGTTTTCTATTTCTGAAAGTGCTTTTATATTTTCTTCATTCTTGAAAGATAATTTCACTGGATACAGATTTCAGGGCTGGCAAAACTCAAAACATACTGTACCAATTCTTTATGGCTAGCATGGCTTCTGATAAAAAAAAATCTTCTGTCATTCCGATAGTTTTTCCTCTATAGGTAAATTGTCATCTCCCTCTTGCTGCTTTTCAGAAGTTTGATGATAATTATACTGTGTCTTGGCATAAATTTCTGCATTTTTTTTTTGTTTTGTTTTGTTTTTTTTTTAATGTGTGGGGTTTGTTCAGCTTCTTTAATCTGTTGGTTGTGGTTTTTTTGCCAAATTTGGGAAATTTTACCTCTTATGTTTTTGAATACTGTGGCAGCCTCACCCATTTTCACCTTTCCTCCTGGGACACTGATGATTTGAATGTCAGATTCTTTTTAGGTCCCACAGGTCTCTGAGTCTCTGTTCATTTCCTTTTCCAGTCCATCCTTTCTCTGTTGTTCAAATTGGATAATTAATATTGCTTTACCTTCAAGTTCACTGATTCTTTTTTGTCTTATCCATTCTTCTCTTGAGTATATCCACTGAGGCTTTTTAAAATTACAGGTATTTTTATTTTTCTGTTCTGAAAGTTTTATTTGGCTCTTTTGCTTTTTTGCTGTATTTTTATTTATTTTCATTTGTATTTCTATGTATTATTTTAGGCACAGGGGTACATGTGCAGGTTTGTTACATAGGTAAACTGTGTGTCAGATTATTTTGCCACCCAGGTAATAAGTTTTGTGTACAGATTATTTTGCCACCCATGTAATAAGCATAGTACCCAATAGGTATTTTTTTTTTCCTGATCCTCTTCCTCTTCCCACCCTCAATTAGGCCCTAGTGTCTGTTGTTCCCCCCTTTGCATCCATGTGTTCTTATTGTTTATTTCCCACTTCTAAGTGAGAACATGCAGTACTTGGTTTTCTGCTGCTGCCTGAGTTTGCTGAAGACAATGGACTCTAGCTCCATCCATGTTGCTACCAAAGAAATAATCCCATTCTTTCTTATGGCTGCATAGTATTCCATGATGTATATGTACCACACTTTCTTTATTCAGCCTACTGTTGATGGATATTTAGGTTTATTGCATTTCTTTGATATTGTGAATAGTGTTGCAATGAACATATTTGCATACATGTGTCTTTTTCTTTTTGAAACGGTCTCACTCTGTCACCAGGCTAGAGTGCAGTGATGTGACCTCTGCCTCCCAGGTTCAAGTGAGTCTCCTGTGTCAGCCTCTCAAGGAGCTGCGACCAAAGGCACACACCACCACACGCAGCTAATTTTTGTATTTTTAGTAGAGACGGGGTTTCACCATGTTTGCCAGGATGATCTCGATCTCTTGACCTCGTGATCCACCTGCCTTGGCCTCCCAAAGTGCTGGCATTGCAGGAGTGAGCCACTGTGCTGAGCCCTGAATGCATGTGCCTTTATGGTAGAGCAATTTATATTACTATGAGTATATACCCAAGAATGAGATTGCTGGGTTAAATGGTAATTCTGTTTTAAGTTGTTGGAGGAACCACCACACTGCTTTCCACAATGGCTGAACCCATTTACACTCCCACCAACAGTGTATCAGCATTTGCTTTCTTCAACCTTGCTTGCATTTGTTATTTTTTGACCTTTTAGTAACAGCCACTCTGACTGTTGTAAGATGATATCTCACTGTTGTAAATGCCTCTGGCTTTGTTCTTTTTGCTCAGGAATGGTTGGCTATTCAGGCTCTTTTTTGGTTCCATATGAATTTTAAAATAGTTTTATTTTTTATCATTCTATGAAGAATGTCCTTGGTAGTTTTATAGGAATAGCATTTATATATTTTTCAATTATGAAGCAAGTATATAATCATGCATTGAACCATTTTTACGATGGGTGCTTTAACATTTTTGTTGGATAATATCAAGATCTGTGTCACCACATTGACATTGGTTGATTATTTTTTCCCTATTTGAGATTTTCCTCATTCTTGCTATAATATATGGTTAAAAAAAATTATCCTGCACATTCTGTGTATTGTTAGACACTGGGTAGCTTTTAAATATTCTATTTAACAGGCCTCCTCTGACACCATACAAATGGGGGAAGCGAAGTAACCCCATCACTAGTGCCAGGTGGGGGACAGAAATTTAAGTCTCATACTCAGCCTTCTTTGACACCCCAGAGATAAGGGTGCCTTCTTACTGCTAGGCAAAGTTGAGAGTTTTAGCTTTTTTCTAGGTCTCTGATTACATCACCCTGGCAAAAAGGAGAAGCACGTTTTTACGGCTTCCCATGTGGTCTCCACTGACATCTTTGGGTAGGAAAATGCCTTGTTACTTCTGGATGATAGACAATACTCTGGCATCTTACTCAGCTCCCACTGACATTGGTGGAGCAGGGAGTTGGAGGAGTGTCCTCTAACCACTGGGTAGGTGTGGAATCTGAGACCCCTGCTAGACCCCATCTGATACCATAGAGACATGCTTGCTATCACAGGGCAGTGATAACAGTCTCCAGTCCCCATTTGATCTTCTCTGATACCACTTTTACAAGAGAGGATGGGACACTTCATTGCAGCATGGCAAAGGTGGAAGGCTTGGCTTTCTCCACTCATCAGTAGAGTGGAAATGATGCCATAGTTTTTTCCATGGTGTTTGGCTGAGGTAGGGCAGTTATTCTCTAAAAGGTTTCTGTATCACTAAGTTGCCACTTTTCTTGTCTTTTGGCTGGAGAAAGCAGGCTTTTCTTGGGAGCATTTTAGGTCTATGCTTATTAATATTTCCATGTTGTTGGCTTTTCTTGCCACCCAATCTGAGATATATGAGGCAAAAAGAAAACCCAGGGCACTCATGTGTTGTTTACCAAGTTCTATGGCGCCTAGTCTATCTTCTTCTCTCCCGTCTTCTAAAAGGGTCTTCTCATAATTGTATATACAATGCCTAGAAATTCCACCTTTAATTAGTAGAAGGAATAGAGAAGTGCATCCATTCCTTTTTGGTCTGGAATCTAAAGCCTTTAATTAGTTTTTATGAGGTAAATTTGGATGTAGCTTGGTTTGAGTCTGTGGACTCCACCCAGGAAGCTGGCGTATTAGAAGCCCTCTACATTTGGTCACCACAGGTAATTTTTTTAAAAAAACAATCTACTATGTCCAAGCTGCACTACAGGCAGTTAAGTCCGAATGTCTGGGGATAAGATCTAGGTGTCAGTATTTTTAAAACTCCCCAGGTGATTCCAGTATAAAATCAAGGTTAAGAATCACTGCTGCATGATTTTTTGATAAAGGCTAAATTAGAAACACATCTCATACAAGACAGCAGGGAGGCAGAATCAAGAAGAGATTAATCAGTGATGGGAAACTAAGACTTCATGAAAAAAAAAGTGTCTGACTAAACCCAGATTTTTTCATCTTTCTCCATATATGCTCTTCAATAAAATATTGTTAAACACTATAATGATGTTTAATACTGTTACCGATTTACTACTAAGTTCTGTTTTCAAAGTCAACACATACCTGAGTAGAAAAGTCCACCACAATCTGTTTCTTTATTGTCCCTACTTATGGGAAACTTACCTTAGATTTAACTTGATAATCTTAAAATGATCCTTAGAGGCAAATTGAATCAAATGTAATTAAAATTTCAGGATTAAACAAAGCTGATTCCAAAAGGGAATAAAAATATCAATAAATCACATAGATTAGACAAGAATCAATCCCTATTCACTCAGTTGTGTTCTAGTGACCATTTTCTGGTTGTCTTCTCTGTCTTCCTCTCTGTCACCAAGAATGAGTCAAAGCAAAGGTAGGTTTCATTCATTGCACATTAGGTTGGAAATGGTTCTAGTGATCACAGAGCCCAGTCTCCATTGTGCACCAAGGAGAAAATTGAGGTCTAGAAAAAGGAAGGGTCTTACTACAGCTAGGGAATTAGGGAATGGTGGAAGTGAGACAAGAATTCAGATCTCCAGCATGTTCTTTGAGTCATACCACTGGGGCCAAGGAAACAGTATAATCAACGTAGTTACTCACATTATATGGGAATTAGTATATTACAAACTGAAGGTATTTTGAAACTAGTATGTGATTCTTGAAAACTCCTAGGGAGCTTTCCAAGCTGAACACTATGAGGAACTCAACGGGATAAAAATCCTCGTTTTTGAGGCCTCTCTTGAGGAGGCAGCTGTAGTATAGTGGACAGTGCTGGGCCTGAGTCAGACAGACTTGGGCTGAAATTCAGAATGTCACTTGCTGCTGTATAGTCGTAGGAAAAATATTAAACCTTTGTGAATTTTAGTTTCTTATTTTGTAAAATAAAGATTGTAAAGGATGCCTACCACCTAGGAATATCATGAGTATTGAATAAGACAAAGTAAGGAAGTAGAAAAGCACATGAGCAATAATCACTAAATATAGTTTTTCATCCACCTTGTCTTTCACTGAACTACTCCTTAGAAAGGAGCTCCTAAGGAAGGTAATTTGCTCCCACTAGAATCCACAAGGAAGAAATGCTATGTAGAAGTTCACCAGGTGACTGCACAGCTGCCCTCAGTGGGGATCCATTTTGTCCAGACAGGCAGCATGTGAACCCCCAACACTCATGTGTACACTGTTTCTGAGGCCTTACAAGGCTGCCGGGTACACAGAAACTTGCCAGTCACACTGTGGGCATAAAATGAAGTGTCATACCAGCCTAGAAATATGCAAATGTTTAGTCCCTAACGAAAAGGTTATTAACAATCACCTAAGAATCCTGTTTGACCATTGGATGACTTGCCTGCTGCTTTAATCCATCTATTCACAGAGATCTGGTTTTCCCATGTCCTTCTGGGGTATAGAGTGGGGGTTCTCTGCCCTTTGACTGACACAGGCACACACTGAAATCAACACCAGAACAGATAAGGATTGCCCAAATGCTAACCATTCCTATGCTTTTATTATCATCCATCAATCAGAGGATTAAATCTCCCCCACTGTACCACCATTTTTATCAAGTGAGAATGCAAACCCAGTTAGGCTTTAAAAAATGCCTTTTCTCAATTAGAGTTATGATAAATACACAAGCCCTGGCCTCTTACCTCCTGGTAATTCCAGTCACTTCTCCCCCATTCTGTAGTGGTTCCCTCAATAAACCCTTCTACAGTCTGTGATATTATTTCCCAATATCGCTTTTCCTATACACACCCCTAAGCCTTAGTGGTTTCCTTTGTCTTTTCTCCTTTGGTTTGAGTAATACCTCCTAAGTTTTCCTCCTCTAAGTTCTGCCTAGATGCTTTTCTCCATCTTTTCTCTGGGTTACGTAGGGTATAGAGACTAAAAAGAAGAGAACTGAATAGGAGTCCAGTTTTGTCTCTTTCTTTTGCCCTGAATTGAGTAATTAAGTGGTGTTTGTGTGTGTGTGTGTGAGAGAGAGAGAGAGAGGAAAAGAGATTGCTTATAGAATCAGTCCTGGTAATGTGCACTTTTTAGAAAGTAAATTAGTAAACCAACAGCAGTCTACTCAGAGATCAGTAATCATAGAATATTTTTGTAAAACAGCTTTATTGAGGAATATTCTGTATAGTATAAAATTCATCCATAATTTCATGTATACAAGTCAATGATTTTTATTAACTTTATTGAGTGGGGCAGACATCACCATAACTAAATTTTAGAACATTTTTATCCTTTAAATAGGATCCCTCATGCCTATTAGTATTTAATCGTTTTTTTTCTCATGCCCATTCCAAGGCGACCATTAATCTACATTCTGTCTTGATTAGCATGCTTTTTTGCGGACATTTTATATATACGAAATCATACACTATGTCGTCCCTTGTATCTGGCTTATTTTATTTGGCATGATTTGAAGTTCATCTACAATGTATCATGTGTCAGAAGTTCAATCTTTTTTATTGCTGGATAGTATTCTATTATATGTGTATACCACAACTTTTTATCTATTAATCAGTTGATGGACAATTTGGGTTATTTCCACCTTTTGGATATTATAAATTATGTTTCTATATTTGTATACAAGTATTGTGTGTATATGTGTTTTTAATTATATTGGGTATATACCTAGGAGTGATATTACTGGATTATACTCTAGCTTTAGCTTTTAGAAAAACTGCCAGACTGTTTTCAAAAGTGGTTATACCATTTTATAATTCTACCGCCACTATATGAGGTTTCTCATTTTTCCACATCCTTGCCAACATGTGTTGTTGCCAAGATTATAGAATATTAAAGATGGAAGGAAACTTGATTTTCCTCTCTCTTAAATTAAGTTATAGTAAAGTATAACATTCAAAATTAAATAGTGTCTCTTTAGGTGGTCCCTTTAATCTGGTAAGATTATCAACACACATAGAGACCCTGAAATGGCACGGCAGTACACTTAAGAGGTAATCATCCAGATGGTCTAGCTAGAATATGCTTGTATTTTAAGAAATTATGATCAAAATGAAAACACACACACACATACACACAGACACACACACAGACACACACGTAAATTCCTAGAGATTTTGCAGACCTCAGAAGACTCATGCACAGTTCCCTAGGGCCATGGAACCCTGTTTGAGAAGTATTAGTTTAGAATACAACAGTTTCTAGTAGATCCTTATCCCAGAGGATGATATAAATGGCATAAACAATTTTAGAAAAAAGAAAGAGAGCTTGGACTATAACCCAGATCTCCTGTGTGACAAGTCAATGAATCCCAGCACTACTGATGATCAGAAACACATTTTTTGCTGTGCTCACTGAGAAGAGACACACTAGCAAAATAAGCCACCTGGTTCTCTGAAAGTAGAGAAATAAACAAGGTGTTTGGATATATTTCTGTTTATTGGCCAATATAAAATGCTTGCAGAGAATCATAAACAAACATAGCTCTGCCATTATCTACACATGCATATGGCTTAAGATTTAACAAAATTTTTATAAATAACACATTTATGAAAAAAAAAAATTAAAATGTACCAATATTCAATGTAAAACACCGAAGACCTAGCTAGTGAGGTGGGGTTGGCAGGGAGGAGGGGAACAGGAGGGATTTTGATCTCAATGTGACAGGGCTGTCTGTTGTGGAGGGGTATGCTGCAGTACTGAATCCTTTCCTAGCCTGGATCTGAGATTGTTGTAGGAAAAAATTGTTTCCCCAGACTCCCTCCTGTCAAAATCCAAGTCAAGGTATATGGAGAGAAAAACAGTAAACCAAAAAACCCAATTCATTCTCAACAAATACCTCCCCACTTCCTTACAAACAAAAGCTATATTTTTTTTCTTTTGCTGGTTCATATGAAGACAACTTAACTATTGTTTAGGCTCAAGGGTGTGTTGAAAATGTTTCTATCAAGTGTACTTTGTGCTTCCACTGGCCAATAACCCCTTTGTCGAAAAACATAAAAGCATAGTGCTCAAACAAATATGTCCCAAACTTTAAAGCATTGAAAAGGAAAACTGTAAAAAGAACTTTCCTGAAGCAAATATTCAACTATGACATTTGCTATGGCCCAACCAGAAATTATAAAGGAAAAACATCCTTCACTTCACCTTTGCCCCAAATACCTTAAAACGCAAAGCCAATTGCCACCTCCAATTGCTGACCCATAAAAAGTTGGAATTAAGGTGATTCTGGGTCTGGCTTTGGCTGTTCACATAATATTCATACCATGAGCAAGCACAGTGAAGAAGGCTGGCTCTGGCACTTTATCATATTGTGTTACAACCATTATCTTTCCTCTAGAGCAGCAGTGTTAAATGTGGGCTTGAACTACTGCCAACCACATGGCAGCCTTTGAATACCTGTAGCACCTGCAGCCTGCTCAAGCCGAATCATCCTCTTTCTGGATACTACTACTTCTACCAGAAGGTGAAAACATGATCAGTGAAAGTCAGTGAGATGATAATAAACCGTAGCAGAAACAAAACAAAACAAAACATGCCACCAAAAAACACAGCACCTCATGGCCAAGGCCTAAACCGTTGGTTGCCACATATTTGCTAAGACCTATGCGGGGCCAGGCTGCTTGCTTGGTACAGGCTTCTATTTTAATTGCTTCTAATCCTCAGTCCAGTACAATGAGACCTTTTTTGCTTTTTTCCCCAATTACTTTTAGTAATCTGATCAATTGGTTGCCTCAGGGGCCCTTAATCAGTGTTTGTAGACGGACTAAAGTATTTACTAAAAGTATTTATGTATTAAAACTCTAAAATATTTAACAAAACTCTAAAAGCAATAATCTCGCCGTAGAGAGCACTCTTTTGCCAGAGCTAGAACCTGGTGATGAAGTGCACATTCTGCCTAATGTACTTCATGAACCACCTAATACTTGTGGGACAGGAGCTAACTGTACAAGTTTCAGGCAGATTCTCAGATAATAAAGAATACAACCTCCATGGAACTTGTTTTTCTCTGAGCATGAGAGGTATAGGTGGGAACTAAAGGTAAAAAGATAACTGAGAAAGAATCAAAGGGAACAGTGGTGAGACAGCTGAGATTCAATTGATATTTCAATAGAAAGAGGCATACTCAGATGTCCCTACATGGATTGAGGGCTGTCTTTGAGGGACTGCTGGGAGGTAGTCTGGGAAACCCAGGCTCCAGAAGGAAGATTACTTTAGTTCAGAAATGTTCTGTAAGGTTTCAAAATGGCAAACTTCAGCCCTCCTCCCTGCTGAGGGTGTAGAGCACCTAGAATATGGGGAGAGGCCCAGGGGATCTAGAGGGAAAGTGTTTGCCCTGCCCTATGCTGTAGAGCAGGACCATTGTTCTTCAAACATATACAACACCCTGCAACTGCCCCAGGGAGTGCAGTGAGTCTAGAGAAGAAGGCAGAAGAAAACTTATAATCTGTAAGGGGTGAGAAATAGAGGGAGAGAAAAGTAAAAAATTATTTATCTTGCCCCAACTGAACTAAGATGCAGATGAAATCATGTGCTATTTTTTTCTTTTTTTCCATAGGAGACTACACTGCTGCCTCAGAGACACTCAACAAACTATGGGGCTAGCTACTTTTCCTGCGAGTGGGGATGGGCTGTCTTAATCAGTCTCCTAATCTCTCTCCCATGCTCCTTAATGATCTTTTAAGGATCATTTACACAGTGTGTAGTGAAGAGAAATAACTACAGAGGACCTTTCAACAACCCCACTTGTCTCTATGCCATAGCCAAGCCTAGTTTCTGCTCTAGCTGCCCTTCTCTGGCCTCTACTCTCAGTCAGGGAATGCACACTTGGGTCTGTGGGTGGACGTGTAGGCCATACTATCGTTCTCAAATATGAATTACTTTGGGTAAGTCACTACTGTTTTGGCCTCAGTTTCCTCATATTTAAAATAAGCATAATGTATCAATGAGGTTTTTTTAAACTGAAAAGCACTAAATTGTTATTGACAGTTTTGCCCAAACATTTACAGTATCTGTCTAGGCTTTTAAAGATGGGATAATTGCCCATTCCGACTTTTAAATAAAGTTAAAGTCTTAAGTCACCCAAACGAAAATTAGAGACTCAAATTGCAGAAAGGAGAAGTGGGGGGACTGGGGAGTGGGAGGTAAGTGGGGGAAAGAAAAATGAATGCTCCTACCGGCTCTAGCCTATATCCCTTCTTTCACACCCAAGGGACAAAAAAAAAAAAAAAAAAAAAAAAAAAAGAAAGAAAAAAAATGAACCCTGTCTAGCCTCGCAACCCTTCACATTTTCTAACCTCTGTGGGACAGTGATGAAGGGCAAATCTCTTAGCTTTCCACTGTCGTCCGACCTGGCAGAGAGTGTACCAGGCTGGCAGAAAGAGGAGCGGGAAACTGGTGGGACGAAGAGAGAACAGGCTTCATATGATGGGCAAGGACATTACCTCATTAATATTCAGGCAAAAGGGTCTTATATGTCCATCTACCCCTCTTGTTTTCAGACAGAGTTGTTTTCTCAAACAGATATGGCAAGAAAACAAAACATCCTTCTACCTCATAACATTTTCTTCCAGAAAATGAAGATTTCAAGATATTGAAGAGGCCATGAAGGCATCCTAGCTTGCTGTTCACCTCTGGATAACTGTATAGCTTAAAGCCAATCACTTTCCATCTCTGGGCTTCAGTTTTATCATCTGTCAACTGGGGATGATAATCTCTGCCTTGCCCACCTCTGGGTCTGTGTAAAAACCCACTGAGATGATGACTATGAAAGCACATTGCAAAACGTAAAGTGAGACACCCATAAATGTAGTGAATTCCAGCATTCTTAACCTAGGATAACTGTGCCCTATCATGTCTTAATTTTTCCAAATTGTCACGTCTAACATCCCAGACTATATAAGGTGCTTTCAAGTGAAGGAGCCAGTTGCTCCACTCATCTGAGTGCTTTTTCTTTCCAAAGTTGACACATTTTGAGGGAGTGGGAATCAGCCCAATTGGCCCATTATGGACAAAAAGGGAGAGTTAAAAATAAGGCCGGGCGCGGTGGCTCAAGCCTGTAATCCCAGCACTTTGGGAGGCCAAGGCGGGTGGATCACGAAGTCGAGAGATCGAGACCATCCTGGTCAACATGGTGAAACCCCGTCTCTACTAAAAATACAAAAAATCAGCTGGGCATGGTGGCACGTGCCTGTAATCCCAGCTACTCAGGAGGCTGAGGCAGGAGAATTGCCTGAGCCCAGGAGGCGGAGGTTGCGGTGAGCCGAGATCGCGCCATTGCACTCCAGCCTGGGTAACAAGGGCGAAACTCCGTCTCAAAAAAAAATGAATAAATAAAAAAAATAAATAAATAAACTTGTGATGCTCACACCTGAGCCCTGAGGGTCTCATTTGCTCTGTTTGTTATCGGAGAGCCATGGAAAGAGTAGTTTTATTCATGCTGAGAAGCATGTGAAACTGATATTAAGAGCTAATGAAATGATAATTTTTTTTTTTTTTTTTTCTAAACCAATAAAGCACAAAATGGTCCCTAAGCTGCCTTAAGGCCAGGCCTCAGTGAGAACTTTATCTCCTTTGTCCCTGAGACCTTAGGAGCTTCACTGTCAACCCAGAGTCCAAAGCTCTGAGCTTTGAGTTGATCTTGGGATCTAGAGACTGAGTTTTGGGCTTTAGAAGATGAGGAACCTGGAAGGGACAAAAAAGGCAAGAAGAGAAGAGAAATAAATGTTGAAAGTAACTTTAAGAAGGACTATTAAAAAAAGACACTAGTTTAAATCCACACTAAATAAGGGTAGAGATCTACTTGTAGGGAAGAGGACCTTAGCAAATGTGCTGGCTTCAGAGCTGTCACAACTAGTGAAGTCTGTGAGACATGAGCCGGGGAATTACGGCACCAGGCCTCCCCCAAGATAGATATTAATACGTGTGTGTGTGTGTGTGTGTGTGTGTGCGTGCGCACACATGTGTGTTGAGGAAAGAGGCAGTGTTGAGGAGCTAAAAAGGGAGAAGGGTTTGATTTTGCCTTAAAGTGCTGGGTAGATGTGCTGACACAATTTTGAGAGGCTTACCTGACCAAAAATGCAGGCATGAAAACTCTACCCCATTCACTGTCCTTCTCTCACCTCTTCTCTATCATCAAGTTGAGCTAGGAACATATCTGGTAGTCCCAAGAATGGGAAATCTGGCTCCCCAGGCTACAATGGGGAAGCAAGAAATTCTGCGGATCAGTCCTGATGAAATGGAAAATCAATTATCTGGTGAGATGGGATAGAATATGCCCCATCTGCAGAATATTAGGTGTTGTGGACACATTTCAGGCCCCTGTTGCTGTTGTGGTACACGAACAAGGAAGCAGAGTCCAGAGAGAACAACTGGGCAAGGCTGCCAGGAGCCCAAGAGACCTAGGGAGAGAGCAGATCAAATTAGAAACGTGGGAAAATCTCACTAGCATCCTTTTCTCTCTACCCCTCCAAATATCATACGTTAAGCCAATGGTTGAGGTTGTAACAGAAGAAATACATTAGTTAGATAGGGATATGACAATTCTACCCTATTCTACATTGATGAAATCATTTATCATGAAGATGGGTTTAGTTCTAAGCTCCACAAAATTTAGAAGAACCTAAAGTGGTATTCTCCAGAGAAGCAATGTTATCTTTAAGCCTCTGCAGGGCTATCACAAAACAGAGGAAACAGATGAGGTCTGTCTGGCACAAGGAACAGAGCCAGGATGCATAGGTAGGTACTAAAGGGAGACAGAAAGCTCTTTTTTTTACATTGACTTCAAACCCGCCAGTCACAATTGTGTATATTGTAATATACATTGAGAAGTAGTCAGCCCTCTGCCACCTCGAGTATGTGAGCAAGGACTACACAAACTCTTAGTGGGATTATTATAAAAGGGACACATGCCTTGGAAGAAGAATTGGACTAGATAACCTTGACGGTACCTAAGTTTATTGATTTGATATCAGTTATAACTTTCACATTTCATATCAGTTATGACTTTCAAATCTACATTTGTTCACATTTTTTTAGGTTGGATGTAGGGAGCAGGGAAGTCATTGGGAGAACTGAAGATGTATTAACTGAAGACTGAAGAAATACATCAGTGGGCGATACAAGGTATTTGATTAGTTGCAAACTGGAAATCTACCTCCTGTCCTATCTTATGCTACTTAAGCCTTTGAGAAAGTAACATTGGCTATCAAATCGTTGCAATGGTGCAGTTGGATGAACTCTAAAATGGAGCCCCCAAACTTGGGTTCTTGCCCAGTCCTAGCCCACGAATTTGTTCTGTGACTTTGAGAAACTAATTTTCCCTCTCTGTGTCTCAGTTCTTGCCTCTGTAAAATGAAAGGATATGCACAAGGTTCGTATGGCTATTAGGGAATGTAGGTTGATTTGAAATATAGGGTTTCCAGATGACAAGGTTTGTATATATTTTTCTACTGTGCTATGCTGCTTGTACATATAAAGGGAGATACCTGAATGTGACCATTAGATAGTGGGGCCCTGAAAGAGCTTGGGAAAGGCCAGAATGGAGAGACTCGTATTATGACAACCTTGCCAGTTCCCTGACAATTGGAGACCCAGAAGTGTGAGATCTGTCTGGCTAAAAAATCAGCATCACCGCTGTTGTCACTCCACCCACAAGTGTTCCTAGCTTGCTGCTGTTCCTCCACACCTTGTGAACAATAATATTCCGGAGGGGAATTCCTTGAGGGTGGTCTCTAATTTCTGTTTTGCTTTTTTTTCTGATCCATCTTTCTGGCTCACCTTGTTAAAGTTAAGGGTTGGGAACTTCAAAGGGCACATTGAGCTCCAGCCTGTCTCCTGTGCTTTCAGCTGTGTTTTCCCCCAAGGTCTCAGCTCCCGTACAGGAGGCAGAACTGGAAAACTTTTGCAGGTCCAGCTCTGTGCATTCGATGGGGTTGTGGACCCAGTGGGAGTGGCTCTCTGAGGCGCAGGAGGCCATGGTAAAGGACTCCTGTGTGGGGAAGCCACCAGTCGAGCTGCAGTCGTCTTCGAGGATAGGGTTAAGTGGCTGCGTCTGAAAGATGCTCTCACTCACTTGGGACTCAGGACTGGTCTCCTTGCTGGGTGGGATGGGGAAGAGAGATTCTTCCTCTGCTGCCTTATCAGCCTCAAATTGCAGCGAACCTCCTGCAACTCGAAGCAGAAAGCCACTGGGTTACCCAAAAGCAGGTGCTCTTCTCAGCTCGGCACTGGGTACTGAGCACAAGATAGGGAGATGTCTGGGAGCTGATTCTTCCTTTCCTCTCCCTGGGAACTAGAGCACCTAGCACCAGGCTGAGGTGACACAGTTGAGAAACATACTTACATTTGGGTATCAGATTGGGGCTACCTGGTACTGGATCAGGGAAAATAATCAATTTCTCTAGACAAAAAGAAGTCTTTGTGGGAAACAGGATTTTTATACCTTCTCCCTTCCCATAATCTTTATGGCCTGGTGTTATGTCTGTATACATTACTTTATATGACAAACTAGACTCTGCAGATGGAATTAAGGTTATGGAGCTCAAAATAGGGAGAGAATCCTGGATTACTCATATGAGTCCAAAGTATTTCTGTGGCCCGAAAAGCAGAAGAGGAAGACAGAGGAGACAGAGAGTATGAGAGAGGTGTGGCATGAGAGAAACTCAACTCGCCATTGCTAGTTTTGGAAACAGAAGGGGGCCATGAGCCAAAAAAAGTAAGTGGCCCTAGAGGCTAGGAATGGTCTTCAGCTTAAGGTCAGCAAGGAAATAGGACCTAAGCCCTTTAACTCCATAGACCTGAATTCTGCCATCTGCATGCATGGTCAAGCGAACAGATTATCTCCCCAAGCCTCCAGAAAGAAACAGAGCCCTGCCAATATCTTAATTTTGGCATTGTAAGACTCTTAAACAGAGACCGAACAGCCTGCTGAACTTCTAAGCTATGGAAACTGTGAGATAATAAGCTACTAAATGTGTGGTGATTTGTTATGATGATAGAAAAGTAATATTCCTTTTATGCATAGGTCTGATTCAACATCAGGTCACAAACAGAACCTCTGAGATGTGTGTTTGGCCTCTTAACTTTGGTTGTGATTTTGCTCTTTATTCAAATTCGTTGACTATGTTTACCACAATTTCACACAAAAATCCAGATTTCTGAATTCTCTTGAAAATGCAGTAGATTCTGCAACACTAAATATTTCCACATGGTTACAAAGACCTGGAGCTGAGTAGTGGATTCCCCTTTAGACAAGAGAGCACTCTCTAGTTTACCACAGTTGCTACTCGTCTCTCTTGCAACCTTACATTGGATCTAATTCATACATACATCTCACCCCGGTATGTGTGTAAGTCAGTGACTCCTGAAAAAGTTTTCCAGCATGAGAAAATGTCTAGCCCTCCTACCCCTTATAAAAACACTGGGGAAGCTTCTTGCCCTTATATTCCAAGAAGCCTACCACATTATTATCTTCAGGATAGGACAGCAGAAAAGGGTTACCCATCTCTCTTCTCCTGAGGCAGCTCTCAGATATTCTCTCATTTTCACCTTCTGGACCCTGAGGTCCAAATGCTTCATTGCTCATGTTTCATGTCCATGCACCCAGGGACTAAGTAACACCTCTTATCTGGGACACTGGCCTCCAAAGTCAGAGACAGGAAGGTCTACCCTGAGTCACAATGTCCCAGGAGCTAGCAAAGAGAGAAGTAGACTTTGAGAAGGATCATAAAGGGACAACAGTGTTCCCCATGTACCCTACAGCCCATGAAATGCTATATTCATCTCCATTTAAGCCAGGGCACAACAAAATATACCTCTTGGGTTTTTCAAGGTCATCTGCCAGGCCCCAGGGCCAAACTGACCAAGGCAAATCTACATTAGCACAAATAGTGCTGCTTTGGGTCCACTGTCCAGTGGGCTGAAAAGGAGTCCTGAGCACTCTTTTATCTAGTAAACTTTATTATTCCCCTTATAAATCAACTTCATTTTCTGGTCTGAGTTCCTGTTTCAGTGTTCCTGCCTAACTCTCAGTTCCCTTAATGGCACTGAAGCTTCAATGAACCTTGGTATTCTTGGCTGGAGTTCTAACTCTTTGCCTGGTCCTGACCAGCCACCTTCTCACTTCCTCCATCTTTGCCCTCAGTGAGCTGGATTTTCTGGCCCATATTCTTGTCTAGTAGCTGAAGTTGTGCTTAATAAAGATCACAATGCTAGTGTGACTTTTTCTTTTTACATTATGCTAAGTTGTATAATTATTTTATTATATATTAATATTAATAATAGAAATAAATTGAACAATAAATATAATGCGCTTGAACCATTCTCTCCATGGTCTGTGGAAAAACTGTCTTCCATGAATTCATCTAGTGTGACTTTATATATGATTTACCATCTGGAATTGTACATGGCCATCTCATATGGACTGGGCCAGACCTCTTGGACATCAGTATTATTTGAGAAAAAAAGTCTAGGTTTGCCAACTCTTCTGGACATTGGGGTTTCAGTTATCCCCATTTGTGAAGTTAGTATACTGATAGCAGTTGCCTTAGCACTCAACCACTTTTATTTCAGTCATATCCCAGATATAGCCGAGCCTTTCTCAATTCCTGACATGCTCTAGAATTTATACCTAGTAGTATAGATATAAAGAATTGTAAAAGAACTCAGAAATCAAAAAGATCGATCCTATCTCTTATCTTAACAATTAGGAAGAAAGAGTTCTGAAGAGGCTAGATGACTTGTCTAAGGCTACGTAGTGATTTAGAGGTAGTTGTAGAACATAGGTCTCTGGCTTCCTTTCCTGTGGTATCCCACCATACCACATTCCTTTACAAACTTCTGAAATGTAATGAACCAGGTCTTCTAAACTCTCAGGGTTAGTCTCAGGAATCTCTGAAGTCCCATGCTTCCTACTGCAGCCCCAGATAGTTCCCCAGACCAAGAGAAGACTATTCATGGGGTTTTAAAGCATGGTAGAAAAGGCCCATTATTTCTCAACCTCAGAACAGTCCTGTCTTCTGCCAATAAGAGCCTTGTTCCTGATTCATGTGAAACGTTAAACAGCCACCCTTACCACGCTGGCAATGTCTGTTGAAGAACTGCTTGCAGTAGAGGAAGAAGAGCCCCAGGAAGGCCAGGGTAAACACCACTAGCAGGCTGCTCACCAGTGCAACAAGTGTGGCCTCCTGAGGGGACACTGTGGGTTCATCTGCCTCCACTAAGCTCAACTGGAAGGCACCTGTGAGACCAAAAAAAAAAAAAAATGCGGCAGGTCAGTTAGTGAGGGCAGTTAACAGTCACCCTGACCCTGGGCCTGGACTTCCTCAGGCTGTCACCCTTCTCCCTAGGGCCTTCCCCAGTTAGAGTGCCTATGCTGGTTTTACTTCTTTCCAGAGCAGGCAAAATTATAAAGAACAAAGCAAAAGAATTTGCACATACTGCTGGTATGTACAAATTAGTACAATTAATTGAAGATGCACATATCTTATGATCTTTCCATGCCACATTTAATAATACAATCCAGATAAATGGCAACAAGCTAAAACATTCATCATTAGAGCACAGGATAAACAGATCATGATGTAATCCTAAAATTTTGTATTATTACACAGCACTTGAAGACCTTTATGGATCAATATAAATAATCTAGAGGGGAAAAGCAAATTGGAGAAAGAGAATATGTAGCTTGATATCATTTCTATAAAACATTATAAAATACATAACAGTATATATTGGTTATGAATATGTACATATATCACAAAAGAATCTAAGTATTAAAACATTAGTGGAGAGTATGGCAGAGGCATAGTGCTTACCAATTATCCACATGAGCCCCTGTATTCCCCTTATACCCTTGCAGTAAGGCCATCAGAGTACTTCTGGCCAATGAACTGTGAGTCGAAATAACATGTGTCAATTCCAGACTGAGGCAGTTAATAACCAGTATGTCTCCTCCATCTCTTCCCCTGTATCATTGACCTGGAAGCTCTATGGTTTAGAAGGCACAGTCAAATGAGGTAAGAAGGTCGTTGCACAGTGAAAAATACACTTTTATTGTATAAAGTCACTGAGATTTTGCAGTTTGTTTGTTACTGTAGCATAGTCTACCAACAGAATACATACAATTTCAGGATAGTGGTTGTATCTGAGGAGGTAGAGAGATAATAGGACTGAGAGGATCGCGAATTCCGTTATATCTGTGAAATCTTCATTCTTTTAAAAAATCTGAAGCAAATATGCAAAATGCTATGATTTATCAGCTTTGGATGGATGATGGGTAACTGCATTTTAATTTTACATTTTTCTGAACTTAAAAAATATTTTTATGTGTTGGAACTTTTTCATGATTTAAAAATATATATTAATAATTTAAAAATAATAATCAATAGAAGACAAAAATGATAGATAGTAAGATAAATGGATACTGATATAGGCATAGATTAGACCAGGCATCCCCAAACTATGGCCCGCGGGCTGCATGCGGCCCCCTGAGGCCATTTATCCAGCCCCCCGCTGCACTTCAGGAAGGGGCACCTCTTTCATTGGTGGTCAGTGAGAGGAGCACGGTGTGTGGCGACCCTCCAACGGTCTGAGGGACAGTGAACTGGCTCCCTGTGTAAAAAGTTTGGGGACACCTGGATTAGACCCTAGTTCTTCATTCAGCCTTTACAAGTTCAGCCCTAGGGCCTCCTATATATTTCGTATAATAGTAATATCTCATAAGTGTACATATGTTATAATTTGTAAAGTACTTCCTAATACCCATTTTATCATTAGACCTAGACAGCCACCACATAACGTATGAAGAAAAATTATTATCATGACTCACATTTTCTTCAGAGGAGGGAAATGAGTTCAATGAGTTTGAATGATTTGCATAGGGTTACATAGATAATATGTCATGAAACCAGAATTCAGATCTGATTCCCTTGCCACTCTATTCTACAGGAAAGGGTATGAGGGGATAGGGGAAGTCTTTACTACCCTATCTTGCTGCCACCCAATGGGTTGAGGAGGAAAGGGAAGAAGACAACTTGAGTACACACATTGAACCTCAGAGGTGGGGGTCTGCTTCGTGCACGGGATGCACTCTTGGTCCTGCAGGCCTCCAATGCGTGTCTTTCGGTAGAACCTGTGTTCAGAGCAAATAGGAATGGCAGGGTGATCAAACAAGCAATGCACTTGGACCAGTTTTTCCTGGAAAAACAGATAAGAATTTTGCCAACCTGAAAATAAGTGCCCACCCTTCATTGTGAGGTATCTGCCTCTGTTTCTCATTCTGACTCAGAAGCCTAGACACTCCACTTCTTTTCCCATTCACCATACCATGGACCACAAAGGAGACCTAATTCCACAAGAGAGGGGAGCACTTCTTTGCTACCAAATACACCATAACTTCTTTTAAGTCTACAGTGAGATTTATCTTGAACTTTGTTCCTGGGCTGAGAGTGATGATGAAAAAGCTGTCAAGTACTCATCTGTGACTGACAATGCGCTAGGCACTTTATAGAGGAATCTTAGGAAGATACCACTTCTCTCTTCTGGGAGCTTAAACTGAATAATATGTTGATGGTTAGAATACCTCAACTAAGTTCTAAGAGGTGAGGATGGGAGAAACCTCCAACAGCTAGAAAAGCCCAGACAAACTTGGTCTCATAAACCAGGCTCACCTGGGCAGACAGTCTCCACAGACAGCATTAGAGGTAGCTGTGCAGTTGATCTTCTGAACACGATTGATGACAGCACAGGTGATGCAAGTCTGACATCTGTGGTGGCCCCATCTGCTTTTGTACCTGTGAGTAGGGCAGGCTGTGCAGTATGCATCTCCACCCTCTCCATAACCACAGTCCTGTAGAGAGATGGGAGTTGTTAATATTGCTCTATGGGAGCTTGGAGATGGGATCACCTATGGGACAAGTGGACTTGTACATAGTAGTATTTTGCAAACTGCAAGTTGTAACCCCACTACTAGGTCATAAGACCAATTCACTAGGTTGCAGCCAGCATTGAAAGATAAAATAGAATAATAGTATCAAATATAAGAGTACATAGAATGAAGTAAAGCTAAGTATTTGTATCCGTCAGTATAGGCTAGTCTGTAGTATGACAAAAGGCAAACCCTAAATTTCAGTGTCTTAAAATAATAAAAGCTTATTTCTCACTTCTTATATTTGCCTACCAAGGCGTTCCTGAGGGCTCTGCTCTACATCATCTTTAATGGGGTACTCAGAGTTACAGAAGCTTTATCTTTGTGCTGCCATGATTACAACATTGTGAACTATGCACAAGCTCTTAAAGTTTTCCCCAAGAAATGACCCATATTGCGTTACTCACATGCCCTTGGCCATACATATCACATGATCATTAATAACTACAAAGAGTACAAGAAAATGCAATTCTTCAATGTGGTGGAATGTGGGGAGCTGAAATATTTGACAAATAGTCTTAAGCACTACCCACATCAGTACCGTTTTATAAAAGTTTTACAGATAAAATACATGAAAGTCAAGCTTTCAAGATGGTGGTAGCTGAGGGGTTGACTGAGAGGCCGACTTGAAGGCCCTTACCAAGTAAAAGAGGTCAGGAATCACTCCCTCCCTGCTTCTCACAGTCCTGGGAGCACAGCAGAAGTGTTTTTCTTTTTTTAATGAACAAGTAAACCATACAAATTGTCAACATGGGACGGAGATCTACATCATCCACTAAGTGGAAAATTATGAACCCCACAGACCAAGCCCGAAAGGAAGCCTGGAAGTGACAATTAAAGAACAAAAACCAGCACATGACGGTTCGAGCTGCAGCTTTAAAGATGAGGGATCCAAAACAGATTATCTGAGATATGGAGAAATTGGATGAAATGGAGTTTAACCCAGTGCAACAGCCACAACTAAATGAGAAAATACTGAAAGGCAAGCGTAAAAAGCTGTGTGAAACCTCTGAACGTATTCTACGACTCTATAAAAAAGAGAACAGATATTCACAAAGAACCGAGAAAGCTAGAAGTAGAATATGAACAGAAGAGGGCTCAACTCAGCCAATATTTTGATGCTGTCAAGAACGCTCAGCATGTGGAAGTGGAGAGTATTCCTTTGCCAGATATGCCGCATGCTCCTTCCAACATTTTGATCCTGGACATTCCACTTCTTGGTGCCCAGCCATCTTCCATTCTAAAGAAAACCTCAGCCTATGGACCTCCATTTCGGGCAGTTTCTATCCTTCCTCTTCTTGGACATGGTGTTCCACAGTTGCCCCCTGGCAGAAAACCTCCTGGCCCTCCCCCGGTTCACCTCCTCCTCCAGTCGTGCAGATGTATGCCGTAAAGTTGGTTTTATCCTAGATCTTCCCCCTCGTAGGTGAGATGAAGACATGTTATGTAGTCCTGAACTTGCCCAGCAAGGTTATGATGATGATGTTTCTAGCACCAGTGAAGATGATGGCTATTCTGAGGGCATGGATCAAGATAAGCAATGATGACAGTACTGATGACAGTGACACTGGCAAATCAGATGGAGAAAGTGAGGGGGATGAATTTGTGCACCGTAATGATGGTGAGACAGACAACAACGAAGAAAAGAAGTCAGATCTGAGTGTACGGTTTGCAGATATGCCTGGAAAATCAAGGAAGAAAAAGAAGAATATGAAGGAACTGACTCCTCTTCAAGCCATGATGCTTCGTATGGCAGGTCAAGAAATCCATGAGGAGGGACGGGAAGTAGAGGAATTTTCAGAAGATGATGATGAAGATGACTCTGATGACTCTGAAGCAGAAAAGCAATCACAAAAACAACATAAAGCGGAATCCTATTCTGATGGCACATCCACTGCTTCTTCACAGCAGCAGGCTCCCCCGCAGTCTGTTCCTCCTTCTCAGATACAAGCACCTCCCATGCCAGGACCACAATCTCTTTTACCACCACCTGCTCCACCATTACGGCCTCCTGGTCCACCTCCCGGAGCTCCTCCATTCCTGAGACCACATGGAATGCCAGGACTCTGAGGGCCTTTACCCCGACTTTTACCTCCAGGACCACCACCAGGCCTACCCCGTGGCCCTCCCCCAGGTCCACCTCCAGGTCTGTCTCCTGGTCCCCCTCCTTGGGGACCCCCACCAAGGCTACCTCCCCTTGCATCTCCAGGTATTCCTCCACCTCGTCCTAGCATGATGTGCCCACCTTTGGCGCCTCCCCTTGGACCTGCTCGCCTCTGGGCTTTTCCCACCAGCTCCCTTGCCGAACCCTGGGGTTTTAAGTACCCCACCCAACTTGATTCATCGACCCAAGGTGGATGATATGAGTGCAGCCATCATTGAGAAGAAAGCCACAGTAACCATCAGTGCCAAGCCACAGATCACTAACCCCAAGGCAGAGATTACTTGATTTGTGCCCAATGCACTGAGAGTACATCGGGAGAATAAAGGGGCTACTTCTGCTCCCCGAAGAAAGTCAGAGGATGATTCTGCTGTGCCTCTTGCCAAAGCAGCACCCAAATCTGATCTTCTGTTCCTGTCTCTGTACAAACTAAGGATGATGTCTTTGAGGCTTTCATGAAAGAGATGGAAGGGCTACTGTGACAGCTTTTGATGCCAGAACAGGCTTCTGTTCATAACAGTGGCCCATGAAGAAAGAGACTCTTATTAAGCTTAGATGAAAGAGCTGCTTCCACCGTCAGGGTATTTTCTAATTTCAGTTCAAGGAATATCCTAAAATTTAGCCTTGTCCAGAATTTACTGCACATAAAACAGAGTATGTCATTAAGAATAGATCAGTTATTGAAGCAGTGCTGCTAACATCATTCCCTTTCACACTACCATTTTCATCCTGTTTCTTCCCCTTCTCCAGTTCTTTGGAAATTTGTGATCAGAGGTATCTTAGTTGCTTATTTTGTTTTGACTCTTCTTGTGTGCTGTGGGCACTGGAGTGGAGATTTCTGACAAAAACAGTTTATTTCATCTTGCCTTTTGTGTTTATTTTTAATATTTTCCTGTAAATATTTTGTAATATTTTATTTGTAATAAAATGGATCACAGTGTCATTTCCTAAGACAAGGCAGGATATGTGGGAGGAAAATGTACAATTCTTTGATTAAAATTATTTCCCACTGACCTAAACTTTGAGTGATTCGTGGGAAAAATAAATAAACCTTCTACACCAAAAAAAAAAAAAAAACAAAAAAAAAAAACCATGAAAGTATATATTGGGTTGTGATAAAAAGTTATTTCTCACTCTAGTAATAGCAAAAAATGTTTGAATGCCAATGATACAGATGAGAGGCAAACAGTCTAGCTGGCTCTTGTCTCAGCTCTGGTGCTAACTTTGGCATATATTCCTTCCTCCCAACCCCCAAATTTTGGGCATCAGAGATTCTAGCACTTGAGGAAATTGGAATAAATGTTCTCTAAAGATTCTTAGAGCTGGCAGCCTAACCTCAAGAGGAACAATCCTCTTGCCTGATACGTCACAGCTCTTTCTCAAAGAAACAACTCTAGCTGTAAAAGGATATTTACTGAATGCTAGTTGTAGCAGAAGCTAGCTGGTTGTTTACTTAACCTATTCTTTATTTCTCCTGGGAACAACACTACCCAACATTCCTTAACCTCACTGGAATTAAGTGGGGGCATGTGCATCATTTTTAGCCAATGAAATAGGAATGAAAATATTGTGTGCCATTCCTAGGCCTGACTCAATAACATGTCCTGTGTGCTACTTACATTTTTTTTATACATTCATTTTTCAGTGCATGTTTACACCCCTGTAAACCTTTGAATGAATATATTAAGAATGACAGAGGAAGTCAGATAAAATGGAGGAGTAGGCAGCTTCAAGCTCTTATGCACCCACAGAAACATCAAGAAACAAGCAGGAACTGTCATAATCAATATTGTCAGAACTCCGGAAAACATTCAAAGGCTTACATGAACCAAGTAAATGTTAAATCAAGAAAAAGTTCACTTGAAAATAATAAGAAAGTTTTCTGCTGTTTTTACTTGTACTTGTTACAGCCCTCACCCCAGAGCAGTGGCAGTCCTAAAGTAGTGGAAGTTTTAAAGTAGCATCAGCCTGTGTTCCTAGTGTGAGATCTCAGTACCTGATTCCAGAGTGAGCTAAGCAAACCTTATTGACAAATTACTGTGTATGTCTGTCCTAACCTCTTTGAGGGCTATTTGAAGGACCAATAAAAGGTATTTATGTATGTTCCACTCGATTCAGAATGCAGATTGGAAAAGTGATAGCCACTGTTTCACAATGCTCCAAGGCAAACTAACAAACCACAATGCTTAGGGCAAATATTATGGATTAAGACATAAAACAGACTGAATCTGGGAGCAAAAGCTGGGGGAGGTTACTTGAGAAATAAGGACATTCAAAAGCATCCACATGGAGGAATTTAGAAAGGTATATGCATACACAGGACAAGACACATGCTCAGAAAATCCTAGTGGAGACCTAAAGCTTACATATCAGGCTGATCTCTAAGCTAAGTACACATCTGGCTAACTGCTGAAGGAGTGCCACAACACAGAGCCAATCTAAAAAAAATGGGAGAAGTGTGTGACTATTTTTTCTTTTGGTTGATGGTGTTGTTTTTTAACTTTTAGCATTCAATTAAATTGCTGTCCAAACATTAGCAGAACATGAGCTAAATTAACATAGGTTTCAATTACTATACATGACAAGAAATAGAGTATTTACAAAAATAGTTTGGAAAAACATCTGAACAAATAGACTGCTAGCCTAGGCAGCATGGCAAAACCTTGTCTCTACCAAAAATTGGTTGCGTATGGTGGCATGCACCTGTGGTCCCAGCTACTCAGGAGGCTAGGGTGAGAGGACCACTAGAGCCCAGGAAGTGGAGGCTGCAGTCAGCAATGACCATGCTACTACATACACTCCAGTCTGGGTGACAGAGCAAAACTCAGTCTCAAATGCAATGATAACAACAATAACAGCAACAACAAATGGATTACTATAGCCTTCAACCACACAAAACTAGAAAACAAAGAAAACCAAAACCAAAAACAAAACAGGTAAATGTGAGGAAGAGGGGAATCTGACTTCCAGAGTTACTTCATTACAATACAAAACTGCCCAGTTTTTAACAACAACAACAAAAATCACAAAGTGTAAAAAGAAACAAGCAACTGTGGCCCATTCAAAGGAACAAGATAAAGAAAGAACAGAGAGACTATTCTTGAGGAAGCCTGGACATTGCACTTACTAGAGAAAGACTAAAAGAGCTGTCTTAAATTTGCACAAAGACAAACATGAACTAATAACTAAAATCAGGAAATAAATGTGTAAACAAAGTGAGAATATTGGTAAAGAAAAATGCTAAAAAGAAACCAAATATAAATACTGTAGCTAAAAAGTAACATAAATGAAATGAAAATTTCACTAGGGAATTTGAGTAGGCAAAAGAATGAGCAAACTTGAAGGCAGGACAATTTAAATGATCAAGTCTGAGGAGAAGAAAGTAAACATAACAGAAGCAACCTGTGAGACATCATGCAGGTGACCAATATAAGCATTATGGGATTCCCAGAAGAAAAATAGAGAGATGAGGGAAGAGAATGAATATTTGAAGAAATAATGGCTTAAAACTTCCCACATTTGATAAAATACATGAATTTACCCATCCAAGATGCTCAAGAAACTCCATGCAAGATAAACTTAAAGAGACCCACGCTGAGATACACTATAAACAAAATGTTTATATCTGAAAACAGAAAGAAAATACTGAAAATCAAGAGTAAAATTATTTGTCAAGTAAAGGTACTTTCAATAAGATTCAAAGCATACTTCTCATCACAAAGTGCAGAGACTGAAAGTCAGTAAGATGATGTATTTAAGTGCCCAAACTGTTAACCAACAACTCTATATACAGCAAAAAAGTTCTTCAAAAATAAAGGAATAATTAAACCAACCCTAGATAAACAATAGATGATTGGTATCACTAGACCTGACTACAAGAAGGGAGTCTTTCAGGCTGAAATGAATGAACAATGGTCAATAACCCAATGTCATACAAAGAGAATATATCTGGTAAAGGTGAATGCATGGAAAAATATGATTCCACTTATATGCAATATCTAGAATAGGAAAATCTGTAGAGCTAGAAAGTAGAGTAGAGGCTACCAGGCACTTTGGGGAGGGGGAAATTGGGAGTTACTGCTTAATGTGTACAGAGACTGTATTTGGGGTAAGAAAAAGTCTTAGAAATAAAGGGGTGATGGTTGCATAACATTGTGAATGTGATTAATGCTACTGAATTCTACACATACAATGTTTAACACAGCAAATTTGAGGTTTTATATTTTACCACAATCTTAAAAATCGTAATGCAATATACCAAAAACCACGAATTATAAAATTAAATGGGTGAAATGCCTGGTATGGAAACTGTATATTAATAAGGCTGCTAAAAAACATAAAGCTCCAATAAGTCTGGGTTTCTGAATGGCTGGAAAGAACCTTCCTACTCCCCGACATGGATAGGAGTTACATTCAGGAATAAACACTTAATCTGTTATGTCACCAAACTTTAGCATTTGTTACAGCAGTTAGTATTATTACCTGAACTAACATTTAAGTTATACTTTCCCAGGAGTTGGAAAAAGTGAGCATCAGGCAGACTGTAAATATGCCTGCCATTCTGTCCCTGTGTTTGTCCACTCAGGCTTTGCCCAATGTCTCACAGCCTCACTCACAATGATCCCATATACCAATGGAATCTGACATGAGCACTAGCCATTTTACTAATAATGTAATTTTCTTGAAAAGGCAAAGGGCTTCTTGGAGTCTCTGCTACCTTATGTGCAGCTTTGGAATAGTGATAGCTGCCAGATCTGTTTTAAATGGTGAGCTGAGGGTCAAACTAATAGGAAATACAATGTAGTGATGAAAATCCCTGATCCAAGGCAGCAAAGACCTAGCTTTAACTCCCACTTCCACCACTGACCAGCCCTGTGACCTTGGGCATGTCCTTGGGCCTGAATTTTCTTGTCAGAAATAATGCTATCCAAATTATAGGTTTGTTAAGTTTACATGAGCTGACCAAATGAACAAAGGGAATATCTCAAAGCAATGGAGACTAGCTGGCTTTTTAAATAGGTCATGTTGGATAACAGAAAGATAATGTGAAAAATGATCAAATTTGATACATTCCTCACACTATATACCATAATAAATGCCAAATAGATCAGAAATTTATAGATAAAAATTAAAACCCAAAAGTACCAAAACAAAAAATAAATAAATTCCTCTTTAATCTGGGAATAGAGAAATCTTCTTTAACTGCAACTCAAAGTCCAGAAGCAATAAAGAAAGATAGATAGTTCTAATTACAAAAAAATTCAAAAAGTTTGAGTATAAAAGATTCATAAGCAAAATTAGAAGACAAACAACAACTAGTAAAAAAATGTACACCATATCACAGACTAAAGATTTATATTGTAACATACAGAACTGGTATAAATTAACAACAACAACAACTTTATGAGAAACTAAATATATATTCACAGAAAAAGAAACATTAACAGCCCTTATCCCAGATAAAAGATGTCTCTTAACCACACATACACACACACACATACACACACACACACACATACACACACACACACAACATACACAGATATATGTATATATATAGCTCTATGTAGGGGCTGTGTGTAGTGCTTGTCACTATGCCTGGAATATAGTAATGCTTCAATTAACAGATAAACATTAGATATTGTTCTTCTGGAAAGCAAGTGTTTATACCATCTAGAGCACTGGAATCAGAAGACCTGTGCCTGACTCCTCACTTACTCGCTTGCTAGAGAAGGGAATGACAAAAGCAAACTAGCCTTTTTTTTTTTTATTGCATTTTAGGTTTTGGGGTACATGTGATGAACATGCAAGATTGTTGCATAGGTACACACATGGTAGTGTGGTTTGCTGCCTTCCGTCCCCTTACCTGTATCTGTCATTTCTCCCCATGCTATCTCTTCCCACCCCTCCCCCATTTCCTCCCAACGGACCCCAGTGTGTAGTGCTCCCCTCCCTGTGTCCATGTGTTCTCATTGTTCAACACCCGCCTATGAGTGACAATATACGGTGTTTGATTTTCTGCTCTTGTGTCAGTTTGCTGAGAATGATGGTTTCCAGGTTCATCCATGTCCCTACAAAGGATGTGAACTCATCGTTTTTGATGGCTGCGTAATATTCCATGGTGTATATGTACCACATTTTCCCTATCCAGTCTATCATCGTTGGGCATTTGGGTTGGTTCCAAGTCTTTGCTATTGTAAACAGTGCTGCAATGAACATTCGTGTGCATGTGTCCTTATAGTAGAATGATTTCTAATCCTTTGGATATATACCTAGTAATGGGATTGCTGGGTCAAATGGGATTTCTATTTTTAGGTCCTTGAGGAATCGCCACACTGTCTTCCACAATGGTTGAATTAATTTACATTCCCACCAACAGTGTAAAAGTGTTCCTATTTCTCCACATCCTCTCCAGCATCTGTTGTCTCCAGATTTTTTAATGATCGCCATTCTTACTGGTGTGAGATGGTATCTCAATGTGGTTTTGATTTGCATTTCTCTGATGACCAGTGATGATGAGCATTTTTTCATATGTTTGTTGGCCTCCTGTATGTCTTCTTTTGTAAAGTATCTGTTCATATCCTTCACCCATTTTTGAATGGGCTTCTTTGTTTTTTTCTTGTAGATCTGCTTTAGTTCTTTGTAAATTCTGGATATCAGCTCCTTGTCAGATGGGTAGGCCGCAAAAATTTTTTCCCATTCTGTTGGTTGCTGATTCACTCTACTGTTTCTTTTGCCATGCAGAAGCTGTGGAGTTTGATTAGGTCCCATTTGTCTATTTTGGCTTTTGCTGCCATTGCTTTTGGCTTTTTGGTCATGAAGTCCTTGCCTACACCTATGTCCTGAATGGTTTTGCCTAGATTTTCTTCTAAGGTTTTTATGGTATTAGGTCTGATGTTTAAGTGTTTAATCCATCTGGAGTTAATTTTGGTGTAAGGTGTCAGGAAGGGGTCCTGTTTCTGCTTTCTGCACATGGCTAGCCAGTTTTCCCAACACCATTTATTAAACAGGGAGTCCTATCCCCATTGCTTCTTTTTGTCAGGTTTGTTGAAGATCAGATGGTTGTGGGTATGTTGTATTTCCTCTGAGGCCTCTGTTCTGTTCCGTTGGTCTATATCTCTGTTTTGGTACCAGTACCATGCTGTTTTGATTACTGTAGCCTTGTAGTATAGTTTGAAGTCCGGTAGTCTGATGCCTCCTGCTTTGTTCTTTTTGCTTAGAATTGACTTGGCTATGCGGGCTCTCTTTTGGTTCCATATGAAGTTTAAGGTGTTTTTTTCCAGTTCTGTGAAGAAGGTCATTGGTAGCTTGATGAGAATAGAGTTGAATCTGTAAATTACTTTGGGCAGTATGGCCATTTTCACGATGTTGATTCTTCCTAACCATGAACATGGAATGTTTCTCCATCTGTTTGTATCCTCTCTTATTTCGTTGAGCAATGGCTTGTAGTTCTCCTTGAAGAGGTCCTTTACGTTCCTTGTTAGTTGTATTCCTAGGTACTTTATTCTCTTTGTAGCAATTGTGAATGGCAGTTCGTTCTTGATTTGGCTCTCTTGAAGTCTATTACTGGTGTATAGGAATGCTTGTGATTTTTGCACGTTGATTTTGTATCCTGAGACTTTGCTGAAGTTGTTTATCAGTTTCAGGAGACTTTGGGCTGAGATGATGGGGTCTTCCAGATATACAATCATGTCATCTGCAAATAGAGACAATTTGATTTCCTCCTTTCCAATTTGGATACCCTTTATTTCTTTTTCTTGCCTGATTGCTCTGACTAGAACTTCCAGTACTATATTGAATAGGAGTGGTGAGAGAGGACATCCTTGTCTAGTGCCAGATTTCAAAGGGAATGCTTCCAGTTTTTGCCCATTTAGTATGATATAGGCTGTTGGTTTGTCATAAATAGCTTTTATTGTTTTGAGATACGTTCTGTCAATACCTAGTTTATTGAGGGTTTTTAGCATAAAGCGTTGTTGAATTTTGTCAAAAGCCTTCTCTGCATCAATTGAGATAATCATGTGGTTTTTGTCTTTGGTTCTGTTTATGTGGTGAATTACGTTTATGGACTTGCGTATGTTGAACCAGACTTGTATCCTTGGAATGAATCATACTTGATCATGGTGGATGAGCTTTTTGATATGCTGTTGCAATCTGTTTACCAGTATTTTATTGAAGATTTTTGCATCTATGTTCATCATGGATATTGGCCTGAAATTTTCTTTTCTTGTTGAGTCTCTGCCGGCTTTTGGTATCAGTATGATGTTTGTCTCGTAAAATGATTTGGGAAGGATTCCCTCTTTTTGGATTGTCTGGAATAGTTTCAGAAGGAATGGTATCAGCTCCTCTTTGTATGTCTGGTAGAATTCAGCTGTGAACCCATCTGGACCTGGGCTTTTTTTGGGTGGTAGGCTCTTTATTGCTGCCTCAACTTCAGACCATGTTATTGGTCTATTCAGGGTTTCGGCTTCTTCCAGGTTTAGGCTTGGGAGGATGCAGGTGTCCAGGAATTTATCCATTTCTTCCCAGTTTACTAGTTTATGTGCATAGAGTTGTTTTTAATAATCTCTGATGATGGTTTGGATTTCTGTGGAATCTGTGGTGATATCCCCTTTATCGTTTTTTATTGCATCAATTTGGTTATTCTCTCTTTTCTTTTTTATTAATCTGGCTAGTGGTCTGTCTATTTTGTTGATCTTTTCAAAAAACCAGCTCCTGGATTTATTGATTTTTTGAAGAGTTTTTTGTGTCTCTATTTCCTTCAGTTCTGCTCTGATCTTAGTTATTTCCTGTCTTCTGCTAGGTTTTGAGTTTTTTTGATCTTGGTCTTCTAGCTCTTTCAATTTTGATGATAGGGTGTCAATTTTAGATCTCTCCTTTCTTCTCATGTGGGCACTCATTGCTATATATTTTCCTCTAGAGACTGCTTTAAATGTGTCCCAGAGATTCTGGTATGTTGTGTCTTCGTTCTCATTGGTTTCGAAGATCATCTTTATTTCTGCCTTCATTTCATTGTTTATCCAGTCAACATTCAAGAGCAAGTTGTTCAGTTTCCATGAAGCTGTGTGGTTCTGAGTTAGTTTCTGCATTCTGAGTTCTAACTCCATTGCACTGTGGTCTGAGAGACTGTTTGTTATGATTTCTGTTCTTTTGCATTTGCTGAGGAGTGATTTATTGCCAATTATGTGGTCAATTTTAGAGTAGGTGTGATGTGGTGCTGAGAAGAATGTATATTCTGTGGATTTGGGGTGGAGAGTTCTGTAAATGTCTATTAGGTTTGCTTGTTCCAGGTCTGAGTTCAGGTCCTGGATATCCTTGTTGATTTTCTGTCTGGTTGATCTGTCTAATATTGACAATGGGGTGTTAAAGTCTCCCACTATTATTGTGTGGGAGTCTAAGTCTCTTTGTAAGTCATTAAGAACTTGCCTTACGTATCTGGGTGCTCCTGTATTGGGTGTGTATATATTTAGGATCATTAGTTCTTCTTGTTGCAGTGATCCTTTTACCATTATGTAATGTCCTTCTTTGTCTCTTTTGATCTTTGTTGCTTTAAAGTCTATTTTATCAGAGATGAGAATTGCAACTCCTGCCTTTTTTTGCTCTCCATTTGCTTGGTAGATCTTCCTCCATCCCTTTATTTTGAGCCTTTGTGTATCCTTGCATGTAAGATGGGTTTCCTGGATACAGCACACTGATGGGTTTTGGCTTTTTATCCAATTTGCCAGTCTGTGTCTTTTGTTGGGGCATTTAGTCCATTGACATTTAGGGATAGTATTGTTATGTGTGAATTTGATGCTGTCATTTTGATGCTACCTGGCTGTTTTGTTGGTTAGTTGATGCAGATTCTTGATTGTGTTGATGCTCTTTTGCCATTTGGTGTGTTTTTGGAGTGGCTGGTACTGGGTGTTCCTTTGTATGTGTAGAGCCTCTTTCAGGAGTTCTTGTAGAGCAGGTTTGGTGGTGATGAAATCTCTGAGTGCTTGCTTGTTCACAAAGGATTTTATTTTTCCTTCACTTATGAAGCTTAGTTTGGCTGGAGAGGAGATTCTGGGTTGAAAGTTCTTTTCTTTAAGGATGTTGAATATTGGCCCCCAATCTCTTCTGGCTTGTAGGGTTTCTGCTGAGAGATCTGCTGTGAGTCTAATGGGCTTCCCTTTGTGGGTAACCCGACCTTTCTCTCTGGCTGCCCTTAGCATTTTCTCTTTCATTTCAACCCTGGTGAATCTGACGATTATGTGCCCTGGGGTTGCTCTTCTTGAGGAATATCTTTGTGGTGTTCTCTGTATTTCCTAGATTTGAATATTGGTCTGCCTTGCTAGGTTGGGGAAGTTTTCCTGGATAATATCCTGAAGAGTATTTTCCAGCTTGGATTCATTCTCTTCATCACATTCAGGTACACCTATCAGACGTAGATTAGGTCTTTCACATAGTCCCACATTTCTTGAACATTTTGTTCATTCCTTTTTGTGCTTTTTTCTCTGTTCTTGCCTTTTCTTTTTATTTCATTGAGTTGGTCTTCGACCTCTGATATCCTTTCTTCTGCTTGGTCAATTCGGCTGTTGAAGCTTGTGCATGCTTCACGAAGTTCTCTTGTTGCGTTTTTCAGCTCCATCAATTCACTTATACTCCTCTCTATGCCGTCCATTCTCGTCAGCAGTTCGTCCAATCTTTTTTCAAGGTTCCTATTTTCTTTGCGTTCGGTTAGAACATGTTCTTTTAGCTCTCTGTAGTTTCTTACTACCCACCTTCTGAATTCTGATTCTGTCATTTCATCACCCTCCTTCTCCATCCGGTCTGGTTCCCTTGCTGATGAGGAGTTGTGATCCCTTTTAGGAGGAGAGGTGTTCTGGTTTCGGGAGTTTTCATCCTTTTTGTGCTGGTTTCTTCCCATTTTTGTGGGTTTATCCACCTGTTGTCTGTCTCTGTCCCAGGGAGTTGGAGCTTTATGAGTTTCCATTGCACTACTGCCTTTTTTGATTTTTCTTTCAGGTCTGACCCACCCAGCTAGCAGCAAGCCTAGCCACTGCCTGCCCGCAGGGGCTTTGCTGAGCTGCTATGGGCTCCGCCCAGCTGCCCTGAGCTCTTCCCTGCAGTCCTTTTTATATGGGCATAGTTAGAACTGTCTCGGCAATGGTGGCCCCGCCTCTGTTATGGCGGACTCTCTCTGTTGTGGCAGGTTGCCTCGGCAACGGCGGGTTGCCTCGGGGAGGCAGCCTGCCTCCGTAGTGGTGGAGAGTCTCTGTAATGGTGGAAGCCCCTCCCCCACTGAGCCTGACTATCCTGGTTCAGCTGTGCTTGGTTTGAAGGGCTCAACCCAGAGGGTTTCCAATTACTGTTTTTGTTTTCGTTGTTGTTGGGGGTGGAGGGGTGGGACCAACGGAGCCTGATCACCTGGCTCCCTGACTCAGAGTCTTTTCTTTTATGTTGAAGGACCCCGCGTTCCGGTCGCTTGTTGAAAAGGCGCCGGGATCTCCAGTGCTGCGACTCACGGAGTCGGCTCTAACTGTGGCGCTGGCTCCTGGCGGATTTTTTGCCTAAGAATCTCCTGGCCTGACTCGCTATTTCAGATGAATGGGCAACTCTGCCGTCTCAGGGCTCTGCTCGCCAGCTAAGAGGGCTCCCAGACCAGTGGCTTTTGTAGGGAGAACCACAGCAACAGGGAATGGTCACAGCAGCCGCGCGGGCGGAATCAGCCCCGCGGGGGCCAAAACAGCCGCATCGGCTGGGACTGCGACGCTGGCGACCCCTCTGCCTGGGTATCTCCTGGTCTGTGGGCAATAAGAGTTTGTCTGGAAATGTGGCGTCCACTCACCCTCTGCACTTTCACTGGGAGCTGAAGTCCTGAGATGTTCTTAGGTGGCCATCTTCCCAGCATTCCTCGCAAACTAGCGTTTATTCAAAGTTAACTAATAAGTCGACTGATTGGTTAGCACTCCCTTTTATTTTATTGGTTAACTCAAAAAACAGTTTTGAAGCAACTACAACGTGTGAGGGTGGTATTCTGAATATTGTGACTAAATGAATCAATCAGATAAAAATCCACATAGTCATGACGTTATAAAACTTTTTTCTTCATAAAACCTTATAAGGGTGCATTATAACCCATGTTTCACAAATAAGCAAAATTGAGGCACAAATTGTTGGCCTGAGAAGCCTCTTCCCATGAGCCTGAGATTCCCCACCCACAACTAGAGACAACAGGCTGCAGGGAGCACCTGAGATTCCACCATAAGGACCCAGCTTAAATATCTCTTTATCCTGTGGGTCTGAGATTCTTTCCCCCCACAAAGGAACAGGTGGCTATACTGGCAAGTGGTATCTTACTAATAACAAGTGGTCCAGTCTGGGGAATGTTCTTTGACTCCACAACTCTGACACTTCTTTATGCCGACTTAGATGGATCAAGTGACCTGACCCAGGAAAACTCCTTCTATACCTAAGGCAGCACAATATAAACCCCACAGACCAAAAATCACACCACAAAGATCCCGGAAATTAAACAGTCTTTAGAACTGCAGCTCCTAAAAGTAGACCAGAAACTGTATGCTAAACCTAAACAGATGACTGAGTGCTAAAGTAAAAGATTTAAATAGGACTCTGAGTCTCCTGACACAATTGACAAGATGTCCAGAATACAATGAAAAAACCACCCATGATAATAAGCATAAGGAAAATCACAACATGAATGAGAAAAGTCAGTTAACTGACACCAACCCTTAGATAAAGTAGATGCTGGAATGATTGAACAAGGATTCTAAAGCACCTGTAATAAAAAAAAAGTTTAAAAAAAAATTGAAAATTCTCTTAAAAATAGAAAATCCCATCAAAGAAACAGAAGTTTTGTTTTAAATAAGCAGATGGTAATTATTAAGAATCAAATGACAGAAATTAAAAAGAAAACCTCACTGGATGGGCTTAGTAGCAGAGAAGAGACAGATGACAGAATTAGTAAACTTGAGGCAAGAACAATAGAATTTATGCAACATGAACAATAGAAAGAAAACAGACAAAATAAAATGAACAAAGCCTCAAGAACCTATGAGACTACAACAAATTATAGAACAATCATATCATCAGAATCTTAGGAAAAGAACATTTTTAAAAATGTGTATCTAAAAATATTTTCAAATAAATTGGGAGAAAACTTCACAAATTTGGCAAAAAGACCTACAAGTTAAAGAGGATGAACAGACTCCAAATAGAATAAATCCAAAGAAATGCACACCAATACACATCATAAAACTTCGGAAAACAAAAGACAATAAAACAATATTGAAAATAGCCAAAAAGAAATGACATTATAGAAAACACCCATTCAAAAGACACAACAGTGGATTTCTATCAGAAGCCATGGAGGCCAGAAGGAAGTATCACATTTTTCAAGTACTGAAATGAACTGTCAACTGCAGATTTATATCCAGTGAAAATATCCTTGGAAGTAAAGGGAAATAAAAATATTCTCAGGCAAAGAAAAACTAACAGTAAGTTGCTAGTAGGCCTACTCTTAAATAATGGCTAAGGGGAGTTCATAAAACAGAAATGAAATGATTTAAAAGATGGAAGTGATAAAAGAACTCTTGTAGCATCAGGAAGGAAGGGAGAACTCTGGAAGAGAAAAAATATGGATATATAAAATGTACTATCTTTCTCTTCATATATTTCATAAATCATAGTCAATGACTAAAACAAATTTAACAAAAATTATATCTGATATTTGTGACAATGATATTTAATACTGGGGAAAGTAAAGGAAACTAAAGAGAATAGACATTTCAGTACTTCACTTGAAATGGCAAAATGTTGATACCAGTTGACAATGAAAAAGTAATATGTATATTTTAATACCAGAACCACCTGTAAGAAAATGATACAAAGAGATACACTCAAAAACCCTACGAATAAATCATGATGGAGTCCTAAATAAAATGTTCATGTAACCCGCAGGAATGTAAGAAAAGACAAATAGAGGGACAAAAAACAGAGAAAACAAAAAAAAGAATAAAATGTCAGGCTTAATCCTAAAATATCAATAATTATTGTAAATATAAATGATCTATATAAGCCAATTAAAAGACAGAGATTGGCATAGTGAAATAAAACCAAAGACTATCCAATTGTACTCAATAAAAATTTCTTAAATAAATGAATCATTTTTAAATAAATTAGGAAGGAGCAAATTATTCTTAAAAAATTTATTAAGAATTTTCCTTCACAATTAGGAGCCAAAGGAATTTCTTTCAAATGATTAAAGTGCAAAAATTCTTTTGCTACTAATCAATTTTATAACCGGAAAACATTGACCTTCTTAATTTTATCATGGTTGCACAATGCTGATCCAAAATTTTGATGCTGATAGTGCTATAAGAATAATTATGTGTTCTAGATAAAATACTAACTTATACAACATAAAAGGGTATTTACCTTAAACCTATAATCAAGAATGGTTTATACTGGGAATGCAAGATATTTAAATTTTAAGAATTTATTAATATATGTCATCAAATTAATACATCAAATGGAAAATATATTTAAAAAATCAATAGATGATAAAATGAAACAAAGTGTAAAATCATTTCTGGTTTTTAAGTACAAATACATACACATGCTAATATATTTTATAATTTTATATAAACGCTTTTTACAATACTTTGTTATCTACTATATGTCTGTCTACTTAAGTTCATTAGGTGAGTAGACAAAGAACAATAAATAAATAGAAAGAGAAACAATAAGAAACAGATCACAAAATTGAAAATGCAAATGGATAAATAAACACAATAAAGTCGGTACATTTCCCCTATCAAATAGAAAAAAAGTAAAAACAAAATTCTCATAAAGTCCTCATAAATTAGTAATTAATACTATAAAGGAAGGCATAAAATTAATAGATGATGAAAATATGTATTATCATGTGCGGTTAGGCTTCTGGGACATGGGAATTCTATGCACTGTTGAAAATAAATGTAATTGTAATGGAAAATTAGTGAAAAAATTCAGAAGTGTTATCTGCTGATACATTTCAAGCGTCTTAAAATTGTATGCATTATTTAGCTTTGCAATTACACATCAAGAAAAATGTCCTGTGGAAATGGTGTCAATTTTCTGCAATTATTTATTTACAGTGATGCTTATAACTCATGAATAAAATTAAAAAGTAAATAGAAGTAACTTTAGCCAGATGCTTCTAGCTGCTTATTCAAACATCAATGCCCTTCTTCTTCCTTACTATGAAAACACTGATTTCATTCTAGGTAGCATGATGACCAGTCTCAAGAATGGATTCTTGATCAGTCTTAATCATACAATCCCATTCTCATTTGCCATATGCTTATTTCCCAGTCTCTCTTCCAGATAGGGATAGCTACATCACCCAGTTATAGACCACAAGATATAAGGAAAAATCTGTTGGACAGCTTCTAGGAAAAGTCTTCTTCCCGATAAAAGGCAAGCTATTTTGACCCTGCAACTGATTCCTGACTTTGACTATTGTGTGAAGATATGCTTCGCGTTTGGCAATCATGAGACCACAATCATGAGAACAAAACAGCAAGGTGTCCAAAATGAAGGATTATAAGAGCCTGAGTCCTTGATAACATTGCTGATCTGCCTAACAAATAAAAAGGCTGCCTGTCTCCAGACTTCATTACATAAATAAATATGGTTCAGGTCACAGTTAAATTTTATGTTACTTTCAACTTAATACATCCTAATTGATTCTGAGGTGAAATAATCTGCCCAGAGCAAAGATGGGACTCATGCCTACGTGTATCTGGATCTAAAGCTTCTATATAGTATATGTGTGTATGTATATACACACATGTGTATCTAGATCTAGAGCTTCTGTATATAGTATATGTGTATGTATACTATACAAAATGGATATACTATATAAAATGGATATTAAAGAACATACGGATCTAAAGCTTCTGTGTATAGTATACGTACACATATACTATATACAGAAGCTTTAGATCCGTATGTTCTTTAATATCCATTTTATGTAAGTGTTTTATATATGTGCATTTTACATATGTGCTTTAATATCCATTTAATGCAAGCTTTATATATATGTGTGCTTTAATATCCATTTTAATGTCCAGCATTATCTAACCTCTGGTAATCTTTCCTTGGTTCTGGGATCGTTTATTAACCATGTGGGTATCCCACTATGGAACATAATACCATGAATAAAGACTTAGAATTAGTGGGCCGGGAGCAGTGGCTCAGGCCTGTAATCCCAGCACTTTGGGAGGCTGAGGCAGATGGGAGTTCTGCCTCAGTTTCCAAACTCCTCACAAGGTCAGGAGTTCGAGATCAGCCTGGCCAATATGGTGAAACCCAGTCTCTATTAAATACACAAAAATTAGCTGGGCATGGTGGCATGCACCTGTCGTCTCAGCTACTAGGGAGGGTGAGGGAGGAAAATGGATTGAACCCAGGAGATGGAGGTTGCAGTGAGCCAGTGTACTCCAGCCTGGGTGACAGAGGGAGATACCATCTAAAAAAAAAAAAAAAATTAGAATTCGTACTTGTATCCCTTGATATCCCTGGGCCTTATTCTCTTCATTTTTTAAAATACAAAGGTAGAAAGAAAGTGGGCTAGATAACTGCTATATTGTTTTATAGCCACAGACTCATGTAACTTTCCCACCCAAAATCCTCCAAAGAGTTCCTAGTGCACTTAGAGAAAAATGAACATTTCTCATAGAGCTCAAGCCCCTATCTGGTCTGGTCCATACCTCTCTCTCTGACCTCTTTGTGTACTACTCTCCCTCTCATTCATCACACACTCATTGCTCCCTTTTCCTTCAATATGCCTGGTTCATTTCACCTTGGGACTCTGCAATAGTATCCTCTCCTCAAAGAGTGTCTCCTTAGGGAGACCTTTCCCTGTTTCATAAGCTGAAGTAGCCACCCAGTCACTCTGTATCACATCACTCTAATTTGATTCTTCTCATATCTTCATATCTAGATTCTTTATTTATCTGTGTATGTGTCTCAATTATTATTTTTTTCACTAATAATAAAAGGTCCATGAGGACAAATATTTTTTGTCCATTTTGCCATATCCATGGTATCCACAACCATGCCTGTCACTTTGCAAATGTTCAATAAGCAATTGCTGAATGAACAAGCAATTGTATAAAATAGGGCATGAGTATGCAGAAAACATCTGCTAGCTGTCTGCTTCTGGACTCTGTAGCCCCAGCTGCAGCCAAAATTTAATATCACCCCCAGGTTCAAGGTTCAAGGACCAACAAAGGACCTGAGGAAAGAACAATTAAGCAGATCCAGGCTTGAAAACAAGTAGGTTGCATAAAGTCTCTGCCTTGCTGGTCATTTTGTTCTGATCCTTATCTTTAATTGGGATTTTAGACCCTCCCTGGTTCCCTATCCCTAAATTCTCCATTGCACAGCTTCCTCAGTAGTGCAGATCCTCTAGAACAGAGGCTGGAGTTCAGAGGATCTGCACTACTTGGTTCTTCTATCTTTCTCATTCCTAAGATCTGATATCTGGCTCTTCAGCACTATGTGGTTGGGCTTTGCTTTAGCTAACAGTTTCCCTAATGCTTAACAGTCCTCATGGATCTCTGCACAAGACATCTTTTCTTGAAATACCCTATTATCTCATGGAAACTTCCCCTGACCCTGATCCTGCTAGGCTGACTTCATGCTGGAACCATGATTGATAATGCATACTCTGTGGATCCCAGTTTTTACCTGCTGAACTGGATCAGTCATAAGTAGTGCTAACTTCCCTAATCTTGGCCTCTTTCAGTTGCCAGGCTAGTTCCTAAGATGTGACAAAAATAAGTGTACTGACTAGGAGAACTTACCTTGGATAGCTCCTGTCCAGGACCACACTGTTGGCAGGTGACACACCGTCCCCATTGGTCCAAGTACTCATTTTCTTGGCAATCCATGGTGGGAAGGCTGTGTGTACAGAACACAAGAACTAGGGAGTCAGTGGGAAGAGACTGTAAGTAGTGGCTTCCATGTCACTTGGTTTCTGGGTCCTCTTAATCTAGTCTCTGACTCTGAGACAGTGGGGCTGAGGAAGCCAACACAAAAGAGTTAATGCTTATATTGTTCTGACCATATGCCATGAACTCTTGTCAATGCTTTGCATGTAATAACTCATTCAATTCTCAAAACAATCATGTTAAGAATTATTATTAGCTACATTTTACAGATGAAGAAACTGAGGCAAAGAGACCAAGCTATTTGCTCAAATTCACAGTCAGTGGCTATACCAGGAGCTGAATTTGTAAAGAGAATAGTAAGACAAGGAGTTGGCTTCTGCCCAGGAGGTACAGAATAATCACAAGCCCTCATATGTGAACAGATCATAACAATTTAGAAACTACTTTCATATCTATTATTATTTGATCTATACAACATCCATGTGAGGTCAGCAGTATAGGGATTATCATCTTTATTTTGTAATTGAGAAAGCTGAAACATGGTTTCTCTTTGCCAACAGTGGTCTCAGTGCCTCTGAGGACCACTAGCTGCCATTGCTTCTGTCCTAGGCAGAATGGGAGGGGAGAATGACCCAGCACGTAGAAATATCTTGGTGCACTAAGGTTCACAGAAAGAGAAACATTACTCAGATAAGTTCTTGGAAGACAGATGCATATGGCAACAGAACTAGCATTGGACTTAAAATTAGGAGATCTGGATTCTAATCCTGGCTATAGGATAGCCAATAATCTTGTTGCTCAGGACGAAGAGATTTCCTCGAATGTGGAATCTTCTGTGCTAAAACTGGAACAGTTTTGGGCAAAGTGGGATAATTGGTCACCCTACCTGGCTCTTACCTTTTCAACCTGCAATCTGTGATGTATCATTTTTATCTGTTTTGGCCTCGATTACTTAATATAAGCAAAAGGGATAGCATGTTCTTCCCCTACCATGCATAGCTTTTGGAAGGATTAAAGGTGCTAAGGTCCATCAAACCATTCTGAAGAGCTATACAAAATAAGACAGAGTTAAGCATGCAGAAAGGTTGTCTTCTACAAAGAGGAATTTTAATGAAGGGGCTCAAATAATTCATACATGGGGCTTATACTACTCAAAAAGAAAGGTAGCATGAGGTATTTTTTACTTACTCATGACCTCATACTAGGGTGAATTTCAAGTGATTTCTAAAAGTGCCAAAAGTCCTAAATGTGTACTATAAGTCAGACGAGAGGAGAGTGTACATGTGTACCTTGAGAGGTCACCACTCTTCACTAAAGGTCCCCAAAAGAGATAGGTTAAGTCATCCTAGCTGGCATTCTTGCTTAAGTGCACCTTTTTCCATCATCAACTGGGCCATTCTTTCACATTCCTTCATTCAAAGGAAAGTGGGCTACAAGATCCATGTTTGCATAAGATAAACATACTCTCTTCTGTGCTGATTTGTTCACTGGCAATGGTATTGGCCTCAGTAGGCATGCTTCCCTCCACTTGCTATGCACTCTTCTCACTGAGAACAAAAAACATCAGTATTCTCATATCCCTCATGACCAGGAAGTTCAATGCCACGGTAACAGGACCAGGATACTGATCTGGACAACTTTCTTATCTCCCCTTTTGCCCACAAAACAGAAAAATATTGTCAGGAACCAAGAAGTAGCCCTCCTCTTGAACTAAGTTCCCATGATAGGCATTTAAAATCTCCATGACAGCTGCTGCTGGCTTTTGATGGTCTGAGACACCTCATTTCACTTGGCTTCCAGAGCTCCACCTACCTAATAAACATCATGTGGCCTAAGCCCTAACATGTCTCTAACCATGGCTTTGAAACCTCTGTCTAGGCAAGGCAGGCTTGTTGCCAAAACCCCATATCAAGACTTAGGGAATGAACAGAGAGCCTTTCCCTCTTTTTTCTCATCCTGTTTATTCAAAGCATACAAATTAAATTATCTTTCATTAGAAGTTTAACAAATTGACTTTTTAAAAATTATTTTTATTTTTTTCTAATTATACTTTAAGTTCTGGGGTACATGTGCAGAACGTGCAGGTTTGTTACATAGGTATACATGCACCATGATGGTTTGCTGCATCCATCAACATGTCGTCTACATTAAGTATTTCTCCTAATGCTGTCCATCCCCTACTATCCCTCCCCTAGTCCCCTATCCCTAGACAGGCCCTGGTGTGTGATGTTCCAGTTCCTGTGTCCATGTGTTCTCATTGTTCAACTCCCACTTATGAGTGAGAACATGCAGTGTTTGGTTTTCTGTTCTTGTGTCAGTTTGCTTAGAATGATCATTTCCAGATTCATCCATGTCCCTGCAAAGGACATGACTCATTCTTTTTTATGGCTGCATAGTATTCCATGGTGTATATGTGCCATATTTTCTTTATACAGTCTGTCATTGATGGGCATTTGGGTTGGTTCCAAATCTTTGCTATTGTGAACAGTGCCACAATAAACATATGGGTGCATGTGTCATTATAATAGAAGGATTTATAATCCATTGGGTATATATCCAGTAATGGGATTGCTGGGTCAAATGGTATTTCTATTTCTAGATCTTTGAGGAATTGCCACTCTGTCTTCCACAATGGTTGAACTAATTTACACTCCCACCAACAGTGTAAAAGCATTCCTATTTCTCCACATCCTCTCCAGCATCTGTTGTCTCCTGATTTTTTAATGATCACCGTGCTAACTGGCATGAGATGGTATCTCAATGTGATTTTGATTTCTATTTCTCTAATGAGCAGTGATGACGAGTTTTTCATGTGTTTGCTGGCTGCATAAATGTCTTTTTTTGAGAAGTGTCTGTTCATATCTTTTGCCCACTTTTTGATGGAGTTGTTTTCTTCTTGTAAATTTTTTTAAGTTCTTTGTAGATTCTGGATATCATTAGGCTTTTGTCAGATGGGTGGACTGCAAATTTTTTTTCCCCTTCTGTTGGCTGCCAGTTCACTCTAACGATAGTTTCTTTTGCTGTGCAGAAGCTCTTTAGTTTAATTAGATCCCATTTGTCTATTTTGGCTTTTGTTGCCATTGCTTTTGGTGTTTCTGTCATGAAGTCCTTGCCCATGCTTATGTCCTGATTGGTATTACCTAGGTTTTCTTCTAGGGTTTTTATGGTGTTAGGTCTTACGTTTAAATCTTTAATCCATCTGGAGTTAATTTTTGTATAAGGTTTAAGGAAGGGTTCCAGTTTCAGTTTTCTGCACATGGCTAGCCACTTTTCCCAACACCATTTATTAAATAGGGAATCATTTCCTCATTGCTTGTTTTTGACAGGTGTGTCAAAGATCAGATGGCTGTAGATGTGTGGTATTACTTTCAAGGCCTCTGTTCAGTTCCATTGGTCTATATCTCTGTTTTGGTACCAGTACCATGCTGTTTTGATTACTGTCACCTTGTAGTATAGTTTGAAGTCAGGTAGTCTGATGCCTCCAGCTTTGTTTTGTTTTGTTTTGTTTAGGATTGTCTTGGCTATGCAGGCTGTATATTGGTTCCATATGAAGTTTAAGGTGTTTTTTTTTTTTTCCAATTCTGTGAAGAATGTCAATGGTAGCTTCATGGGGATAGCATTGAATCTATAAGTTGCTTTGGACAGTATGGCCATTTTCATGATATTGAGTCTTCCTAACCATGAACATGGAATGTTTTTCCATCTGTTTGTGTCCTTTCTTATTTCCTTGAGCAGTGGTTTGTAATTCTCCTTGAAAATGTCCTTCACATCCATTGTTAGTTGTATTCCTAGGTATTTTATCCTTTTTGTAGCAATTGTAAATGTGAGTTCACTCATGATTTGGCTCTCTGTTTGTCTGTTATTGGTGTATAGGAATGCTTGTGATTTTTGCACATTGATTTTGTATCCTCAGACTTTGCTGAAGTTGCTTATCAGCTTAAGGAGATTTTGGGCTGAGGTGATGAGGTCTTCTAAGCATACAATCATGTCATCTCCAAATACAGACAATATGACTTTCTCTTTTCCTAATTGAATATCCTTGATTTCTTTTTCTTGCCTGATTTCCTGGCCAGAACTTCCAGTACTATGCTGAATAATAGTAGTGAGAGAGTGCATCCTTGTCTTGTGCCAGTTTTCAAAGGGATTGCCTCCTGTTTGATTTTATTAGAGTACAAAAGCATAGACTCTGGACCGTTTTGAAGAAGTCAGTGCTTATGTGTAAAACTACCTAATGAGAGTTAAATGTCATTACCCAGGAACAATGTCAGACCTTATATCAATTTTCCCCTGTAATCAACAGTTTCCTGTAGCATATGTAATTACCTTTTAAAAGATAAAGTAAAAGAATAAATATGTTTTCAGAAAATTAGAGCTACTCTTAGGTATGGCATACTGCAGCCAGACACTCTTGCAAAGTATCACAAAGAATGTGCCTGAATCCTCTAAACTTCTGGGTAAGTTGGCAATATAGACAGACCTATAAAATTCCCAAGAGTAGAGACCACTGCATGCCCAGTGCCTAGCCCTGAACCTGGCAGAGGTTGTGTACCTCAACAGTGCTTACTATTTGTTAGCTTGTCAACATGCTTCATTCCCTGGACTGTGGCTAACTATGCATATGTATCTAGCCACCTAGGTTATTTCTCTTTCAGATAATGACTTTGCAACCAATAGTAGTAACCTCACATAAAGAAAAGAGCAAAGCTCTTAGTTAGGGACATGTAGATTTGGGTTTGAATCTTAATTGTGCATCCTCAAACAAATTGTACCTTTGTCAGCATCTGTTTCTTCATCTGCAAAATGGAGGTTTAAATAATATACTGCACAGTAATTTAGAAAATTAAATGCAATAATACATGTTAAAGGACCAAGTATAGGGCTTGATACATATGAGACACTTGGTAATTAACAGGTTCCCTTTCTTTTTTCCTCTTCAGAAGAGTGAGGTTTATAGCAAAAGGAGTGCACATTTGTTACTCTTGGGATGCGTGGGGAAGAAAAGGAAAAGGTACCTAAGTATCTTTATTGACCATTTCAGCTGGAGCATGAAGGCCATGTTTAAGATGGGTCCCACTATAGCAGTTTCCTACTCATTAATCGCAACCACCGGTGACCTGAGGCTTAAGGAAAAGATTCTCCACGATACCTTCAGTACCTAAGCCACCTTGGCTAAAAGAAACATTGTTCTAAGTGTTTGCTAGATTTTTTTCACTAAGACATTCCTGTATAGGATTAACTTGGTCAACAAACGTGAGGAAACTTTTCTGAGATAATTGTCTTTGAAATGGAAGTGCAAAGGAAATAAAATCAGATTTGCAAGTGAGGATGTTATTATGGACTTTATGAAATAGCATATTATTTTCCACAGAAAAGTCTCTCTTGCCTCCACAACATAAGGTTGTGATTGCTCAAGAAAATTTTTTTCACCCCAACTTTGACATGGGACTGTGTTCTCTTTACATTACTGAGGGTTGGGAAGAGGAAGGGAAGTGGCAGAAGCCTCATTTCTCAATCTCATGAAGTATAACATATGGTGGGGTTCTGATTCTGCTAAAGCCCATCACCTACACAGTTGTTCTGTTTGCCAACTATATCCTGAAATACTGCCTCCAACTTCCCAAATTGCCCAGAGAATATCTGATCCTTGTAACTCAGGAGTAGTTTGGACATCAGATGAGGTAATGTGGAAGTGCTCTAAAAATTCATGTGGGTAACATGCTGGGACTTTTTGTCTGTCTGTTTCTGATTGCAGTACAGCATATACGTAGCAAGGAGTACAAAGATTAAGTAATCTAATGAATTTTTACATATGCACATGCCCATGTAAACACCACCCAGAAACATACACAGAACCTTTCTATTACCCCAGCAGACTCCCTCATACCCCTTCCCAGTCAATATCACCCCCACTCCAGGTAATTACAGCACAGGCTTCTATCACTATGATTAGTTTTACCTGTCTTTGAAATTCACACAAATTTGAATAATACAAGATGCACTCTTCTGTTTCTGGCTTCTCTTGCTAAATATAATGTCTGTGATAGTTATCCACTATGTTTTTTGTAGCAACATTTGCTCATTACTATTGTTGTGTAGTATCCTATTGTATGGATATACCACAATTTATACTTTTTTTCTTGGTAAACGTTGGGCTGCTTTTAATTTGAGGCCATTATAAATTGAGTTGTTATACTATGGTTGACTGATTTTTTTAAAAAAGTGTTAAGAAAATTCAATAAGAAAAAACAATCTTCTTAAAAAGTGGTGTTGGGGAAACTGGATATCCACATGCAAAAAAACTAATTGGACCCCTAACTCACATCATATACAAAATTAACTCATGATAGACTAAATCCCTAAACTTAAGAGTTAAAACTACAAAACTCTTATAAATGCTTTTTTATAAGAAAACATACAAATTCTATAATCAATGTTTTTCTCATAGGAAAATATAGGTGTAAATGTTTGTGACACTGGATTAGGCAGTGGTTTCTTAGCTATAACAACAAAAGCACAAGAACAAAATCGAAAAATAGATCAATGACATGTAAACGAAATTTAAAAATTAAAAATGTTTGTGCTTCAAAAGACACCATCAAGAAAATGAAAAGACCACCCACATAATGGGAGACAAATTTTTCTTATCTGATGAGACTTGTATCTAGAATATATAGAAAACTCTTTCAACTCAAAAATTTTAAAAAAGATGACTTAAAAATGAGTACAGAATTTGAATAGATATCACTCTAAGATTTACAAATGGCCCATAAATACATGAAAAGATGTTCAGTGTCATTAGCAACAAAGAGAATGCAAATCAAAACCACAATGAAACACCACTTTATATCCACTACAATAAAAAAAAAAGCCAATCAAATGTTATCAAAGATGTGGAGAAACTGGAACCCTTATGTATTGCTGGCAAGAATACAAAATGATGTAGCCATATTAGAAAATAATTTGGCAGCTCCTCATAATGTTAAACATCATGTTATAACATGACTCAGCAATTTCACTCCCAGGTGTAAATACCCAAAATAATTAAAAACATGTGTCCACAAAAAAAAAAAACCTGTAAACAAATGTTCCTAGCAGCATTATTTATAATAGCCAAAAGTGAGGAAAACCATTCAATTGATGAATGGGAAACAAAATGTAGTCTATCCATACAATGAAAATTATTCAGTCAGAGAAAAGAATGATTAATTATGCAGTAACATGAATGAACCTTGAAAACATGCTAAATAAAAGAAGCTAGACACAAAATGACAAATATTGTATGATTCTATTTACATGAAATTCCCAGAATAGGCAATCAATAGAGACAGAAAGTAGTTTTAGTGGTTATCAGGGCTTGGGGAGAAAGGGAAATGGGGAGTGACTGCTTAATAGGTATAAGTTTCTTTCTGGGGTAATGAAAATGCCCTGGAATTAGACAGTGGTGATGGTCATGTGACTTTGTGTATATGCTAAAATCAGTGAATTATACGCTTTAAAAGGGTAAGTCCTATGGTATGTGAATTATATCTCATTTTAAAAGATAGTTTTTTAGCTTTATTTAATACTGTGAATGTGTTATTCCAATAGGACATTGCCTAAGTTAGCCCCCCCAAAATTGTTAAAGCTGCTATGAATATTTTTATATAGTCCTCCAACTATAATTTGATTTATCCAACTTTCACCCAAACTTATCCAGTATGTGTTGTATATACATTGTTGTCTTTACAAGGGCCAAGAAGTGGCAATATGACTAGAGTTATCTCCTTATTTTGCCTGTCTGTCATGTGGCTGTTCTTCCCACTCATCCCCCTGTCCTGATTCCTCAAAAAATAACGTAGAAGAGTAAGACTGCAAGCAGACAGGGAAGAGGAGAAACAATAAAGCTGAAATTAATAGTAGGCCCCAAATTAGCTCATCGTGCCCTGAATAATTGATGTTGGCCAAGTTTCTGCTGGATGTGAGGTACCCTGGCTGCTGGGGGTACAGCTGCTTCTGGCTGCAGCTTGTGGCTGTTGCTCTTCTTAACTTGCACACATGCCTGTGGGATGAAACATGCTCTCTCTATGTAGTATGGGTAGGCAGGACAGAAAGACAAGTCTAAATTAAGAACTCAGTACTTCAGGATATTTGCATTGCCTGAACAGTGCAGAAGGGGAGGGATTAAAAAGGGTGAAGAAGACAGCAGATGGTCTCCATGCCTTGCCCGTTCTTCTCCTGTGAGTCCATCCCTCTACCCACATACACAAGACAAAATCAAAGCAGTTGCTCAACCTTGCCTTGAGAACACTGCTTTCCTTGATATTCAAGCTTCTAAACTGTACAGTGTCATCATTTTCAGATGTCTGGCCTGTAATCCAAATGTTGCTTTACCTTTCGGTGTTGGCACTTAGCCTTCCCCTTTTCTGACCTGCTTCTATCCTAGGTTTCTCTTGTCTATAAGCCCCTTCCAAACTATCAAACATTATATCTGCCTTTTGCTCTACTATTTGTAAAGTTTGCACTTCTTGTTTTAGTGCAGTATAGTGAATGGTCCCAGGACCAGCTCTGCCATCAGGAGAATATCCCCTCCCAATGCTGCAATCAAGTTCCCCTTTTGTACCATTAGGGAGTTGGTTTGGCTAATCTCTTAGACCACTGGTTCTCAATCTTGGTTGCACCTTGGGAGTGCCAAAACATACTGACACCTGGGTCCCTCCCCTAAGATTCTGTTGTAATTAGTAAAAAATGCGACCTGAGCATGTGACATTTTACAGTTCACCAAGTGATTCTCGTGTGCAGTCAATGTTGAAAATCACAGTTTTAAGGGCTCTTTTGGCTCTGACCTTGTCTGTTTCACCTGAATATAAAGGGCATTCAGAAAAAAGGCTTTTCTGTGTCTCTCTCCCATATGCAAAGAGAATCTGTTGAGAGAGAAACCTGGGGCCTACCCATATTTTTTCTAAGGAGAATAGGAAATAAAAATAAAGAGGCTAAAACATGTTAGATAATGTCATTTCCAGCCTCAAAAGCCATTGAAGTCTCCCTCTTTCACTAATAATAAAACATAAGTCCTACATAATTTTGGATATAACTTCAAAAATGAATAGGTATGTAAAAACATAAAATATATGCAGTGATGTATGGCATATAATAAAGAGCTCATATTAAAAAATAAAAAATCAAGTTCTTATAATGGCCAATGGAGCCCTTAGATGATATCCCTACCTCAACTTCCCCCATTATTTTTTTTGACCTTATGTTCTACTACTCTTTTCCTTATTCTCTTCACTCCGGCCATGCTGGCCTCCTTGTAGGTCTTCAAACTAACCAGAAATGCTTTCATCTTAAAGCCTTCACATCTGCTGTTCCCTCAAGCAGAATTGTTTTTTTCCAAGATATCTGCATGGCCACCTCCCTAATCTTCTTCAGTTCTTTGTTCATATACAGTCTTCTTAGTCAGGCTTCTCTGATCACTCTCAAATTTTCACCTTCTTTCCATTATTCCTATACCCATTTCCTGTTTTATTCTTTTCCATAGCACATGTGATCTTCTGACATATCACACGTCTTACTTATATACTTCTTTATTGTTTATTTTTTCCCCAATTAGAATGTAAATGCCATGAGACCATGGTACCTATTGTGTTTGCTACTTCATCCTCAGTGCTTAGAATAGTGCCTGGCACACAGTAGGCACTAAATAAATATTTGTTGGGTGAGCAAATGGTGAAAATCTACGGAATAATGGGAATAATCTCCTGCCTGAGTAAAAGGTTTCAGAGTGTATATGGGACTTTCTATCAATTGGCTCAACAGATCATCATGATATCCCTAGGAGGAAGCTAGGGATTGTCATAAAAAATTAATAAATTTGGCCAGATGCAGTGGCTCATGCTTATAATCTCAGAACTTTGGGAGGCCAATGTGGGTGAATCACATGAGGTCAGGAGTTTGAGACCAGCTTGGCCAACATGGTGAAACCTTGACTCTACTAAAAATACAAAAATGAGCTGGGCATGGTTGCACATGCCTGTAATTCCAGCTATTTGGGAAGCTAAGGCACAAGAATCACTTGAACCGGGAGGCTGAGGTTGCCATAAGCCAAGATTGTGCCACTGCACTCCAGTCTGAGCAACACAGCAAGACTCCATCTTAAGTAAATAAATCAATAGATTAAAAAAGAAGATCACATGGTGAGGAAGGAAAGGACTGATCTGAGATCTTGCTTGAGATTTCAGTAAGAAGTAGAGCTGGGGGGTCATCATGGCAGACACGAGGCCGGACTAGATTGCAGTTCCTACTCGGATGGACAGAGCAGTGTGAGGAGGCTTGCATCATGAATTTCAGGTCCAGGACGACTGTAAGAACAAACCAGGAATCCCGAGAGGACCCACAGACACTCTGAAGGGAATAGACTCCACCTGTAGGACCCAGCAAATACTCCAAATACTGTGAGTGTCCCAACTGCAGAAGTGGGAAAGGGAGATCCTCCACTACCAAACACACACCCCCACTGGGAAAACTGAAGGTCTAGTTTGTGGGAGAAGTTTCTGATCTTACCTGCAGCTGAGTCAATAGAGAGCCAAGGAAAATACAGGGTTAGAGGAAGCACCCATAAAGGCCACGGGAGCTTGCTGGGTCCCCAAGCAGGCCATTCCTGCCTGGAACCATAGGGAACCTTCAGAAGGGTGGCCAGAGGCATGGGGGAAAACACCATGGGGAAAAGGAAGTCTCCAGCTGAGCTTTGTAACAATTTGAACCAGGAGAGAAGCATCTTGGTTAGAACTCAGGGTATGACACTCATCTTGTGTGAAGACTCCACAGGCAGGGGAAGAACCAAAGCCCTTTTCTTTCAGAGCTGGGAGGTGGGTAGCATGGGGTAGGTTCTCAAGCCCTGTTCATCCACTGCCTAGAAACAGACATGGGACCGTTAGGGGGGCACAGTGGGAGTCAGACTGGCCATTGAGATTGTGTGGGAGCTGGGTGAGGCCTGTGACTGCCAGCTGTGCCCTGCTTCCCTGACAACCTGCATGACTCAGCAGAAGCAGCCATACTCCTCCTAGGTACACAACTCCATGGACCTGGGAACCTCACCCACACCCCCACAGCAGCTACAGCAAGACCCACTCAAGGAAAGCGTAAGCTCAGACACACCTAGCCCCACCCCCACCTGATTGTCCTTCCCTACTTGCCATGGCAGCTGAAGACAACGGGCATATATACTTGGGAGTTCTAGGGCCCCGTGTACCACTGGTTCCTCTCCACACTACCATAGCTTATACTCTCTGAAAAGCACCCTCTCCTAGCAGAAGGCCAACCACCACAAAACTAGAAAATTAAACCACTAAAACTAAGAACTGTTACAGAGACCATTTCACCCCCTGCCACCTCGAACAGAACAGGTGCTGGTAGCTACAGGTGAGAGACTCATAGACAGTTCACACCACAGGACTTTGGGCAGACAACCCCCAGTACCAGCCAACAGCCAGGGAGAGGGAGAAGAGAGGAAGAGAGGGGAGAGGAAGGGGGAGGAGGGGATGGGAGGGGAGGGGAGTGGAGGGAAGAGGAAGGGAGCATGCAAAGGAAAACCTATCAGATTAACAGCAGATTTTTCAGCAGAAACCCAACAAGCTAGAAGGAATTGGGGGCCCTATTTTCAGCCTCCTAAAAATATAACAATTATCAGTCAGGAATTTTGTATCCAATGAAAGTAAGCATCATATATAAAAGAAAGATACAGTCTTTTTCAGACAAACAGATGCTGAGAGAATTCACCACTACCAAGCCACCACTACAAGAACTGCTAAAAGGAGCTCTAAATCTTGAAACAAATCCCGGAAACACATAAAAACAGAACCTCTTTAAAGCATAAATCAATCACACAGAACCTATAAAACAAAAATACATTTTAAAAACCAAAACTAAAAAAAAAACCAATGTACATAGGCAACAAATAGCACAATGAATGCAATGGAAACTCACATTTTAACACTAACATTGATTGTAAATGGCCTAAATGCCCCACTTAAGAAATACAGAACTGCAGAAAGGATAAGAACTCACCAACAACTATCTGCTGCCTTCAGGAGATTCACCTAACACATAAGGACTCACATAATCTTAAAGAAAATGGATAGAAAAAAGCATTTCATTCAAATGGACCCCAAAAGTGAGCAGAGGTAGCTATTCTTATATCAGACAAAACAATCTTTAAAGCAACAGCAGTTAAAAAGAGACAAAGAGGGACATTATATGATACAAGGCCTTGTCCAACAGGAAAATATCACAATCCTAAACATATATGCAAATAACACTGAAGCTCCCAAATTTAGAAAGCAATTACTAATACACCTAAGAACTGAGATAGACAGCAATGCAATAATAGTTGGGGACAGAACTCAAAGATAATTTAGGACCTATGAGTCTGGCACACTTTTCAAGGCAGTATTGAACTTTAGAGAATGGAGGGCCTCCCAGCCTTCACTGCAATTTTTTCTTCAGTGATATTTTAGGATGGGCAAAGATGTATTTTATGAACGTCAACCAAACTGCACTTGAAATAATGGTTTGACAGGGTAACTGTCGAAGCCTTAGGAGATAAGGGTCAGGTCAAAGGCGGTTACAATAGGAACAGAGAGAAAGTGATAGTAGGAGACATAAACATTATAAAGTGAGGACCAACAGAATGACAAGAGTCAGAGAAGATTCTGAGAGCTCCTGCCTAGGAAACCACAAGAATGTAAGTGCCATATGAGTCTGGCACCTATGAGTCTGGCACACTTTTCAAGGCAGTATTGAACTTTAGAGAATGGATGTCCTCCCAGCCTTCACTGCAAACTCTGCCTCCTGGGTTCAAGTGCCATAAGAAGCATGAAAGGAGTGCTGCTTGGTAAGAGAAAAGATAATGCACAGTTTTTCAATTATTTTTAGCATATGTGCTTCAGAAACGAGCACTTCAATTATTTCAAGTATAGAGAAGTTGAAGGGGAGAGAGAAACATTTCAGTGGTCATGTCCAACAAGCATATAAAATATGCAGAATATAAGTTGAAGTTGGAGATGTGTCAATGCATTAAAAGACCAGAATAACAGTTCTTGCTCATGGCTGCACATCAGAATCATCTGGAGCACTGAAAAAAAATCCTATACTCTGGATTAATTAAATAAAAACCTCTGCGGGTTGATAAACTCTGGCCTAAGTAAATCATGGCAGAAGTTAAATCATGGGTAAAGAAGAATGGCTGGGTGCAGTGGCTCCTGCTTGTAATTCACTTGAGGTCAGGAGTTCAAGACCAGGCTGGCCAACATGGCAAAACACTGTGTCTACTAAAAATGCAAAAATTAGCCAGGTGTGGTGGTGCACACCTGTAGTACCAGCTACTCAGGAGACTGAGGCAGGAGAATCACTTGAACCCAGGAGGCAGAGGTTGCAGTAAGCCGAGACAGTGCCACTGCACTGCAGCCTGGGTGACAAAGCCATACTCTGTCTCAAAAAAATTAAAAACAAATATAAGAAGAATGCCAAGAACAAAACATTGAGGGTCACTCATACTTGAAGCTGGAAGAGCAGGAGCAGATGATAGCAACAAAGAAGGGGAAGCCAGAGAAGAAAAAAAAAAACAAAGAACCTTGATAGGGTAGTATAGCACAAAGCTTTAAGAAGTAAGGGATGCCCAGTGTGTCAGCTTTTAAAACTGGGAGGTGGAGGAGGACAGGTCTGAAGATGTGCTATTTTGATTTTATTACATGGGCAGGTGATGAAAGTAAATTGTCCTTTTGTTTTTAAGTACACTAAAATCTGTGCCTGGAATAGACATAATTCAGAGACCACAGGTGGTTACTTCAGTTTTTAATGCATTACTTTCAACATTTCCAAAGTGGCTGAAGAATTTTAACTGTTAGTGATAGTAACATCTGGCCCAGTGATGTCAGGAATGGTATATCAACAGAGGAGAATGAACATATGCAAAATTAAAGAAGTCTCATCTATTCTCCTTTGTCTTTTATTCTAGTGCACACAGCAAGAGGTCATGCTCCAACTGGGGTAGAAAAAGAAAAAAAAAATCTTTACTAAAAGCCATTGTAATTGTACAGACAGAATTAATGACCAATTGAACTAGGCTGCTTCCACTTGGCCAAAAGTAAATGCTAACCATTTGCGTCAAATCGTTTTGCCTTCAAAACATCTGCATACATGCACACACACAACAAACAAAGCACAAACCTCACAAAACAAAAATAACTTAGAAGACTGTAGATTAAAAATATAAATATTTGGATAGTGTTTGGCAACTGCTGAAAATAATCGTTAAAGGAAAGGGGAAAAGGAATTGTGTAGCCATGAATACAAAGATATTATTAAAGAAACAGGATGAAATTAAGGACACCAAATTCTGGGCTGATTTTGAGGGAAAATGTTCTTCTACTGACTTCTGAAATACTCTTCCCAAGCGGGAGCGAAAGCACAGAAACTACCCTGGATAATGTTCAAGGGAAAAATGAGATAATGTATGTGAGAGTGCTCTGGAAACTCCAGGTTGTGCTACACATGTGAGGAGTTGCTATGATTGTTGTCACTACCGCACCCAGAGCTGAGGAACAAAGGGCACAGGAGACAAGCCTCAAGCTAGACCAGCACTCAGCTAAACTCCACTTTGCTCTGCTGTTACCCTAGCCAAAGTGAGTCTCTGGTCATGTACCAATCACCACACGATGCCACAAAATTATGGTATCATAAAAAATTAGTTGCTCTACCAGCAGTACTGGAAGGGAAGAAAAGTTGACTTCCCAAGAAAGCTTTTGGCTGAGTTGTCCCAGTTGGGAATTGAATTCATGGTATGATTTATTTGCAGGGCTGGGACTGGATAAAACTCAGTCAAGTACTCCAATTTCTGATTTCTATTAAGTTTGTTGGTCTTGCCCCATACTCCCTCCACCCTGTCCCATTTACCAAGCCATCTTGAATAGCTTTATCTGAAGATGTCAATAAGAATAGTCTATTTTTTTTTTTTTTCCCATAGCAATCAAGTACTCCGTCCTATCCTCATAGGCCAGGGAATAAAATATCCTAAAGGATAAGAGATCCAAATCTGTGGGCATTTACAAACACAACCCAGGGCCACATCCTTACCAGAGGACCGGTAGAATAGAATGAGACCCAAAGAATGAGGCCTCTATATACAAAATAGAATACTGCCACCAAAATATTTCTTTATTTTTTCTTTAGATGACCAAGAAAACAGAGAAAGGAATAGGACTTTGTGAGGTTGTAGAGGGAAGGTGAGATTGATACCAAGAAGCCTACAATCTCTCATGTAAATGCACATCCTTTGAAACCATTTTTAGACTCTGACAATCTTAGAGCCAAAGGGGGATTTAAAATTAATCTTAGCCCCAGTGGCCTGTTGCCCAGTAAAGAAATATCATCCAGCTCCACTTGAAGTCTTTTAGTAATAAGCACCTCAGTACTCTTAAGACATCACATTCCATTGTGGGGTTTTTTTTCCTCCTCTTTGGCAACCAATTAAAACTTCAAACTATCAGATAATTGAAAACATATAGTCATGGAATCCTGAAATTATTCAAGACAACTTAACCCCATTTCCTGATGAACCAAGATGAGGAAATTGATGCTCAGAAAAGGGATAGAATTTTCCCCAAGTCACACAGTTGGTTGGTGGTTGACCTAAAAGTAGAATTCAAGTCTGCATATTCAGGGCCCAGTGGCTTCTCTACTTCCCATATACAAAGAGAGGAGTTGGCCCAGCTTTAAGACCAATTACTCAGTGACTATACTACCAAAGCTTCAGCTTCTTTTTCCTAACTCCCACAGCTCGATAATGGCTCATTTTACCCTCAACAGAAACAATTCCAAACGGTGGGCTGGTTCATGGAGAGATGGATTGTAGGAGGGAAGTATGCTGCCTACTCTTTGGCTTATCAACAATGGTGACTGACAACCTCCTGGAAGTAGGACATCTTACTGTTTGATCCCACCATATATTACACGGAAATTCCTTTATTTTTGAGAATAGAGTGATGTCTTTTGGTGATGTTTGGAGGGTAGAATAACTGTTGTCACCCCAAGATAGGGAGAATTAATTTCTGGTCACTCAGAAATCACTTAAGGAGCACCTTCTATACTAGGTATTCTGTTAGAACTTCATGGCAAGAGAGAAAAACAGAGGTAAATAAAGCATATTCTCCATATTTAAGAGACTGCAATCTGGTGGACAACATAAAAATATATACCACTAACTCTGATCCAAGACAGACTATAGCCATCCTCATATCTATGTACACAAAATAATATTAACTGTATTTTACATACTGATAGTGAAACTGACCCATATCCTTCCTGTTAAGCTCCCATGATGGTAATACATGGGTGGACCTAGTTTCCAAAAAGAAAGCAGTGAAAAAGCAGCTTCTGCTTCAATATGAAGCTTCAGCACTGAGGAGTGGCTCCAAAAGATGATTCATTCTCTGCAGGAGGCATTCGAGTGAAGCAGGTCAAGAAGACATCTAAAGAAAGGAATTCAGCCAGGCTCAGTGGCTCAGCACTTTGGGAGGCCGAGGAGGGTGTATACGAAGATCAGGAGATCGAGACCAACCTGGCCAACCTGGTAAAACCCTGTCTCTACTAAAATAGAAAAAATTAGCCAGGCGTTGTGGCACGCACCTATAGTCTCAGCTACTTGGGAGGCTGAGACACACTTGAACCTGGGAGGCAGAGGTTGCACAGTGAGCCAAGATCGCACCACTGCACTCTAGCCTGGTGACAGAGCAAGACTCCGTCTCAAAAGAAAAGAATTCTCTCAAAGAAGGAATAACTGCTTTAAGGTAATTGGAAATCCATCTTTCTTTTGTCTCATTCTTTAGTGCCAGAGTTGGTCTAATTGTCCAGCTATCTATCACCTTAAACTCTAACAGCTGTGGAAATTAAAAAACCCTACTGAACTTGGAGTAAGAAAAATGTAGCTTCCAGTTCTGGCACAGATACTTACCAACTAAATGAGCTGTCTGGCCACCTGTATAATATATATAAAAAAATCTGCACTTCCCTCAGTTGAAGATAAAGAATCACTGGGATGATAGATTTGAAAGTATTTGGTACATAGTGGAAAAAATGATTTATATTCTTTCATTTTTCTTTTTAAGATGGAGTCTCACTTTTTTGCCCAGGTTGGAGTATAGTGGCATGATCATAGCTCACTGCAACCTCAAACTCCTTGGCTCAGGAGATTCTAGTGCCTCAACCTCCCGAGTAGCTTGGACTATAGGTGCCCAGCATCCAGTGCCCTGCTAATCAAAAAAAAAAAATTTACATAGACAGGGTCTCGCTATGTTTCCCAGGTTGGTCTTGTACTCCTGGACTCAAGCCTTCCTCTAACCTCAGGCTCCTAAAGTGCTAGGATTACAGGAATGAGCCTGAGCAGAAAAAATAGTTTTAAAAAAAATAAACTACAAAGAAATTTGTCACATTTATCCATTCTGTTCCTTTTGCAGAAGTCCTCATTACTATGAAGACATACTCATACCCCAATTTATAGACTTCAAAACCAGAGTCATATTTGACTTGGCACCATGCCAGATAAGAAATGGTACAATTAGCTGAGCTGTTTGACCCAGGCACAGAAGATGCAGGGGGATCTGATCTCTGATCTTCAGATCTCTGAAAAACTGTCATGGAAGAAAACGAACAGACTGCTCTAGGTGGTCTCAAGGGGAATGACTAGGATATCCAGGTACAAGCTTTAGGAAAACAAAGTTAAGCTAAGCAAAGGAAGCACTTTTAGCAGTCCAAGGCTTTCCCTGAAGTGAATGGGCTCTCTCAGGAAGAAGTAAGGAACTCCCTCTAGAAGTGTTCAAGCAGAGATTGGCAGGGATGTTTTAATGTGGAGTCCATTAGGGTAAAAGTAAATTACGAATCATGAAATTCTATTTGTCAGGCGCTATGCACTAAACCCTTGGCAGGAAATACCTCTTTTAATTATCTCATAACACCATGATGTGAGTACTATTATCCCTTTTTTCCAGGGTAGAACGCTGAGGCTCAAAGAATTTCACTACTTCTCATTTAGCTTACTACTGGCATGGTGGGTGGTAGGAACAATTATCTGTTGCACTGGTTTGGCATTCAATGCAGTAGTACCTTAGACTGTGTGTAAAACACACAAACACACCATACGCACTTCTAAGTGCTTTGTGGAAATACTGATCCTAGTTGGGAATGTCAGGTACATAATATGTTTAGGATCACAAACCGCAGACAAATAGCAAACCCAGGACTTGAATACAGCTGTGTCTAGCTCAGAAAGTGCATATCCTTTCTATTGCATTATCCACAGAAGTGAGATGGGAATGCACAACCTTTTACCCTCTAAGCCAACTTGAAAAGATTCTGATTTTCTCTTTCTTCCTTTTTCAATCCCATATAATTTATCAACTACAAAGTTCCATAGATTCAACTTCCGTGATGGCTTGTTAAATTCATTACCTCCTTTCTATTCCCATAGCCACCACCTCAGTCCCAGGGCCTTGTTCTCTCACTGCCTCTAGTTTATCCACCTCTTATGTTTTCCTATTCCAGCTGACTAACCATTTTTTTCTTAACCAGATTACTATTCCTAAAGCAGAGGATCTGCCCTTTTTTTTTAAGCTCAGAAACTTTCAATGGCTTTCCATTGTCTGCTAAATCCAATCAAAACCCTAGCATCCACTGTCTTTTGCAGTTTACCACCCATCTGCCTTGGCAACTTTAACTTACATTTTCCTGCTAACTCTCAAATCCAGGTCAGCTGGTGTTCTTTTCACATGTCCTGAGCTTCCCTGCCTTAAAGCAGTTGTTCCTGTTATTTTCTCAGCTTAAACTGTCTTCTCTATCTCCACCTGTTGAAATCTTATCTGTGTGCCACAGTCTATTTTAAATAATAATAGTTAATATTTATTGAGTGTTTATTTTGGGTCAGCCACCGTGCTAAGTGTGTGAAAGTATTTTATATGGATTATATCATCTAATACTCACAACAACCCTATGAGGTAGGTGCTATTATTATCCACTTTAGCCTGGAGTTAACAGAAACTCAGAAAGGGAGAAGTAATTTTATTTGTCCAAGGTCACACAAGTTAAAAAATGGTGAGTATGAGATGTGAACTCAAATAGTCTAACTATGGAGCCCTGAAAGGCATTGCAATTTTAAAAAACAATCAAAAACCTTTTTCTAATTTCATATGTTTCAACTTGATATGATCCTTACTTGGCAGCCTCTGAGCATTTTGATTTAACTTTTAAAACCTCTCTCGTGTTATATTTATATTTATCTGTGTTTTTTATATCCAGGATGACACTGTCAGGCCCCAGTGGATACAGCCTAAGTCTCAGACAAACATCTCACTGTCTCACACATGGTGGCACAGACTAGGTGCTCAGTGAGTCTGCTGAGTTGAAAGTATGCTGTGGTGAAGGAAGGAACAGAGGAGTTATCTAGGAGAGATGGTACAAACTTTGCTGCCCCAGCTACCCAGCATGACATTGGCGAACTCTGCCAACACCTGTCTAAGTCAGACCCTGAAGTCTCTGTTTTCCTAGCCAGATCTCTGGCGGGTCCCTTCTTGTCCCCCCGTTCTTACAGCTTGCTGGGTCTTGGCCAGTGTTTGGGGTGAGGCAGGATCAAAATAACACTGCCCGGCACTCAGCTCCCAGGAATGAGAGATCAAGTAAACCAAGCTCGGCGGGTGAGGGGGTGGATTGAAAGCCCCCAAACAGAGCCAGCTTGCTCTTTACACAAGCCCGGACTTGCCCTCCAGCCACGTGGGCGGGCCAGCAGTTTTGCTTTCCTCAGGATGCTCCACAAGTCTGATCCACTGCTCCCCCCTCCACTAACTCCCAGTCTCCTTCTCTTCTTTACGAACGCTAGATGCTCAAGGTTGCTGGACACGTCCAGGCATGTTCCCAATGCAGGTCCAGTAAGAGCCTACAGGGCAATGCAGGTCCAGTAAGAGCCTATAGGAACTGGCTCGCCAGGACCCTAGGGATATCAGCCCAAATCCCTGGCACCTCAGAAAGCACTCTCCGGATACAACTGGATGGACTGACAGTCACGGGGCGCCCTCCCTATTGTTTTTGCGGCACCCTAGCAGGATCATCCTGACACGATTCTGTACTTCCGCACCTAGATGCCGCAGGTCCCAGCCGCCTTGCCACACCAGAGAGTGTTCCCACACTTACCCTGTAACGGACGAGTAGATGGCTCTTGCTTCCAAAATGGGATTCCAGACAAACCCACCTCAGCCGAGAGCAAACAACCCACCCAGCTTCCGCCCCTCGGCCCCCGCCCCTCGGCCCCCGCCCCTCGGCCCCGCCCCTCGGCCCCGCCCCTCGGCCCCCAGCCTGCCCACACACTCACAGTGGATGAAATTCCTTGTAATCAAAGATCCGCTTGACTCATTTCACATCCACGTGTAGCTTCAATGGCCCAAATCCTCCTTTCAGGGTAAGCTTACTTCTTCCTCCCCAGTGAAGTTCCTAGAGCAGCTATTGGACTACTTGAGTGTCTAGGCGTGGCTACGAAAAGAAACTCTGTCCTTAAGAGTCACAATGTAAGGCTGAAGAACAGTGACCAAGCGACTGGTATGACAGGAGCTGCAAAGCTCCTGTGACTGAAGCGGGGCCAGAAAGTAGAGGGCCACGGAGTTGGGTCTAGAGAAAGATTCAAGTTGTCTCTTTCACAGCTGAATGCAGCTCAGCTCATCCAAGTTTGTTCACGAGTTAGCAGGCTTGGGGTTTGACAGGGAAAACTATTGTTGGAAAAGCCACGATTTTCAGAAACATGGAGAAGCCACTTTCCAGCTCTGGCTCTGCCTCAAAAAAATACTCCTCCGTTTAGAAGCGTAGGTAGTATTGGAGGAAGAGAGCAAAAATGAAGCAGAGAAAACACTACTAAAAATAAAGGAAAACTGTTTTCGGCACTTAGCTCTGATCACCCACCTTTTCTGGGCCCCTGATTGTCTGTACAAGGATGGGGTTGAACTACATAGTCTCTAAGGGCACTTCAAGCAATGACACTTTGGGAGTTTATTATCTATGATCTCAGAGGCAGCAGTGGTTAAATCCTGAAACGTTACTGGTCCCTGACCTTGAAGAGCTTGCAGAAGAGTTGGGAAGATAAAATTGACTGGACAGAGTCAGAAGGCCAAACTATGAGGTACAGACTACAGGGTTGGGGGGCGGGTAGAAAGAAGTATTAAAAAAGAGTTTGCCAGGGAAAGCAAAGGCTTTTCAATCGATGTGGAGGTTTTAAAAGAGGTCAAAGAGGAAATAGCATTATGGGTAGAGGAAAAGAAAAACTTGAGCCAAGGTATGGGGGAGAGGACTGAGAAATGTGTCGTTATCAGCCTCTGAGGGGCTCCTCCTGTACTGGGCAGAGGCTATATGCCCACTCAGGATAGAGTCTTAGTACAGCAGCTGAAAAGCTTTTGGTGGGAAAGGGCTGAATAGGCCCTAAGCTGAAGTAGAAAAAGTCCTACATGAACGTGGTATCTGTTCCCTTGCTAGAGTTGAGACCAGAATTAGCTACTTTGGGCTCAGGCCTAGGAGGAGGGAAAACTGCCAGAATTCGAATCCTAGGTCTGCATCTTAGTAGCTTTATGACCTAAGGCAAGTCACTTAACCACTCTGTGGCTCAGGATTCTCTTCTGTGAAATGGGGAAAATAACAATCCTTTACTCATAGGATTGTTTGGGGAATTATATGAATTAATATACAAAATAGTGTTCATATGCATAAGGAGCCTAGAACGATTTCTGGGACATAGTGGTATAGAAGTGTTTATTAAATATAAATAAATAAATACATGAATGCACTTTAGGGCCCTTTGAAATTATCTGTGAGATTAAAATGAAAATAGCTACCCCGGATACTTCTTAATTCCGTCCTGTGCTTTCCTAGAAAACAGAACCTCTGCTTTTTCTCCATCCTTTCCTCCCCAGAGAGGCTGAGTTACAGACACTTCTGAAACTTTTATGTAGTAGAAAGAACCCTAGCTTGAATGTAGATGTCTTCACAAAACTAAATATAACATCATGTAAATCTCTTCCTCTCTCTTAGCCTTTCTTTCTGCATCTGTACCCTGAAGAGACTGTTGGACTGGATAAACTTGAAACCCTAGATCAGTGCTTCTCACATATTAAGGTGCACACAAACCACCTAAGGATCTTGTTAAAACACAGATTCTGAGTTAGCAGCTCTGGTGTGGGGCTAGGACTCTTATTTTCTAACTGCTTCCAGGTAATACTGATAATGCTGGGCCACAGACCATAGTTTCAGTAGCAAAGGTCTAGAAGGTGTACAAGAAGAACATTTACTAAACATCTGTATATCATGCATATGTGTCTCTTTACACACCTTACAGCTGTCCTATGAGGTTGAGATTACTATACTCATTTTGTAGATGAAGTGGCTCCTTGTACCCTGTGATTCTGCCTGGAAGTACAGGAGGAAACTTAAGATAGAGGTGCCAGGGAAATGTCAGAGTACACAAGCTCTTGCTTGTGGAAAGTGATTATAAGTAGCACATGTGAAGCTACTGTCCTCCACCATAACTTGTCCAATAATACTGTAACAGTTAGGTGGCCCTCACTAAGCCCTTGTCAGGCACTGTTCCATTTTTTTCATGAATTAATTCATTTTATCTTCACAATATATGGGGCCACAATCAGAATGATCCTTATTTCTCTTTTGCTCACACTTCACATTCAACCCATCAGCAAATCCTGTCAGCCCTGCCTCCTGCCTCAGAGATAAACTCTGAATTTCAACAACTTCTTAGCACCTTCACTGGAACCACTCTGGTGCAAGCCACAATTACCTTTCACCTGAATTGTTGTCATATCCTCCAACAGCTCTCCTTGCTGTATTGTCCTTACCCCACTCCAGTCAGTTATCAGCAGTGCAGCCAGAGTGATCCTTTTAAAAGTACATCAGTCTAAGTCTGTCCAAGCAATTCTGCTGGTTGGCTTCTTATTCAGTGGAAAAGCCAAAATCCTTAACTATAGTATATAATAGTCTACAATCCATCCCACTCTGTCCCACTCCAACTAACCTGCCCCTCTATCTCTGATCTCATCTCTTAACACTCCCCTTGACCACCATAATCAACCGCACTGGCCGCCTTGATATTTATTCCAACACTCAAAGCATGCTCCAGACTCTGGTCTTTGTATTTGCTGTTCCTTCAGCCTAGCCAAATCTTACCCCAGATATCAGCATGGCTCCTTTTCTCACTTCCTCTATATCTCTGCTTAAATGTTACCTTATCAAAGAGGACTTTTTGAATACCCTATCTAGTACAAGCTAATGGACTTGACTAGGCCTTTTGAAATCCACTGGGTAGTTGAGCTTTTTCTCAGCACTAACCCCAGGACCTGAGGTGCAGTGTGGTGGTGGGCAGGGTTAAGGCTCTCTGCTCTCTATGGGTGAGCCACTTTAGCTCCATGTGCTTGTGCAGCAGAACTAAGTTTAGATCAGCTCATTTCTTGAGGGCTTTCCGCATACCCTCCTTTTATGATAGACAGCTGTTACTTCATGAATCCAAACTGAGTCCTATCAGTAAAGAGTTTCTCTCCCTATACTATAGTGCTGGAACCAGCCTAACCTTACAGCAGGATAAGCAGGACCAGCCTCCACTCTGCTTATCTCTGGGGCCAGACAGATTCTGGGGCTCAATGAGATTCAGAGCTCACTGTTGCCACCCCTCAGTTCTCTCTCAGAGGTTACTTAGGGTCGGTCAAGGGAATACTGGCCTTAGCTGTGTCTCAGAGAATCCTGAGTAACCTCTAATTCTAGTGTCCAGGAAGAATGGGGCCCTTATAGCTCTTCTCAAGACTGGGAACAGGGAGTGGAAAAAGAGGCTGAAAGACTAAGGGGATGTGAGGCCTGTGGGGCAACTCCTATAAACTCAAACATTGCTAGGGATGTCCCTGAATACAATATCAGCTTCTTATTCTCTTTAGTCAGCCTGTGAGATGTGTGTAGATAACCTTGGCCATACATATCTGATGCAATAGTGTATACAAGCTTGGGTCTTCTGAATTAGAAAGCTGGTGTATAAGAGTTACTTCCACCCGTGGGAATTTTCAAACTTCAGTTGGATTCTAGGGCAGTCCAATAGTGTTATCTCTAATTCTAAATCATCTTCTAGTCCACTTGCCCAAGATGGCTTTTAAAATTCATTGTTCTTACACAGCTCCCAAACTCCTAGCAGATGACTTCCCCTCCAGTTTCACTGAGAATGTAAAAGGGAACCAAGCTTGAGCTCTAAAAACTTCTGACCTCTCCACATTCAAGTTCATCCTGTTTCTTACCTCACAGATTCCTCCTGTCTCCATCCATGTTTACTCTTTCTGTCTATTCCATTTTGCTTTATTTGTATCTTCATAGTCTTTCTTCCTCTGTCTCCTTCTCCTAAATTGTATTTTCATTCTGAACTAGGATTCATTGCTTTCATATCCTCACCTCCACCTCTTCATTTCCAAACTCACGATAGTCTGCACTTCTCAAGGTCACCCATGAATTCTTTACTATCCAACCCATGAATTCTTCTGTTTTATTATTTGAATTATCTATAACATCCAACATTGTTTGGATTCTTTTCTTTCTTCCTTGGCTTTCATGGAAACCATGTCTTCTGATTTCACTTATTTCTCTACAGTATTTTCTGGATTCTCATTCTCCACTTGCCCCTCAAGTGCATGGGTTTTACCGAGTTCCCCCAACCCTCCGTTGGCCCTCTGGCCTGATTCTAACTTCTCTCACTGGAGTGTGAACCTATGTGGCAGAGACTTTGTATACCATTTCACTAATTTTCACATGAAAAACAGTACCTAGAGTATTTTAAATGCTCAATACATTTTTACATATGTTATATATCAATACATCTGTTGAATAAATGAATGGGTGGGCCCAAGGAGGAGAATTCTCACATTTGAATTTATCCTTCTATAATGAGCTTCCAGGCCTCAGGTGTGCCATGACAAATATAACATGGCTGCAAAAGAATTGAAGCCCACATCCAAAATAATAATAATAGCCAACACTTGATCAGTGATTGATGAACTCTCTATGTCAGGCCCTATGCCAAATGTTCTATATGCAATAGCTCATTTAATCATCACAATAATCCTATGAGGCACAAACCATGACATCACTCCTATTTTATTTGTATTTATTTTTTTCCTATTTTATAAATGACAAAATTGAGACACATAAGTGATAAATAACTTATCTATGCCATCTATCAGTGCCACAACCAATAAGTGGCAACTGACCCAGGATTCTCAAGAATAGCTGATGACTAAAATATTCACTGCCACACTAAAATGTACAATCCGTTCTTTCCCTTCCAATCAGAGGCTTTTCAAATCCTCTCTGGAGAGCTATCCTAAACCTCTACCTTTAGAAGTAGAGGTTAAGTTCCTATTTTGGCACCTAATTCTTAGCCCAGAAATATTGACTCTTTCTTCATCAAGAAACAGATTCTATTAGGCATTTAGTCCCTACACCTTCTTCCCTAATACTGTACCTATAAGGTTCTTTCTGTCTTCACTCATCCTGGGTTTTCCTCTTGAAGAAGAGGAGAGAATGCCTCCCCTGATTTCTAGGAATCTTTCTCCATCAATTACCCCTACTCTCTCTGGCATCAATATTTACTTGACTTCTTGTGCCCACCCCTTTTACCCATAAAAATATCTGAATTCCTCCCATTACAAAATATAATCAACCCTTCTACCACATTTCTTCTTTCTCAAACAACAGCCTCATCTCATTTTCTTTCTTAGCCAAATTTTTGGCTAGAGTTGTCTATATCACTGTTTCCATGCCTTCACTTTCCATTAATTTCCCAACCTACTATAATCTGGCTTCTAGCCCCATATGTTCTCCCTGAAGCCTGAGAGGAACACTTCACTGCCAAATTTTAAGGAACATTTTTGCTCATCTTCTTACTTGATTCATCCACAGCTTTTTCCAGTGTTGGTCACTCTTTTCTTTAGAAAATACTCTTTCTAATGTTGAAAAAAATCCTGCCCCCCTGTTTTCCTTCTATTTTTCTTTTTATTTATTTTTTTAAAATTACTTTTTCCATAAGTTATTGGGGTACAAGTGGTATTTGGTTACATGAGTAACTTCCTTATCATTACTTCCTCTTATTGTTTGTTCTCACCTTACTGAAACAACTTCAAATGTAATTTTGACTCAGCCAAGTAGCCAAACCTCTGTGTCTACTCTATAACTTTATGGGCCTATGTTCAGAAGCTCAGCACACACTGACCAGAAGGCTCTGCAATACTGAAACTTCTAGACATGTATTTGTTAATAATATTACTTTAAAGTAATGTGGGGAATAACCCTTTAAAGTCCTATACACACATACCTTATTCAACCTATAATCACAGGAAAGTGGAATTACTATTACTATAAAAATATACTAATTGGAAGAGGCAGAATTGCTATCATCCAATGTGGACTATATGTTGGCACTATACTAGGCAATGTGGTAAGTTATTTTACTAACCCTTCCAGAGCAGTTAGATAATTAGTTCCATTTTTAAAATGAAACAAACATAAAACATTAAGTGGGAGTGACAGCAGCAAGATCTTTGGATAGAACTTTTCAGCACTCATCCTCTTGTGGAAACATCAGTTTGAAAAACAATGTGTAGCCTGGGCAACAAAGCGAGACTCATGTCAAGAAAGAAAGGAAGAAAGGAGGGAAGGAAGGAAGGAAGGAGAAAGAGAGAAAGGAAAGAGAAAGAAAGAAAGAGAAAGGAAAGAGAAAGAAAAGAAAAGAAAAAGGAAAAAGAAAGAAAGAAGGAAATAAATTAGCCTATTGTGGTGATATGAGCATGTAGTCTCAGTTACTTGAGAGGCTGAGGTGGGAGGTTTGCTTGAGCCCAGGAATTTGAAGCTGCAATGAGCTATGATGATGCCACTGCATTCCAACCTGGGTGACCAGAGCAAGACTCTGTCTTAAAAACCAAAACAAAGAAGCAACAACAACAACAATAACAAAAAAGAAAACTATGAACAAAAATATGTTTACAAGAGTGAGGGACTCCAGGTGAGAGATTATAGTACCTGGACATAGCACAGAAATTAGAAAAGATGCATCAAAGAGGGAAAGAAAGAAAGTTTTACGTTATCCATATTACCCCTCCCCCAAGTCTCAGCAAAAACCATGACATCACTTCTATTTAATAGATGAGAAAATTGAGGCACATAAGTGATAGGTAATTTATCTATGCTAGCATATCTACCCTAGTTATCAGGCCTACTACAGCTATAGACCTGGTAAGTAAGGTAGATATGAATATATAGGACTACCCTATATATTCAGGTTTCAGACCCATCCCAGACTCTGGAGAAACCCCACCATCAGACTAGACGCCACAGCATTAGACTCCATGCTGGCATCCACAGACCCAGCCTCCAGACTGGCTAGAGTGTCAGAACAAATCTCAAAGACCGCAGCTCCAGTTTGGCTTACATGGCACCACGCACCAGGCCAGCTTGCACAGAATAAGGCTCTATACCAGTCTTCATGGCCTCAGACTCCAGTGGACTCGAAGACCAGTCCTGCTTCTGTAGGCCCCAGTGTCATGTTAGCTCATGGCCATATGCCCCAGAACCACCTCCTACTGCCCCAGGATCCAGGCTTGGACCACATACTCAGTCTTCAGGCCAGGATACATACTAGGCCTGCTCCCACAAGTACAGTATCCAGGCCAGCCCCTATAGACCTAGCCTGCAGGCCACCACTTTTAGACTTACAATCTAGTACACCACCTGCAGACCCAGGATCCAGGCCTGGTGCAATGAACCCAGGCTCCAGGCCTTTTACTGTGGATAAATGATATCAGGAAAACAATACCTGGACAAAATGAAACATTTGACAAAGAGATAGAAAGCATAAAAAGGAGCCAAATAGAAATTCTGGAGCACAATGACTGAACTAAAAATTTCTAGACAAAGCTGGAAATAACAAACTCAGTAAAGCAGAAAAACAAAGCAGTGACCACGAGAGAGATTATTTGAAATTGCCCACTCAAAGCAACAAAAACAAAAAGAAAAGAAAAAGGTGATGAAAATATGTGGGAGTTATGGGTTACCATCAAGGAAACCAGTATACAGTCAGCCCTCCACATGTGTAGGTTCAGTATCCAGATAATCAACTAACCACAGATCAAAAATATTTTAAAAACCCAATAACAATAAAAAATAAAAATTTTAAAATATAGTATAACAACTATTTACATAGAATTTATATAACATTACATTTTATATGCACATGTACAGATGATTTAAAGTACATGACAAGATATGTGAAGGTTATATGCAAATAGTACCCCATTTTATATAAGATATATATTCTAACAGTAACTACATAAAAAACCTATGTTAGATACACAGATGTTAAAGAGAAAAGAATGAAAATATTCTGGTGAAAGTCATCAAATCACAAAGGAAGACAGCAAGAGAGGAAAAAATGAACAAAGGAACTACAAAAGGGGCAGAAAACATAATGGCTACTAGTAGTAAGTTCTACCAAAAATTACATAAAATGAAAATAGATCCAATTTTCCAATAAAAAGCGATAAATTTACTAAATAGAAAAACAAGATCCAACTTAAGTTTTCTACAAGAGATTCACTTCAGCTTGAAAGATGCAGATAGACTGAAAGTGAAGGTATGGAAAAAGATACTTCATACAATGGGTAATACAAAAAAAGCAGGATGTGTCTAGGAATATCAAACAAGATATAGTTTTTAAGTCAAAATTGTGACAAAAGACAAAAAAACTAATGATAAAGGGGTCAATTCATTAAGAAGGCATAGCAATTGTAAAAACATATGCAACCAGTATGAGAACAATTAAATATATAAAACAAATATTAACCGAGCTGAAAGAAGACACAGACAGAAATACAAAAGTAGTAGGGAACTTCAAAACCACATGTTCAACAGTGGATAGATCATCTGGACAGAAAATCAATAAGAAAACTGGATTTGAACAACTGGCCCAACACACGTGTACAGAACATTCCATCCGACAGTAGCAGAATACACATTCTTTTCAGCACACACAGAACATCCTCCAGAATAGACCATATGTCTGGCCACAAAACAATTCTTAAAACATTTAGAAGATAAGAACATTAAGAAGATAAAATCACATCAACTATCTTTTCTGATCAAATATAATGAGATGAAAAATCAACAAGAGGAAAATGAGAAAATTCACTAGTAGACTGAAGTTAAACAACTCACTTTTGAACAACCTGTGGTCCAAAAAAAGGACATTAAACAAGTATTGAGAAAAATGAAAATGGAAAATAACATAACAAAACATTTATGCAGCAGAAAAGTAATTTTAAGAGAGATATTTATAGCAATGTAAGCCAACAATAGGAAATAAGAAAGATCTTAAATAATCAACCTAACCTGAGACTTCAAGAAACTAGAGAAAGAAGAAAAAATGAAGCTCAACTTCAGCAGAATAAAGAAAATAACACAGAGCACAGCAGAAATAAATAAAATAGATACTAGGAAAAGCAATAGAACAGATAAATGTAACTAAGAGTCACTTTTTTGAAATGATAAACTAAATTGACAAACCTTTAACTAGACTGAGATAAGAAAAGACAAAAGTAAAATTTTAAATGAAAAACATGACATTAAAATCAACACCATGGAAATAAAAATGATCATAAAATATTACTGTGAACAATCATATGCCAACAAACTGGATAAACTTGAAAAAATGGTTAAATTCCTACAAACATACAGCCTATGAAAATTAAATCATTGAGAAACACAAAATATAAACAAATCAAAAATGTATAAAAATATTGAATTGGTCATCCAAAACCTCCCAAAAAAGAAAAGCTCAGAACTTGATGGCTTCACTGGTAAATTCCAGCAAACATTTAAAGAAGAATTAAGGTCAATCCTTCTCAAATTCTTCCAAAAAATAAAATAAGAGGGAAGACTAGCAAACTCATTTTATAAGGTCAGCATTACCCTCATATCAACGCCAGACAAACACTCAGATTTATAAACCAACTACTATTGTAGCTAAAGAGAGAGATAACCATAATGCAATAAAAGCTGAGACTTCAACACACCACTTTCAGCACTGGACAGTTCTTCTAGACAGAATATCAACAAAGAAACATCAGACTTAATCTGCACTATAGACCAAATGGACCTAAGAGATATTTACAGATCATTCTATCAAACAGCTGAAGAGTATACTTTTTTTTTCCTTAGCACTTGGATCATTCTCAAATATACATTATCTGTTAGGTCACAAAATAAGTCTTAAAAACATACAAAAATATTGAAAACATATTAAGCATCTTCTCTGACCACACTGGGAAAAAAACTAGAATCTGCAACAATATAGATTTTGGAAATGATATAAATAAATGAGAATTAAAAACAATCTCCTGAATGACAAATGTGCCAATGAAGAAATAAAGAAGAAAATTGAAAAATTTCTTTAATAAAAGATAATGGAAATACAATATACCTGTGGAATACAATAAACTGAGTAATAAGATGAAAGTTTATAACTATAAGTGCCTACACTAAAAGAAGAATAACTTCAAATAAATAAACATAAAAATGCATCTTTAAAAATAAATTAAAATAGTAAAAGCACATCAATCCAAAAATTATTAGAAGAAAATAAGTACTAAAAATCAGAGCATAAATAAATGAAATAAGAATGAAGAAGACAATAAAAACGATCAATGAAACAAGAAGTTGTTTTTTGAAAATTTAAACAAAATTGACGAACTTTAGACAGACTAAATAAAAAAAAAAAAAAGAGAGAGAGAGAGAATTTCCAGCTAAATAAAATTAAAGATGAAAAAGGAGACATTACAACTGGCACCACAGAAATTCAAAGGATTATTAGTGGCTTTTATGAAAAACTATATGCCAATAAATTAGAAAATCCAGACAAATTCCTAGACACATGCCACCTGTAAGATTGAACCATGAAGAAATCCAAAACTTGGACAGACCAATAACAAGTCACAAGATTGAAGCTGTAATAAAATGTCTTCTAGAAAGGAAATAATACCAAACCTAGTGAACTTATTTTGAAAACTGGAAGAAGTAAGAATGCTTCCAAACTTATTCTATGATGCCAGTGTTACCCTGATACCAAAAGCAGACAAAGACATATCAAAAAAAGAAAACTACAGGCCATTATCACTCATGCATATTGATGAAAAAATTATCAACAAAATATTTGCAAACCAAATTCAGTAACACATTAAAAAGTTCATCCATCATGACCAAGTGGGATTTATCCCTGGAATGCAATAATTGTTCAACATATGCAAATCAATCAATGTAATACATCGTATCAACAGAATGAAAGGCTAAAACCATATTTTCATTCCGATTGATGGTGAAAAAATGTGATAAAATTCAACATCTCTTCCTGATAAAAACCCTCAAAAAAACTGGAGATAGAAGTAGTATACATAAACATAATAAAACACAAATGGGAAAAACCAACAGCCAGTATCATACCAAAAGGGGAAAAACTGAAAGCCTTTCCTCTAAGATCTAAAACACATAAAGGATGTCCACTGTACCTAACCACTGTTATTTAACATAGTGTTGGAAGTCTTAGCTAGAACAAACAAATGAGTAAGATATGAAAGGTACCCAAATTGAAAAGAAAGAAGTCAAATTATCCTTTTTTGGAGATGATGTGATATTACATTTGGAAAAACATACAGACTCCAAAAGAAAACTATTAGAACTGATAAACAAATTCAGTAAAGTTACAGGATACAAAATCAACATATAGAAATCAGTAGCATGTTTATATGCCAATAGTGAACAATGTAGAAAAGCAATTAAAAATTCATCCCATTTACAATAGTTACAAATAAAAAATATGTAGGAAATAACCAAAATACTAAAGATGTTAACAATGCAAATTATAAAACGCTGATGGAAAAAAAAAGAGGACAAGAAAATGGAAATATGTCTATGTTCATGAATTTGAATAATAAATATTGTTAAAATGTTCGTACTACCGAAGGCAATCTACAGATTTAACCCAACCCCTATCAAAATGCCAAGAACTTTCTTCATAGAAATAGAGAAAACAGTTCTAAAATTTATATGGAACAGAAAAAGACTCACTATATCCAAATCTATCCCAAGCATAAAGATCAAAACTGGAGGAATCAAATTACCTAACTAAATTATACCATGGAGTGATAGTAACCAAAAAAGCATGGTACTGAAATAAAAATAGATGTATAGACCAATGAAACAGAATAGAGAATCCAGAAATGATTCTATACACCTGCAATTAACTCATTTTCAAGAAAGGTTTTAACAACATACATTAGAGAAAGGACAATCTCTTCAATAAATGGTGCTGGGAAAACTGGATATCCATATGCAGAAGAATAAAACTGGACTCCTATTTCTAGCCATATACAAAAATCAAATCAAAATGAATGAAACACTTAAAGCTAAAACTCCAAACTATGAACCTACTATAAAAATCTTTGGGGAAACTCTCCAGGACATTGGAGTGGACAAAAACGTCTTGAGCAATATCCCACAGGCATAGGCAGCAAAATAATAAACAGACAAATGATGTCATATCAAGTTAAAAACCTTCTGCACAGCAACGGAAACAATCAACAAAGTGAAGAGACAACCCACAGAACTAGAGAAAATATTTGCAAACTACACAGTTAGCAAGGGATTAATAACCAGAATACATAAGCTCAAACAGCCATATAAGAAAAAAATCTAATAATATTACTTAAAAATGGGCAAAAGATCTGAATAGGTATTACTCAAATAAAAGACATACAAATGACAAAGAGGTATATGAAAATGTGCTCAACATCACTAATCATCAGATAAATGCAAAGCAAAAGTATAATAAGATATAATCTCATGCAAAGACTGGGTGCAGTGACTCACACTTGTAATCCCATCACTTTGGGAGGCTGAGGCAGGTAGATCATCTGAAGTCAGGAGTTCCAGACCAGACTGGCCAACATGGTGAAAACTGGTCTCTACTGAAATCACAAAAGTTAGCTGGGCATGGTGGTGGGCACCTGAAGTCCCAGCTACTCAGGAGACTGAGGCAGAAGAATCGCTTGAACCCAGGAGGCAGAGGCTGCAGTGAGCTGAGATCATGCCATTGCACTCCAGTCTGTGTGACAAGAGCAAAACTCTGTCTCAAAACAAACAAACAAAGAAACAAAAAACCACCACCACCAACAACAAAAAGCTTTTATTCAAAAGACAGGCAATAACATTTGCAGGCAAGGATGTGAAAAAAGAAAATTTTCATACACTGTTGGTGGGAATGTGCATTAGTAAAACTGGCATGGAAAACAATTTGAAGGTCTCATAAAAAACTAAACATAGAGCTACCATATGATCCAGCAATCCAATGCCTAGGTAGATACCCCAAATAAAGGAAATCAGTATATCGAAGACTCACGTGCAGTTCCATGTTTATTGCGGCACTATTCACAAAGATAAATTGATAAAGATAATGTGGTACATACACACAATGGAGTACTATTCAGCCATAAAAATAATGAGATCCTGTCATTTGCAACAAGATGGATGAAACTGCAGGGCATTAAGTTAAGTCACAGAAAGACAAACATCACATTTTCTCACTTATCTGTGGGTGCTACAAAATAAAGCAATTGGATTAACTGATACAGAGTAGAAGAATGATTTACCAGAGTTGGCCAGTGTACTTAGGGTTGTGGAAGAGGAGATAATTACTAGGTACCAAAAAAAGTCAGAAGATAAGACCCAGTATTTGCTAGAATAATAGGGTGGCTATGGTAAAAATATGATTTAATTGTAAATTTTAAAATAACTTAGAGAGAGGTGGAACAAGATGGTAGAATAGAAAGCTCCACGGATCATGCCCCCAACAAGGACACCAAGTTATCAACTATCTACACATGAAAAAAAAAAAAAAAAAAACCTTCATAAGAACCAAAAATCAGGTGAGCATACATATTACCTGGTTTAACTTCATGTCACTAAAAAAGGTATTGAAGAGGTAGAACAAATAGTTCTGAATTACAGATGCCATGCCATCCCCAACCCACGCAGCAGCAGAATGGTTTGGAGAACATCTCTGGGTGCTGGAGGTGGGAGAACACAGCAATTGCGAGGCATGGAAGTCAGTACTGTTCTGTAAAAAAGAAAGGAAAACTGGACAAAAGTCAGATGAGTCACCTCATGGAGGGAGCAATAAATAGTTAAAAAAGCAGGGAAATTATGTTAAAGCATCAAATTGTTATTAGTTTTCTTTTTGCCTGTTTGTTTATGCAAAGTGTTAAGTTGTTACAATCATCATGGTAACCTCAAACCAAAATTCAATTCATACAATGGACACACATATACAAAGCAAGAAGCTAAAAACCATCAGGAGAAAAACAAAAACAAAAACAAAAAACAACAACAACAACAACAACAAAACCTTCACTAGAGGAAGACAGGAAGGAAATAAATATGAAAGAGAAGACCACAAACAACTAAAATCAAATAAAATGGCAGCAGTAAGTCTTTATTTATTAATAATAATGTTGAGAGTAAATTGACTAAGCTCTCCAATCAAAAGACAAAGGATGAATGAATGGATTAAAAACAAGACTCATTGATCGCTCGCCTATAAGAAACGCACTTCACCTATAAAGACATACATAGACTGAAATGAAAAGGATGAAAAAGGGTATTGCATTCCAATGAAACCAAAAAAGAGCAGGAGTTGCTGTACTTATATCAGACAAAATAGATTTCAAGAAAGAAACTATAAGAGACAAAGAAGTTCCCTATATAATGATAAAAAGGTAAAACCATCAAGAGAATAGAAAAATTTAAAATATATATGCACCCAACACTGGAGCACCCAGATATATAAAGTAAATATTGGGCTGGGCAACGTGGCTCATGCCTGTAATCCCAGCACTTTGGGAGGCCAAGGCTGGAGGATCACCTGAGGTCAGTAGTTTGAGACCAGCATGCCCAACTTGGCAAACCCCATCTCTACTAAAAATACACAAAATTAGCTAAGCGTGGTGGAGGGTGCCTGTAATTACAGCTACTCGGGAGGCTGAGACAGGAGAATCAATTGAATGCAGGAGGCAGAGGTTGCAGTGAGCCGAGATCATGCTACTGCACTCCAGCCTGGGTGACAAGAGCAAAACTCCATCTCAAAAAAAAAAAAAAGTAATTATTATTAGAGCTAAAAAGAGAGATAAGTCCCATTGCAACATTACAATAATATCTGGAGACATTAACACCTCGCTTTTAGCATTGGACAGATATACAAGACAGAAAATAAAGAAAAATTAGACTTAATCTCTACTGTAGATGAAATGAACTTAATATATGTTTGCAGAACATTTCACTCAAGAACTGCAGAATACATATTATTTTCCTCAGCACATGGATCATTCTCAAGAACAAACCATATGTTAGGTCACAAATCAAGTCCTGAAACATCAAAAAATTGAAATAATATTAAGCATCATCTCTGACCACAATGGGCTTATACTAGAAATTAACAAGTGGAATTTTGGAAACTATAAAAACATGAAAATTAAACAATATGCTCCTGAATGACTAGTAGATCAATGTAGAAATTTAGAAGGTAATTTAAAATGTTCTTGAAACAATGGCTAATGGAAAGACAATATACCAAAACTTACGAGATACAGCAAAAGCAGTACTATGAGGGAAATTTATAGGTAAAAGTACCAACAGATGAACAATATAACAATGAACAATATAACAATGCATCTTAAAGAACTAGAAAAGCAAGAGAAAATCAAATGAAAATTAGTAGAAGAAAAGAAATAATAAAAATTAGAGCAGAAATAAATGAAATTGAAATAAAAAAATACAAAACATCAATGAAACAAAATTGTACTTTAAGAAAGTTAAAAATAATTGACAATCCTTTAGCCAGACTAAGAAAAGAGGACGATACAAATAAAATCAGAAATGAAAAAGAAGACATTATGACTGATACTGAAAAAAATGAGAGGATCATTTGTGGGTACTATGAGAAACTATATGCCAATACATTAAAAAATCTGTTAAAAATGGACAAATTCCTAGACCCATGCAACGTACCATGACTGAAACAGGAAGAAATCCAAATTGCAAACTGAGGGCACAAAATCATAGAAAAATATTTCATGTTCATGGATTAAAACATCAATATTGTTTAAAAATATCCATAATAGAGAAAGCAATCTATGGATTCAATGCAATCCCTATCAAAATACCAATAATATTCTTCATAGAAATTAAAAAAATCCTAAAATGTGTATAAAATCACACACACACACAGACACACACACACACACACACACACACACACACACACACAAATAGTCAAATCAATCTTGGCAAAAAGAACAAAACTGGAGGAATCACATTACCTGACTTCAGATTATACTACAGATCTATAGTAACCAAAACAGGACGTTGCCACAAAGACAGATCAATGGAACAGAGTATAAAACCCAGAGGAAAATCCACACACCTACAGCAAACTCATTTTCAGAAAAAAGGTACCAAGAACATACACACAGAAAAAGACAGTCTCTTCAATAAATGGTGCTGGGGAAACTGTATAACCATATGCAGAAAAATGAAACCGGACTTATATCTTTCACCATATACAAAAATCAAATCAAAATTAATTAAAGATTTAAATCTAAGACCTCAAACTATGAAACTACTAGAATAAAACATTGGGGAAACTCTGTAAGACATTGGTCTGGGCAGAAATTTATTGAGCAGTGCCCAACAAGCACAGGCAACCAAAGCAAAAATGGACAAATAGGATCACATCAAGTTAAAAAACTTCTGCACAGCAAAGGATACAATCAACAAAGTGGAGAGACAAGCCACACAATGGGGGAAATATTTGCAAACAGCTAATCTGACAAGGGGATGAATAATTAGAGTAATTAAGACACGCCAACAACTGTGTATGAAAAAATCTAATAATTTGATCAAAAGTTAGGCAAGACAACTGAATAGATATTTCTCAAAAGATACACAAATGGCAAACAGGCACATGAAAAAGTTCTAAACATTATTGATCATCAGAGGAATGCAAATCAAAACGACAATGAGATATCATAGCAGCCCAGTTAAAATAGCTTCCATCCAAAAGGAAAAACAAATGCTGACAAAGATGTGGAAAATAGGGAACCATTGTACAGTATTGGTGAGAAAGTATATTAGGACAACCACTATGGAGAACTCTTTAGAGTTTCCTCACAAATCTGAAATTGTACTACCATATTGATATGGTTTGACACTGTGTTGCACCTGTATCTCATGTCAAATTGTAATCCTCACATTGGGGGGCGACCTCATGGGAGGTGACTGAATCATGAGAGCAGATTTCCCCCAGGATATTCTCATGATAGTGAGATCTCATGAGATCTGATAGTTTAAAAATGTGACACTCCCTGCCTCTCTCTCTTTCTCTCTTTCTACCATGTAAGACATACCTTGCTTCCCTTTCACCTTCTACCATGCTTGTTAGTTTCCTGAGGCCTCCTCATCCATGCATAACTGTGAGTCAATTAACCTTTTTTCTTTATAAATTCTTTATAGCAGTGTGAAAACAGAACTAATACACATATAATCCAGCAATCCCACTACTGTATATATACTCAAAAGAAGGGAGGTTGGCATATCAAAGAGATACCTGCACTTCTATGTTTGTTACAGCATGGTTTACAATAGCTGATTTGGCTAATCTAAGTTTCCATTAACAGGTGAATGGATAAAGACAATGTGGTACTTATACACAATGGAGTACTATTCAGCCATAAAAAAGAATGAGTTCCAGTCATTTGCAACAACTTGGATGAAACTGGAGATCATCATGTTAAGTGAAATAAGCCAGGCGCAGTAAGACAAACATTGCATGTTCTCATTTATTTGTGGGATCTAAAAATCAAAACAATTAAACTAATGGATGTAGAGACTAGAAGAGTGGTTCCCAGAGACTGGGAAGGGTATTGAGGGGCTGGTGAGGAGGTGGAGATGGTTAATGGGTACAAAGATATAGTTAAAATAATTGATAAGACCTACTATTGGATAGAACAATAGGGTGACTATAATCAGTGATAACATAGTTGTATACTTTAAACTAAAGAATACAATTGGATTATTTGTAACTCAAAGGATTAAATGCTTGAGGGGTCAGATGGCCCATTCTCCATTGATGTGCTTATTTCACACTGCATGCTTGTATCAAATATCTTATGGACTCATATACATATATATACCTACTATATACCCACAAAAATCTAAAATAGAAGTAATACATAGAAAAAATAAAATAACTTAGAGTATAATTGCATTGTTTGAAACACAGAGAAAAAATGCTTGATGTAATTGTTACACATTGCATGCCTGTGTCAAAATATCTCATGTAACTCACAAATATATACACCTACTATGTACCCACATAAAGGTTTTTAAAAATTAAAAAATTATGAAAAACAAATGTTGTCATGCATGTAGAGAAAAAGAAATCCTTTTACACTGCAGCTGAAATATAAATTAGTGTATAGATGTTATAAAAACATAGAAATTTATAAAATAATAAAAATAAAACTACCATATGACTCAATAATCCCACTAGTGAGTATATATGTCAAGGAAATTCATTCATTACTGGCATACCATAGAGATATTGGGGGTTCAGTTCCAGACCACTGCAACAAAGCAAAAGGAGCAATAAAGTGAGTGACACATTTTTTTTGGTTTCCTAGTGCATATTAAAGTTATAGTTACACTATAACATACTCTATTAAGAATGCAATAGCATTATGTCTAAGAAAAGTACATAGATTAATTTAAAAATATTTCATTTTGAAAAAATTGCTTATGATTGTCTGAGACTTTAGCAAATCATTATAATCCTTTTGCAGAAGAGGATCTTGCTTTGATGTTCATGGCTGGTGACTAATCAGAGTAGTGGTTGCTGAAGTTTGAGGTGGCTGTGGCAATTTCTTAAAATAAGACAACAGTGGCGTTTGCCACATCAGTTGACCTTTCCTTTCACAAAAAGATTTATCTATAATATGTGATGCTCTTTGACAACATTTTACCCACGGGAGAACTTCCTTCAAAATTGGAGTCACCTTCTCAAACCCTGCTGCAGATTTATCAATGAAGTTTATGTAGTATTCTAAATGCATTGTTGTCATTTCCACAATGTTCGCAGCATCATCACCAATAGTAGATTCCATCTTAGGAAACCACTTTTTTGTGCTCATCCATAAGAAGCATTCCTTGTTCATTCAAGCTTTATCATGAGATTGCAGCAATTAAGTCACATCTTCAGGCTCCACTTCTATTTCTAATTCTCTTGCTTTTTCCACCACATCTGCAGTTACTTCCTTCACTGAAGTCTTGTAAACCTCATAGTCATCCATGAGAGTTGTCATCAACTTTTCCCAGATCCCCATTATTGTTGACAAGACCTCTTCTAATGAATCACAAAATTTTTAATGACATTTAGAGTAGTGAATTCTCTCCAGAACATTTTTAATTTGCTTCATCTAGACCCATCAAACGAATAACTATCTATGGAAGCTATTGCCTGTGAAATGTATTTTTTAAGTAGTAAGAATTGAAATTCAAAATTATTCCTTAATCTATAGGCTGCAGAATGGATATTGTGCTAACAGGTATGAAAACAACATTAATTCCCTATACATCTTCATCAGAGCTCCTGAGTGACTAGGTGCATTGTCAATGAGCAATATTTTGAACTAATCTTTCTGAGCAGTAGGTATCCAGAGTGGGTTTAAAATATTCAGTAAACCATTCTATAAACAGATGTGCTGTCATTCAGCTTTATTGTTCCATTTATAGAGCACAGGCAGAGTAGATTTAGTATAATTCACAAGGTCCTTAGGATTTTCAGAATGGTAAATGAGTATTGGCTTCAACTTAAAGTCACCAGATGCCTTAATCCCTAACAAGAGAGTCATCTGGACTTTTGTAAGCTTTGAAGACAGACACTGAGTTATCTGCAGCTTTGAAAGTCCTAGATGGAAACTTCTTTCAATATATGACTTTTTCATTTATATTGAAAATCTTTTGTTTAGCGTAGGCCCTTCATCAATGATCTGGATAACTTTCTGTAGCATTTACATCAGCACTGATTAATTTTGGACTTTTACATTTCAGAGATTGCCCCTTTCCTTAAACCTCATGAGCTAACCTCTGTTACCTTTCTACTTTTCTTCTGCCACTTCTTCATATCTGTCAACCTTCACAGAATTAAAGAGAGAGAAAACTTTGCTCCAGATTAAGCTCTGTAGAGACAATGTTTTCGCTGGTTTGATCTTCTATCCAGACCAATAAAACTTTCTGCACATTAGCAATTAGGCTATTTGACTTTGTTATCATTCATGCGTTCACTGGAGTAGCATTTTTAATTTCATTCATGAACTTTTTCTTTGCATTCACAACTTTACTGTTTGGTGAAAGAGGCTTAGCTTTCAACCTATGTCAGCTTTTGACATGCCTTCCTCACTAAGCTTAATCATATCTAGCTTTTGATTTAAGGTGAGCACATGTGACTCCTCCTTTCACTAGAACACTTAGCAGCTATTTTAGGGTTATTAATTGGCATAAATTACCATTTTGTTTTGTCTCATGGGATAGGGAGGGGTAAGGACAGGGAAATGGCCAGTCAGTAGAGTGGTCAGAACACATAGAATATACATTATCAATTTAGTTCACTGTCTTATGGGCATGGTTTGTGGTGCTCCAAAACTATTATCAGAGTAATATTAAAGGTCACTGATCACAGACGACCATAACAGATGTGAAATTAAAATGTCTGAAATACTGCAAAATTGGCAAAATGGGACACACAGACATGAAATAAATATATGCTTTTGGAAAAAATGGTTCTAATAGATGTGGTCAATGCAGGGTTGTCACAAACCTTCAATTTGTGTCTAAAAAGCACAATAAAGCAAAGTGCAATAAAACAAAATATGACTCCATGTTGAAGAGATATCTGCATTTCCATATTCATTGTAGCATTATTCACAATACCCAAGATACGGAATCAACCTAAGTGATCATCAGCAGATGAACTGATAAAGAAAATGTGGTAAATATACACAATGGAATACTATTCAGCTGTTATAAAGGAAAGAAATTCTGTCATTTGTGCCAACATGGGTGAACCTAGAGTACATTATGATAAGTTAAATAAGTCAGATGGTCAGACGCAGAAAGACAAATATTGAATGATCTCACTTATACATGGAATCTAAAGTGACTGGAGTCATACAAGCAGACGGTAGACCAATGGTTGCTAGTGGTAACGGTGGTAAGCAAGGAATGTGGAGATATTGCTCATAGTAAACAAAGTTTCAGCTATGCAATATGAGTAAGTTCTGGAGATCTGTTGTACAGCATGGTAACTACAGTTAATAATAATGTACTATATATTTAAAAATTATCAAAAGACTAGATCTTAAATGTTCTCACCACAAAAAAATTTGAAATATATAAGGTGATTGATATGCTAATTAGCTTGATTTATTAGATTTAGAGAGTATGTTCTATAAATATTTACAAAACAAGAAGGCTATAACTTTATAGGTATGTGGCTCATATGTGACGAGATACCCATGTGGTACCTAGTTCAGCCTATGAGCCAGAACATCAGTCTTTCCGAAGACCTATGCCATGTTTTTTCTTCACAAATGCAACCATACTGGCTCACCATAGTCCTCTAACAAAAAGTCTTCTGTGCAATAGTGAATACAAATACATTGAGCAAAAGGTTCTTACAGACCTCAATATCAGGACACCGTGAGAATGTCATAACTGAATACAAACCACCCTTTCTTTTAACTGCCCTGCCATCCACACTATAGAACTTTGCTCAGCTGTAGAAAGACAAAGGCATTAAAATGGTTACTGGGGAGACCTAGAGATAAAACAACCTACATAGTGGGGACAGGTGAACACTGATTGCCAAAGAAATTTTTTGGGTGTGTGAAAGTCAACCAGCTCTATAATTGCTTCTCTTACAACTCCTTTATAAGTAGTCCTAGTTCCAAATATCTTCTAGGATTCCGGTTTCAGAAAAGCTGATCCCATCAATTAGGTCATCAGGTGCATAGTGCTGGAGGCCTCTGTCAATATTTTCAGTTCTGGAGGCCAGAAAAGCAATAGTAAATACTATTACACTGTGCAAGAGGCTCTTGCAGATCTCAGGCAATGGAAGACCTCCTCTGCTAAAAGTTTTCTCTTTGAGTATTTTTCTGACTACAGTGTGTTTGAATGATGATTCCCCCAAAGAGGAAAAGTATTAAGTTAAGGATCTTGAGATGAGGTGAAGATTCTCTAGATGAGCCCTATCTCCAATGACAAATGTTTTTAAAAGAGACACACAGCAAGAAGGAAAAGGCCATGTGAAGGCAAAGGTAGAAATTGGATTTACTCAAACACAAGCCAAGTTAACACCTGGAGCCACCAGAAGCTAGAAAAGGCAAGGAAGGTATTTTCCCCTAGAGCAGGTGTCCCCAAACTTTTTACACAGGGGGCCAGTTCACTGTCCCTCAGACCATTGGAGGGCCACCACATACTGTGCTCCTCTCACTGACCACCAATGAAAGAGGTGCCCCTTCCTGAAGTGCGGTGGGCGGCCGGATAAATGGCCTCAGGGGGCCGCATGCGGCCCGCGGGCTGTAGTTTGGGGATGCCTGACCTAGAGCTTTCAGAGAGAGTACATCTGTATTAATAACTTGATTTCTTGCATCTATCTAATCTCCAGAACTGCGAAAGAATGAATTTCTGTTTTAAGCTACCAAGTTTGTGGTAGTTTGTTATGTTAGCCCTAGCAAATACTGCCTCACTTTCTTTATCTCCCTTATTAAAGCGTAACATATATTCATAAATATATACATAAGTGTACAGCTCAATAAATTTTCACAAACTGAACAGGCTCAAGCGATCATTACCCGGATCAATGTACAAAAGCTTCAACACCCTAGAAGTCCTCCTTGTGCCCCATTTTACTAATTATTCACCCTAAGGGTAGCCACTATTAGAACATCTGACAGCATAGATTAATTTTAACTGTTTTGTGATTTATATGAATAGAAACATACAGTTTACATTCATTTCTGGCTTCCTTTGGTTGATTGTGAAATTATTCCATATTGTTGCACATATCTGCAGAGTTTTGTTTTATTTCTGTAGAGTATCCCTCATACAGAATGTTTTGATGTTGTTGTTTTCTTTATTTCTTCTAAAAAATAATGGGATATATGTGCAGAACATGCAGGTTTGTTACATGGGTCTAAGTGTGTCAGGGTGGTTTGCTCTACCTATTGACCTGTCCTTTAAGTCCCCTTCCCTCACCCTCCAACCCCCAACAGGCCCTGGTATGTGTTGTTGCCCTTTCTGTGTCCATGTGTTCTCCATGTTCAACTCCCACCTATGAGTTAGGACATGCTGTGTTTGGTTTTCTTTTCCCATACAGGTTTTTATTCACTTTATCCATTCTGTTGCTGTGCATATGAGGAGTTTCCAGGTTTGGACCACTACAAATAGTGCTACTATGAACATTCTTGAACATGTCTGTTGATGAACATATTTCGGTTAGATACCTAGGAGCAGAATCACTAGGTCATAGGGTATGCTTATGTTTAGTTTTAGCAGGTATTGTAAAACAGTTTTCCTAAGTAGTCATGCCAGTTTACATTCCCACTAATACTGTATGAGACTTTCAGTTGTTCTACATCCTCACCAAAACTAGGTATTTTCCAACATTTTAATTTTAGTCATTCTGATGAGTGTCAGTGTAAACTTACTGTGGTTTCAATTTGCATTTCTTTGATAACTAATGAAACTGGGCACTTGGTATGCTTATTGGGCATTTGAATACATTCTAGTCAAATGTCAAGTCTTTTGTCTATTTTCCTATAGTCTTTTTGTATTAATTTGTAGATGTTATTTATATATTCTGATATGAGTCCTTTGTTGGATGTATTGCAAATATCCTAAGTTGGTGAGTTGCCTTTTCTCTCTTGACATTAATGTCTTTTAATGAGTAGAAGTTCCTGATTTTAATTTAGTTCATGTGATCAATTTTACCTCTAAGAATGGGGCTTTCGTGTCTTGTTTTAAAAATCTTTGCATACTCTAATGTCATAAAAATATTTTATATTTTTTAAAAGATTTGTTTTGCTCCTTACTTTAGATCTGTATATATCTGGAGTCGATTTTCAGTTATGGTGGGATAGAGATAAAGACATAGTTCTCAGTTGGGCATGGTGGCTTACATCTGTAATCCCACCACTTTGGGAGCCTGAGGCAGGAGGATCACTTGAGATCAGGAGTTTGAGATGAGCCTGGATAACATAGTGAGACACTGTATCTACAAACAGATTTGGAAAAAAAGAATATCTGGGTATGGTAGCACACTCCTGTGGTCCTATCTACTCAGGAGGCTGAGGCACGATGATGACTTGAGCACAGGATTTCAAGGCTGCAGTGAGCTGTGATAGCAACACTGCACTCCATCCTGGGCAACACAGGAAGGCCCTGTCTCTAAAATACATATATATATATATATATATATATGTATATATATATATACACTCACATATATACAGTTCTCCCCATATGGCAACCCAATTAACATAACACCATTTATTTAAAAGACTATTTTTATTTGTTGCATTGCAGTGTCACCTTCAGTGTCAATCAGTTTACTAAAAATGTATGGTTCTGTTTCTGAATTGTATATTATGTGTATTTGGTCAGTTTATTTATACTTGCACCAGTATTAAACAGTCATATTTATCACAGCTTTGTAACAGGAAATGAAATCTGGTAGACTAAGTCCTCCAGCTTTGTTCATCATAAAAATTACCTTGGTTATTTCTGGCCTTAAAATTCTATATGACTTTTAGAGTAAGCTTCAAAATTTTGGCCAAAAGCACCTTTTGCTTAAGATTCTGTTAAATGTATTTGTTAATATGGGGATAAATGACATCTAATACTGAGTCTTCCAGTCCATGAATCTCTTCATTTATTTAGATCTTTTTAAATTTCTCTCAATTATGTTTTGTTAGTCTTGCAATTCTTTCATTAGATTTTCTCCTAGGTATTTGATAGCTAATGTAAATGTCATCTTTTATATAAATTTAAATTGCTATACATTGCTGCTATGTGGAAATAACAGTAACTTATGTGTACTGACCTTGCATCCAATAACCTTGCAAATTTTACTTATTAATTGTAACAATTTACAGATTATCTTAAATGTTATACCTATACAAATGTGTCACCTGACAATAATAACAGTTTTATATTTTCCTTTCTAATCCTTATGCTTGTTATTTTTCTTATCATATTGCACTGGCTATAACTACCGTATAATGTTGAGTAGAAATGCTGATAGTAGGCATTCATTATTTACCCTTGATCTCAGGAGGAAAGCTTTTGATACTTCACTACTAAGTGTGATGTTTGCTATAGGTTTCTGTAATCTTAATGAGATTAAGAAAGTTCCATTTTATACCTACTCTGCTAATAGTTTTTATCTTGTATGGGTGTTTATGTTTTTCAAATGTTTTTCTGCATCTCCTAAGATGATCACATAATTCCCACCTTTTTATGTTAATGATTTTGAATGCGAAATCACACTCACATTTCTAGAACAAACCCCACTTGCTTGTGATGCATTTTCTTTTATATAAAGCTAGATTTGATTTGATAATACTTTTAATATCTCAGCATCTATGTTCATGAGAGAGCACTTTGTAGATTTGCTTTCTTGTAATGTCCTTATTGCTTCATTTCCCATGCTGATCCAGTGGTACAAAAACTAAGTCAATGAAGCATATCCTAAGAAAGCCTGGATCATCCTTGGAATGTTAGGCCTTACTTGATAAGCATTTCTCGACTCCCACATTTTCTGCCTCAGGCTCAGCAACTTGATCAGTAGAGGGTTTTGCCTTTGTGTTGGTCACTCCCTCTCCCTACCTTTTATATGGCTAGTGGGAATGCTAGGCTCTGTTGAAATCTCTTCGGTCGATTTTCTCTCTTGTGTAGCTAGGGAGAGGGTGAAAGGACTACTGTTCTTAGTCCTGTCTTCAGTGTAGGGGAGCCCATCTTCTTTTTGGGGCAAGATTGAGGTTGGGTTAACTTACCCCTTGCAAATCTCCCACCCATCCTCCCCTGATGGATTGCACCTGAGTCCTACCCTCAGGTTTCAATCAGGTAGTCCAAGGTAAAGAGTTTTTCTGACCCTATTTCACCAGAGGAGAGCCTGGCCTAAGGGCAGAGTAGACAGGCTTGGTTGCTTTCTGATGTATGACTATCTTGGTCTAAGTGAAAAATCTGAGGCTTCCTTTTTACTCTTGCTCCACCTAGCTTTCTCTTAAAGCTAATGGAGTTCTCCCTCAAGATTAATGAAGCTTCTCACTTGAAGAGGTTTGATGATCTTTTTTCCCCATATAGTGACGTCAGAACACCTTTTCACTTCAAAGTCGAAGATCAGTTCTGAGTAAAGCTTATTTAATTGACTGGAAAATCTGGGAGGGTTAGAGTTAGTTTAAGAGGCTGCATAGCCATGGCAAGAGGAAATTGACTTGGTTCAGGAAGGGTTGAAGGAGTTTCAGTGGCTTGTTATTGAGCTCAAGCTGCTAAACTACACTTGCCATTTTGGCTGGTGAGTCCAGGGTCTCATTTATATGGTGGAGGTCTGGTGAGTTTCTTATGCTCATAAGTAACCCCCAAATATTTAAAGAGATAGGAATTAGAGAGGGTTTCCCTGTCTGTAGTTCAGCTGATCTGTTAGATCTGTTAGATTGGGGAAGGAAACTCACATCATCTAAACACTATCACACCCTGCACTGTGACTCTTATTTTATGTCTATCTTATTTACATCTCAAAACAACTTTTCTATGTAAGTATTATTGTCCTAGTTTTACTAAAGAGAAAACAGAAGACTGTAAATTGCTCAGGATCATATAGTTAAGAAATGGGATATTAACTTGATTCCAGTTGTACTGGATTTCGGAACTGTGCTCTATTGGAACAGGCTGTGTGTGGTTATAGGCAACAGTAAATTAACTCAGTTTAACTTATGCAAAACGTAGCTAAACAAAAAGGCATTTATTGGCTTTATTTTAGGAAGAATTGCTGGGATAATCTAGGAAGAAGAACTAGGGTAACTCATGGAATTGAAGAGCTGTAGGAACCAAGATTTTGGTGAGTGGAACTTGAGACTCAAAGCTGCTAGGACTCTCCTTTTCTCTGCATATCTCTTATCTTTGCTTCTCTATTCAAATTTCTTTCATGCTCTCTTACTTCAGACAGGTTTTGTCCACTTGCCAGGAAACATGGCTGACAAGAGCCTCATTCTGCAACTTCAGTGGGTGAAACTTCCTTTTTTCCTAGAATCTACATCTCAGTGAAAGACTGAGATTGACACGAATTGGGATTGATCAGTCACTGTCACCGGAGAAAGTAGGATATTTTTTTTGGCAAAGCCTAGATCACAGGCCAACCCAGATTTGTGAGAATTTGTTACAAGAAAAAGAAGAAAAAAGAAAGGACAGATTTTAAAAAAGTAATCCCACAGACAAATAATTACATGTGATTTTCCTACTCACTAGGGACTACTGCAGAGTTTGACAAGTTTTTTTTCTCCAAGGGTCAGATAGTAAATGTTATTAGGCTTGTAGGCCACATACTCTCTTTTACTTCTTCCTCATCCTCTTTTTGTTCTTGCAATCCTTTACATAGGTGAACACCATTTTTAGCTCATAGGCCATACCAAAACAGTCTTCAAGCTGAATATCATTTGGCTGGACAGTTTTTCTGAGCTCTGGTTTAGTGAAGTTAAGTAAAGATTCAGGCTGAGCCATTTTGAAACAGAGCATGCTACAGTGTCTTAGGATCTAGTCAACTACAAACTGAGAAGACTCAAACCTGTAACTAAATTTATTAACTGAAATAAGGTAGATGTTTTAATGAGCATGGCAAGAGGAAACTAACATTGGAGTACCTAACTGATGTGAAGTGTCATCCTAGGACTTTTATTTTTTATTTTTATTTTTATTTTTTGAGATGGAGTCTTGCTCTGTCGCCCAGGCTGGAGTGCAGTGGCGCAATCTCGGCTCACTGCAACCTCCGCCTCTTGGGTTCAAGCAATTCTCCTGCCTCTGCCTCCCGAGTTGCTGGGACTACAGGCACCCACAACCACATCCAGCTATTTTTTTGTTTTGTTTTTAGTAGAGACAGTGTTTCACTGTATTGGTAAGGCTGGCCTCGAACTCCTGATCCGCCTGTCTCAGCCTCCCAAAGTGCTGGGATTACAGGTGTGAGCAACTGTGTCTGGCCAGAGTTTTATATAACATAATTTCATTGAGTCTTCACAATAATTTCATGAATCAGGTACTGTTGCTATTCCTGTCTGAGAGATGAGGAAACTGAGACTGAGAGAAAAGAGACTTGTTAAAGTCCACCAAGCCAGTATCATAGCCAGGGTTCAGACACAAGTCTCTCTGGCTACCAAACCAAAATCCTTTACAGTAATTTTAGCATGTCGACTGTATGTTCTGTGGTTGGTGGGTTAGGCAGGTAGTTCAGTAGAAGAGGTACATCAACAGCAATAGCTGATACCTCCCTAGGGTTGCAAAAAGATGATATTCATAATTATCTCTCGGCATCACATCTGTTTCAATGGAGTCACCTGGTATTTTTACAGTTTCTTATATTACACTCATTTTCAATAACCAGCATGGAATACCTTTTCACTAAGTAATGTTAGTCAAAGGAGATAAGCAAGATGTTTTAATATATACCAAAGGATAGTTGCTTCGATGTTATTAGAATTTTATTCCTTTGAGCGCCTATGGTTGTGTGCTACATTGATTTGTGGGTAGGGAGGTTTAACAGAAAGTAAATTTTGAAGCAGCAGAATATTGTTTTGATGAAGAAATATAGCCAGGTAGACCCCTTCTTTCTGTTTTTCTGTTCCCCCATATAAGACAGAACTTAAAGTAGATAGCAGATTTACTTCATGCTTTCAGGAGTGTCTTCTTTTGACAATGATAAATTTATAGCCTTTGAAACATGCCTTTCCAAAAGTAAACTAGCACATATCTTCTCAAGTCATCTGACGTTGAGTTTTCTACTTTATCTTTTGAGATCTTGCAAGGGCCACTAAGTGAAGAAATGAAGAAAACTTATTTACTATGTATCTACTATGTGTCAGGTGCTTTCCTAAAATAAATTTGTAAGTTAGGTAATACAATTATTCCATTTTAATTTGATTGATTCTTAGTGTGCGCTAAGCCTTTCACATCCCCATTTATGAAGACATTGAGACTCAGAGAAAGCAAGTAACTTTCTTAAGGTTACACAGTTTAGGAAATCCAAGAAAATGATCTCAAGTCAGTCAGACACACAAACTCTGTTTTTTTCCCCTGATACACCATGCTACCAGCAATTGTTCTCTGGTTCCCACAACTCCTGAACCAGAGCAAGAAACAGAGGTTTATATTTATGAAATTTCAACATTAGCATTTTGGCCTATTGGGGTTACTGGAGTTCTTCATTATAGGGGTTTGGAGTACAATGAGTCACGGAACATTTTTTGGCATGTAACATACTTTTATGAAGACCTATTTTTCCCCTGTGAGCTAATGTTTTTCCTCAGAGCATGCCATGCAAAATAACTGTCCCTAGCCCACCCCTTTACCCTGGCTTCCTCTTCTCACAATTCTCATGTCTGTACTTAGGATGCATCACAAGTTGGAGCCTGTAAAATTTCTCTTGCGAAAGGTCCCAGACCCTTCCTTAGGGCCTAGAAAAATGAAATTTCATTTTGAGATACATTATACATAAAGAAACAGAAATGGAGGGAAGGAATATGAATGAGAATATGAAATAATAGATAATAGCTTGCTTGCTTTTCTCTCTATATAAACTCTATAGTTTACTTTTGTCTTTTTTTAAAGTTTTTATGAACAAAATCATATGCTGTTTTTTTGTCTCATTTTTTCACTCAGTATTATGTGTATGAGATTCATTGAACATGTTGAGTATAGAAGTTATGCATTCATTCATGTTGCTAGTCCTTTCATTGCACAAATATACAAATATACAGTGTATTTTATGAATTTATGTGTTTTCCTTACATAAGAACCATGCTAGTCATCTATTCAGTTTTCCAATTTTACTTTATGTGCTGTGGAAGTGAGCATGAGCCTTGGTTTCTTCTTCTGTAAAGTGGAGATAACAGAGCTAGCCAACTCATCAGTTTGTTGTGAGAATTAAATATGACAGATATAGGTTTAGCATTCATAGTGCCTGGTTGGCTTTCTATTCTTTTCCACAACGAGAGGCTTTAATGTACAGAGTCATAGGAGTCCTGTTAAAAATGCAGACTATCTGGCACATAGTAAGCACTTGTTGGTTGATCTGGTGTAGGCTTTTGAACTATATTTCATTTTTTTTTTTTTTTTGAGACGGAGTTTCACTCTTGTTACCCAGGCTGGAGTGCAATGGAGCGATCTTGGCTCACCACAACCTCCGCCTCCTGGGTTCAGGCAATTCTCCTGCCTCAGCCTCCTGAGTAGCTGGGACCACAGGCATGCGCTACCATGCCCAGCTAATTTTTTATATTTTTAGTAGAGACGGGGTTTCACCTTGTTGACCAGGATGAGCTCGATCTCCTGACCTTGTGATCCACCCACGTCGGCCTCCCAAAGTGCTGGGATTATAGGCGTGAGCCACCGTGCCCGGCCTATACTTCATTTTTAAAAGGTATTCTAGGCTGTAGTGCTTTAGAAATCACACTGTTGATCAGAGAGTATCGATTTACTGGTTTAATGTCAAGAAGTAGAACTGGGACTCTGTGTGTATGTGAGTGTTTATTTTTGTATGTGTATGTGTGTGTGTGTGAGAGAGAGAGATAAAAAATATATATATAGAGAGAGAGAGAGAAAGAGAGAAGAGAGAGAAAGAGAGAGAAGGAGGGGAAGTGAAAGAGAGAAATGATTTAAGGAGAAATAGTGAGGCTGTTTTTCTGTGTGTGGCTTTATAGTCGGAGACCTTGACTAGAAACAGGGAGGAAGAAGCCTTTTGAAATAGAGCCTATAAAAGTAATTTTTAAAAATGGTAATCCAGGATGTAGTTTATCCCTTGGTGGGGGGGGGTTCTGATTAGTGATTTGAGTGAAAAAATTGTAGTTATCACTATATTCATCTCAATGTGACAACCGGACCTGAACCGCACACCACTGAATGTGAAGAATTACCCTTGGAACCCATTAGTCGTAATCAGAAACAATTTTCCCAGATGTTATTAATTGCAGAAAAGCTCCCCTTTCCTCCTCAGGAGGTTGACTCAAACCTTTCAGAACTTTCTGTTTGTTTTGATGACTGACAAGGAGAGTGAGGCATGAAACTTATATCCTCCCAACTAATTTCTAACCTAGTAGGGTGGGTTGTCTGTTATGCTTCTTTCGTATCCTAAAAGGCAGGACCAGGACTGGAACCTTATCCACTGAGCTGGGCTATCCTTAACGAACATCAAATCCTGAAGATAGTTCTGGCTTTTTCTCAACACTTTTCCTCTCCCATTATTCCCTCCAACCCTTTGCTGTACCCAACTCCACTTTATCTCCCAGACATGAATAAAGCAACTACTGAGGAGCCGTGATATCACTGAGTATGAAAGGCTAACCAATGGCCAAAGGAAGGGTTGACTTTTCCATTAGTTCACTTTTGATAAGTCACTTTCTTTTTCTGGACCTCAGTTTTATCATCTGTCAAATGGGAATACAACACTTCCCAGTTCTCATAGGATTGCTCAGGAAATTTGCAAAACAAATTGTGCAAAGTGAAAGCCTGAGGGTATGTAAGGCATAATAAAAACAACCAATACTTATTGACTCATTAAATACTTACTATAAACTAGGTACTCTTCTAAACTCTTTATACACAATATCTTACTTAATCTTCACAATATGAGGCAAATATGATTGCCATCTTAAATGCATGGAAGAATTAGGTGAGTCTGAGAGAGGTGAAATCACTTGCCCAAAGACATATGGTCAAGTAAGTAGGAGAGCTGAGTTTAAAGCCAGAAAGTTGTACTGTAGAGTCCATGCCGTTAACCAGTTTACAATTCTGTCTCTTTGCTGTTATTACTACATTACTCATGCCTTCTGATCTGCTAAAGTCCAACTCAAGTCCCATCCCTTCAGAAAGTCTTGTCTAACCACTGCAGCCATTAGCGAAATACCCCTCCTGAGTTTTTATTGATGCTATATTACTAATATGATGCCTAGACCTATTGCCTTATCATTCCCAACATATTTCTACTTAAGTTTTTCATAGATGTTATGCTCATTTGGTCAGATATATTGTAAGCTGACTGTGAATGCATATTGTATCTCATACTTTGGTATCCCCTATAGTATTCAGGATAAGGTAGAATCAACAACTCTCAGAAACAGAAGGGATCTGAATTTTTTTTTAACCAGTGCTCCTCTTTAAAAAATGATCTGACTGTGGCAAAAGAAAAAAGTAACAGGGAAACGATGATCATTTTCCTTGCTCCTAATGGTGTACATTTTTATTAGCACAGTTCACGAGTGGTTGATTCATTCATGCATTTATTTGATCAACAATACTGTGGTATTATATGTTATGATAAGCCATGAAACAAAACGGAGTAAAAACAGGAAAGTTCACAACAATGTCCCTGCCCTCAAGGAGCTTACATTAGTAAGGGAAGGTAGATATGCATATTAATACATGAGACAACGTATTTAAGAAAATAAGTATTTGTAGGAAGTAAATATCTTTAGGAAGAATGGGAGAAAACAAAATTTGAGTAAAAGGTAAACCAGCCATGGAAATTTTCCTGAAGGAGGTGAATCTGGAGCTAAATGTTAGCCATTGACTGCAAGCTTACCATAAGGCCAAGGTGAGGGAGCATTTCCAGTAGAGAAAGCAGTATAAGCTATTTGACATGAAAGTGTGAAATCACTGAGGGCCTTGTATATCACACTAAAGGATTTAGATTTTATTTTATAATCATTAGTAAGACACTAGAGGATTATTCTAGCAGCAGTTAGAGAATGGACTAAAAGGGAACAAAGCTGTGGGAGACAGGGAGACCAATTAAAAGACCAGATATGTGAAGGGAGAACTAATTAGAATACTATGTGGATGAAGGCCTTAACTAAGGCAGCAGCATGGAAGATGGGAGGAAAACCCAGACAGGACATATTTTAACAAGAGAGAAAAAATAGGGCTTAGTTGCTAGTTGAACATGTGGCAGACGAGCAAAAGGGAGCTAAGAGTATGCATGTGCAGGTTTATTACAGCTTAGGTGACTGGATAAATGGTGGTATCATTCACTGAGATTGAGAACACAAGATGAAAAACAAAATTGGAGGAAACCACTATGATGGTAGTTTTGGACATAGTGAGTTTCAGATTTCTGAGGGTATGCAGGTAGATACTTTAAGTAGGTTGTCAGTTACATGAAACTGAAGTCAGGAGAAAAGGCTGGGCTTTGAATTTAGAATTAATATCTTTAACATTTATTATTTATTATGTGTCTATCACTTCACGAGCACTATCTCATTTAACGCTCACAAAGACTTTATAATTTAGGAAGCATATTTGACCCCTTTGTACTAATGAGGAAACCAAGGCTTAGAAGAGGTAAAGTAATTTGCACAGTTAGTAAGTGGCAGAGCCAGATTTAAACCCATGTCACTCCTACCTTAATGCCTGCATGCTTAATCACTGCTGTAAATAAAATACTGTCAGTGGATGTGATCATTTAAGATACACTCATAGACTGCAAAAATAAGAGGGTCAACAGGTGAAACCTCTAGGCACGACAAACTTTTAGGTGTGTGAAGGAGAAAAGACTACAGGAGGGATTGAAAAGGAACTATCAAAGAGATAAGAGGAGAAACAGGCATGAGAGGTACGGCGGAAGCCGACAGTAGACAACAGTCAACGGCCATGGAGCAGGGATCAAATAAGCAAGGTTGCTGCAAAAAGACCTCAGGATCCAGTTACAAGGATGTTGTTGATTCATACTAGAGCACTCTCAGAGGAGTGATGAGAGTATAATCGGGAGTGCAGCAGATTGTAAAGTGAGGAAGTGGGGAGAATGAGGTGATACTCTTTTGAGGTACTTATCAGTAAAGAGAAAGGGAAAGACAGGGTGGCAGTTCGAGAAAGATGCAGAATAAAGGGATTTTTTTTTTTTTTTTTCCAACTGGGAAGTGTTTGAGTGGAGTGAGATACAGGGTTTGAGGAGTGGACAAAGATGCGGAATATCGAATAGGGAATAAAACAGGGGGCTGACCAAGAACACATTAAAAACACTGTCAAGTGCAGCACTAAAGGCCCCGCTGAGGATGGAACACATGGATTTGCAGGTGCCCTAATGTGCCGTGTTGCATGAAAGCTGTAGCCTCACTTAACAGCTTTATTGTGGGAAGGAAGCACACCAAAATTCTTCTCAAACTTTTTCCAGCCCAATGTTCCTCAAGGGTATGACATGAATAACTAACAATTTCTGTGCACTTACCATCTCCAAGGCATTCTTTTAAATGTTTTACGTATGTTAACTCATTTAATCCTTGCAACAACCATAGAGTTTAAGAGTCTATTTTTATTTCCATTGTACAAGTAAGTAAACTAAAATCCGGAGGATATGTATACTGCTAGCAAACTGAGGAGCCAGGATTCATACAGAGGTGGTCTAAGCATGATTTCATGCTTATAACCACAATGCTGTAACTATGACTTACTATAAGGCAATGATTATCCACTCAGGCTGGAGTGGATATGGAGTTTAGCTCCCACTTACAAGTGACAACATGCAGTATTTGGCTTTCTGTTCCTGTGTTAGTTTGCTAAGAACGGTGGCTTCCAGCTTCACCCATGCCCCTGCAAAAGATATGATTGCATTCCTCTTTATGGCTGCATAGTATTCCATGGCATATATGTACCATATTTTCTTTATCCAGTCTACAGTTGATGGGCATCTAGGCTGATTCTATGCTTTTGCTATTGTGAATGGTGCTGAGATGAACATATGGGTGCTTGTGTCTTTATGGTAAAATAATTTACATTCTTTTGGATATATACCCAACAACTTAATTGCTGAGTCTAGTGGTAATTCAGTTTTTAGTTCTTTGAGAAATGGCCACACTGGTTTCCATTATGACAGAATAAATTTACACTTCCAACAGCAGAGTATAACCATGTCATTTCCTCTGCAACCTTGTCAGCATCTGTAATTTTTTGACTTTCAATAACAGCCATTCTAACTGGTGTGAGATGGTATCTCATTGTGGTGTTGATTTGTATTTTCCTAATGATTAGTGATGTCAACTACTTTTTTATATGCTTGTTGACTGCATGCATATCTTCTTTTGAAAAATGTCTGTTCATGTCCTTTGCTCACTTTTTATTTATTTATTTATTTATTTATTTATTTATTTATTTTATTATTTTGTTTTTTTAATTGCATTTTAGGTTTTGGGGTACATGTGAAGAACATGCAAGATTGCTCACTTTTTAATGGGGTTGTTTGCTTTTTGCTTGTAAATTTAAGTCCTTTTAGATTCTGGTTATTAAAACTTTTCAGAAGTACACTTTGCAAAAATTTTCTTCCATTTTGTGGGTTGTCTGTTTACTCTGTTTGATAGTTTCTTTTGCTGTGTAGAAGCCCTTTATTTTAATTGTATCCCACTTATCAATTTTGCTTTTGTTGCAATTGCTTTTGGTATCTTTGCATAAAAACTTTGCCAGTTCCAATGTCCAAAATGGTATGCCTTAGGTCTTCTTCCAGGGTTTGTATAGATTTAAGTTTTACATTTAAGTCCTTTAATCCATCTTGAGTTGATTTTTGTATACAGTATAAGGAAGGGGTCCACTTTCAATCTTCTGCCAATGGCTAGACGTTATCCCAGCACCATTTATGAGGGAATTCTTTTCCTATTGCTTGTTTTTGTCAGCTTTGTTGAAGGTCAGATGGCCGTAAGTGTGCAGCATTATTTCTGGGCTCTCCATTCTGTTCTGTTTGTCTATATGTCTGTTTGTCTATCAGTACCATATTGTTTGGTTACTGTAGCCCCGTAGTATAGTTTGAAGTTGAGTAATGTGATGCCTCCTGCTTTGTCCTTTTTGCTTAGGACTACCTTGGCTATTTGTGCTCTTTGTTGGTTCCATGTGAATTTTAAAATAGTTTTTTTTTCTATTTCTGAGGGGAGTGTTATTTGTAGCTTGATGGAAGTAGCATCGAATATGTAAATTGTTTTGGGCAGTATAGTCATTTTAATGATATGAGCCAGGATGAATGAATGATTGATTATTCCCATGCATAAGCATGGAATGGTTTTTCTATTTGTGTCATCTCTGATTTCTTTGAGCAGTGTTTTGTAATTCTCCTTGTTGAGACATTTCACCTTCCCAGTTAGTTTTATTCCTAGGTATTTTATTCTTTCATGGGAATTGTGAATGGGAATGTATTTATAATTTCATTCTTAGCTTGGATATTTTTGGTGTACAAAAATGCTACTGGTTTTTGTATGCTGATTTTGAATCCTGAAACTTTGTTGGAGTTGTTTTTCAGATCCAGGAACTTTGGGACAGAGACAGTGGGGTTTTCTGTATACAGAATCATGTCATCTGCAAACAGGGATAGTTGGACTTCCTCTCTCCATATTTGGATGTCCTTTTCTTTCTTTCTCTTGCCTGATTTCTCTGAACAGAACTTCCCATACCACATTGAATAAGACTGGTGAGAGAGGGCATCCTTGTCTTGTGCCAGTTTTCAAGGGGAATGCTTCCAACTTTTGCTCATTCAGTATGATGTTGGCTGTGTGTTTATCGTAGATGGATCTTATTATTTTGAAGTATGTTCCTTCAATGCCTAGTTTATTGTCAGTTTTTAACATGTAGGGATGGTGGATTTTATTAAAATATAAATTCTGTTTTAGATGAGGTGTTCAGAGAAAGCCTCAAAGTGACATTTGCACAGAAAGTTAAATGATGTGAAGGAATCAGCCATGAGAATAAATCTAGCAGAACAGTTTTTTTTTTCCACAGTAAATAGCAAGTGTAAAGACTATGAAGTAGGAACACATTTGATTTTCTGAGGAACGGCAAGAAAGCCACTGTGGCTAGGGCAGGGTGAAGGAAGGGAAGAGTCATGCTAGATGAGACTTGTGATGTGAACAAAAGCTAATTTTTCATATTCTGTAAACTGTGGATAATAATAGTACTTATAGAGCTGGAGTAAGAAATGAATGAGATAATGCATGTTAAAATTATGATACAAGTCTGGCACACGGCAAGTACTCAAAAACTACTATGTGCCATCATTGTTATTATTATCAGGATGATCATGCCTAGTTTTGCCATACAAGTGGCAGAGTCTGAATTAGAAGTATGAGTCAGAGCAGGAACTTCTTGGTGGAGCAGGCAGAGATAAGAGCATGAGCAGAAATGAAGTAGCCATAAATAGGAAGCAAGATCTATATCCTTCACTGGCACAAATAGACTACAGTGGTGTCACACAGAATGACTGATATTTAATACGACAGAGAAAGACTGGAACATTGACAACAGGGCTGAAAACCATTAAATCAAGACAGCCCACAAGAGGAAGGTCTCTGGTCTGAAAGTCAGGAGGCTTTGTTTTCTCATCAATAAAACAGAAAAAGTAACGACTTTATAAAGTTGATAGGATTCATGAAAGCACCTAGCACCGAGCTGGGCATGTAAGAAGGGTAGAAAATATGGCCAGTTGACAATTGTTAAGAGCTAGGGTGCATGAAGAAGCTTCTTGGGCTAGAAAATTCTGTTGTCCATGCCATATTTGCTCCACAGGTGCAAGTCTCAATTGCTAGATGGCATTCATGATGATTGCTTCACACTCCCTCTGTTTTTATCCTCATTTTTTTCCTTAAATTCATGGCTTTATATTCTGACTATAGCGTACTGGCTCTGACTCCACCAGAATTAAGAATTATTCCATACTTTCTCTTCCTACATTTGGAGCCCTGGCATGCCACTTTGGTTTGGTATGCACCTCTGGTCTACTGTCCAACTTTATGGTTTAAGGTGAAAATGAGGATTTCTTGGCCTTGAAGAATCTATCCTCAGTCATACTCTCTTAAGACAATGAAGAAAGAGAGTAAAATGTGGGCAACTGTCCATGCAAGGTTCCCACCATCATCACAGGAACACCTCATTATCTACAGATGCTCACTATTCCTAGACCCTTTTAATAATGAGAGTGACTCAATACTAAGCCTCTCCACTCCAGCCTTACCCCCTACACATGGATTTTTAATTGTTTTGTACTTAGGGCAGAAAGAGGAAAAGGAAGATACTCATTTGGCACTTCTAATCTCAGACAAGAATTAGTCTGCACTATAGGGCAGAGAAATTAGTGTAAAAATGTTAGTAGAGTCAGCTATCACCAAAGTCAATAGAGCAGAACCAGGATGAATGATGCAAGAGACAAGTCATTTTAACACTTTCTGGAGCTAAGTGGGGCATAAAAATTAGTTGGAAAGTATTTTGAATTAGGGGATTCAGTTTGTGCCTAACATCTGACCAAATCTCTTTTTTGTCCTCTGAGTCAGTGTTAATCTGACCTTGGCTTAAAACCCCTGGAAAAAAAAAAAACCAGCTAAGTCACTGGTGCTTGATTATGCCAGGAACCAGAATAATCAAGAGTGTATCAGCTTCATCATTCTGGAAGACTTGCTGTTTGAGGCTTGACAACTCTATAAAAACAGAAACCATTAAATTTGGGGCTCTGACAAATAAATTCCATCCCAGTCCATAATACAACACTGAGGAAACTGTACAGCATTTTGAGTCTGAATAAGGAAAAGATTTCCTGTAAAATTATTTGTTTTGTTTTCCTTTACTCCACTTAGGCTATATCTTTATTTAAGAGGTTGATGTGTGTAGCTGTGGCTTGCTAAGATAGTTGAAAGTGTTTATAAGTAATGTTCACTTTGATATGGAACTCATATCAATATGATGGCAAAGGGTCTGCTATATGTTATCTTGTAAAGAGATACAGGATTGGAAATTCAGGAAATGATGGACTTAGGTGAAGAGAGGAAAGATAGGAGTATAAATAATCTATGTTAAATTCCAGTAAATAGTGAGAACTGGCTGAAGTTCAGGGCGCATTGGAAATTAACTGACAGACTTGGGAAGTTACATTTAACCTAAGCTGTCTGGCAATTTCAAAAAGCAACTATTTCTGGTGTAACCCTACTAGCGGACACTTGAGATAATATAAAATGCTGTCACCTTGCCCTTGCACTATTCCTGCCAGTAAAAATCTAGGGTTGCCCTTTGATAATAGTCACTTGCCAGGGTCCAAGAAGAGACTATGTTTTAGGTATCTATCTCACTTTGTTACAAGGCAATCCTATTGACATCCATTTTCTGGAATTCATGTTCTGGAAGAAAATAAAAAATCTTAGAATTATTCATGGGTTTTGATCTAGCAATTCTCATTCTGGGACTCCTGCCTAAGGAAACATAAAAAATTTAAAGAGAGTGGGAGGAAACATTAGAAGGGGAGGTTGTGTTTATGGCATTGATTGTAGTGATGATTTCATGGGTATATACTTATCTTCAAACTCATAAATTTGTATACATTAAAAATGCATAACTTTTTGTATGTCAATCATACCTGAGTAAAGTGGTTCAAAAATTATATACATATACCTTTATGCATAAGATTGTTTATTACAGTGGTGAGGCTTTTCATAGTAACACATTTCAAACAATCTCAATGTCCAATAACAGGAAATGACTAAATGAATCGTGTTGTGATGCAGTATTATGCAGCCAGTAAAATGATGTTTACATAGTGTCTTTTAAAAATTAAATTAGACTATGTTTCTAACGTAAAGTTACATAAAAAATATACAACTATCATTTAGTATAAATTTCATTATGTAAACACATTATGTATTCTGCATTAATGTAGGTATATATGCATGGAAAATATATTAGAAGGAAACATACCTAAACATTAACAATGATTACCATTATTTAAGAAGATTATAAGTGATTTGTATTTTCTTCTTTATTTTGTGCAGTTTTCTTAGAGGCAAAGGGTAGAATGATTGTTACCAGGGGCTGGAGGAGTTGGGAAGACTGAGGACATGTTAATCAAAAGATACAAAATTTCTATTAGACAGAAGTAATAAATTCAAGAGATTTACTGTAAAATATGATGACTATAGTTAATAATATATTGCATAATTGAAAATAATTTAAAAGAGTAGATTTTAAGTGTTCTCACCATGAGTAATTAAAAAGTATATGAGGTAATACACATGTTAATTAGCTTGACTTAGCATTCCACAGGGTGTATCTATGTCAAAACATCATGTTATACACTGGAAATATAAACATTTATATTTATCAATTTTAAAATAAAATTTAAAGTAGATATTAAAATAAAGAATCATGTTACTAGCTTTGAGTAAATGATTCCACCCTCACAGGGTAAACAAAGCTGTCAGGAAGTTTGAACTAGGTGGAACTCATTGCAGTTTCCTGGGTCAGAGCACCTGGGGGAAGTAGCAGCTGAGGGTGCAGCTTCGGCAGACTTCAATGTCCCTCCCTGACAGCTATAAAGAGAGCAGTGGTTCTCCCAGCACAGAATTTTAGCTCTGATAAGGGACAGACTGCATCCTCAAGTGGGTCCCTGACCCACCATGGAGACACCTCCCAGTAGGGGCTGACAGACACCTCATACAGGATAGTTCTGGCTGGCATCTGGTCGGTGGCCCTCTGGGATGAATTTTCAGAGGTAGAAACAGGCAGCATTCCTTGTTGTTCTGTACCCTCCACTGGTGATACCCAGTCAAACAGGGTCTGGGGTGGACCTCCAAAAAAATCCAGCAGACCTGCAGAAGAGGGGCTTGACTATTCGAAGAAGGAGGAAATACTCCCTAACTCATTTTATGAAGCCAGCATAATCCTGATACCAAAACCTGGCAGAGACACAACAAAAAAAGAAAATCTTAGGCCAATATCTCTGATGAATATCGATGCGAAAATCCTCAGTAAAATACTGACAAACCGAATCCAGCAGCTCATTAAAAAACTTGTCCACCACGATCAAGTTGGCTTTATCCCTGGGATGCAAGGCTGGTTCAACATACACAAATCAATAAATGTAATACATCATAAAAACAGAACCAATGACAAAAACCACATGGTTATTTCAATACATGTAGAAAAGTCCGCCAAAAAAAAAAAAAAATCAACAGCCCTTCATGCTAAAATTTCTCAATAAACTAGGTATTGATGGAATGTATCTCAAAGTAATAAGAGCTATTTATGACAAACTCACAGCCAATATCATACTGATTGGTCAAAAATTGGAAGCATTACCTTTTAAAACAGTCATTAGAGTGAATTGGCAACCAACAGAATGGGAAAAAAATTTTTCAGTCTACCTCTCTGACAAAAGGCTGATATCCAGAATTTACAAAGAACTAAAACAGATTTACAAGAAAAAAACAAACAAGCCCATTCAAAAGTGGGTGAAGGATATGAACAGACACTTTACAAAAGAAGACATACAGGAGGCCAACAAACGTATGAAAAAATGCTCATCATCAGTGGTCATTAGAGAAATGCAAATCAAAACCACATTGAGATATCATCTCACACCAGTTAGAATGGCGATCATTAAAAAATCTAGAGACAACATATGCTGGAGAGGATGTGGAGAAATAGGAACACTTTTACACTGTTGGTAGGAGTGTAAATTAGTTCAACCATTGTGCAAGACAGTGTGGCGATTCCTCAAGGACCTAGAAATAGAAATTCCATTTGACCCAGGAATCCTTTTACTGGGTATATATCCAAAAGATTATAAATCGTTCTACTATAAAGACACATGCATACGAATGTTCATTGCAGCACTGTTTACAATAGCAAAGACCTGGAACCAACCCAAATGCCCATAGTTGATAGACTGGACAGGGAAAATGTGGCACATATACACCATGGAATATTATGCTGCCATCAAAAACGATGAGTTTGTGTTCTTTGTAGGGACATGGATGAACCTGGAAACCATCATTCTCAGCAAACTGACACAAGAGCAGAAAATCAAACACCGCATGTTCTCACTCATAGCAGGTGTTGAACAATGAGAACACATGGACACAGGGAGGGGAGCGCTACACACTGGGGTCAGTTGGGGGGAAATGGGGGAGGGACAGTGGGGGATGGGGAGTTGGGGAGAGATAGCATGGGGAGAAATGACAGATACAGGTGAGGGGAAGGAAGGCAGCAAACCACACTACCATGTGTGTACCTATGCAACAATCTTGCATGTTCTTCACATGTACCCCAAAACCTAAAATGCAATTAAAAAAAAAACTGGCACAAGACAAGGACGCCCCCTCTCGCCACTCCTATTTGTATTGGAAGCTCTGGCAATCAGGCAAGAGCAATAAATAAATAAATAAATAAATAAATAAATAAAATAAAAATAAAAAAGAAGGGTATTCAAATAGGAAAAGATAAAGTCAAATTGTCTCTTTGTAGATGACATGATGATATATTTAGTAAGCTCCATCATCTCAGCCTAAAATCTACTTAAGCTGATAAGCAAATTCAACAAAGTCTCAGAATACAAAATAATGTGCAAAAATCATAAGCATTCCTATACATCAGTAAAAGAGAGCCAAATCATGAATGAGCTCCCATTCACAAATGCTACAATGAGAATAAATACCATTAGGAATACAACTTACAAGGGATGCGAAGGACCTCTTCAAGGAGAACTACAAACCAGTGCTCAAGGAAATAAGAGAGGACACAAACAAATGGAAAAACATTTCATGTTCATGGATAGGAAGACTCAATATCATGAAAATGGCCATAAAGCCCAAAGTAATTTATAGATTCAATGCTGTCCCCATCAAACTACTATTGACTTTCTTCACAGAATTGGAAAAAAAGTACTTTAAATTTTATATGGAAACAAAATAGAGCCTGCATAGCCAAGACAATCTTAATCAAAAAGGACAAAGCTGGAGGCATGATGCTACCTGACCTTAAACTATACCACAAGGCTACAGTAACCAAAACAGTGTGGTACTGGTACCAAAACAAATATATAGACCAATGGAACAGAACAGAGGACTCAGAAGTAATGCCACACATCTAAAACCATCTGATCTTTGACAAATCTGTCAAAAACAAGCAATGAGAAAAGGATTCCCTATTTAATAAATAATGTTGGGAAAACTGGCTAACCATATGCAGGAAGCTGAAACTGGATCCCTTCCTTACACCTTATAGAAAAATTAACTCAAGATTGATTAAAGACTTAAATGTAAGACCTAGAATCATAAAATTCCTAGAAGAAAACCTAGGCAATACTATTCAGGATATAGGCATAGGCAGACTTCAAGACTAAAACACCAAGAGCAATGGCAACAAAACCAAAATTTAAAAATGGATTCTATTTAAACTAAAGAGCTTTTGTACAGCAAAAGGAAATATCAGCAGAGTGAACAAGCAGCCTACAGAACAGGAGAAAAATTTTCAATCTCCACATCTGACAAAGGGCTAATATCCAGAATCTAAAAAGAACTTAAATTTACAAGAAAAAACAAACAACCCCATAAAAGTGGGTGAAGGATATGAACAGACACTTCTCAAAAGAAGACATGCTTGCAGCCAACAGACATGAAAAAATGCTCATCATCACTGGTCATTAGAGAAATGCAAATCAAAACCATTCAAAACTCCTACCTGTTTGAATGGTGATCATTAAAAAGTCAAGAAACAACAGATGCTGGAGAGAATGTAGAAAAATAGTAACACTTTTGCACTGTTCGTGGGAGTGTAAATTAGTTCAATCATTGTGGAAGACAGTGTGGTGATTCCTCAAGGATCTAGAACTAGAAATACCATTTCACCCAGCAATCGCATTACTGGTTATATACCCAAAGGACTATAAATCAATCTACTAGAAAGACACATGCACATGTATGTGTATTGTGGAACTGTTCACAATAGCAAAGAATTGGAACAAACCCAAATGCCCATGATGATAGACTTGATAAAGAAAATGTAGTATAAATACACCATGGAATTTTATGCAGCCATGAAAAAGTATGAGTTCATGTCCTTTGCAGGGACATGGATGAAGCTGGAAACCATTATTCTCAGCAAACTAACACAAGAACAGAAAACCAAACACTACATGTTCTTTCTTATAGGTGGGAGTTGAACAAACAGTACTCATGAATACAGGGAGGGGAACATCACATATCAGGTCCTGCTAGTGGGTGGGGGACTAAGGGAGGTATAGCATTAGGAGACATATCTAACGTAGATGATGGGTTGATGGGTGCAGCAAACCACCATGGCACATGTATACCTGTGTAACAAACCTGCACATTCTGCACATGTACCCCAGCACTTAAAGTATAATAAAAAATTAATAAAATAAAAGATCAGTGTAACAAAAGACAAAGAAGGCTGGGATACTTCTTTGATTAAAGAAGACTAAAGAGACATGAAAATTAAATGCAACACATGACCCCTGACTGGATTTTAGATAAGGAAAAAAAGCAGGTATAATAAAAATTATTGGGACAAATGAGGAAATTTGAATGTAGGTAATAGTATTATATAAATGTTAAATTTCCCAATTATGATGATCTTATTAAGGCTATGTAAGGGAATGCCCATATTCTTAGGATATATATGCTGAAGTACTTCATGAATACAGGTCAAGCATTATGATGTCTAACATTAACTCTTAAATGTCTCAGGAACAATATAACAACCACTATAAAATACACATACATAAACACACACATAAACACTAAGGTGGGAGGAAGGTGGGAGACAGCTTATGGGCATACATGAGGAAAATTTCTAACAATCAATGAATTTAGGTATATGGTGTTCATTGAACTGTTATTTCAATTTTTCTGAAAGTTTGGTATTTTTCAGATAATGTTATGAAAAGAAAACAAGAAATAAAATCGTGTATGTAAAATGTATCTACTAAAGTACCTGACAAATAGTACACATTCAATAAATGAAGATACTGTTATGACTGAAAGAAATACTTAAATAAAGTTAGACATGCAGCTCTCTACTCTCTGAGGACCCAAAATACAGAGCTAGTGAAATGTGAGCCCATTATCTTCCAGTCCACTTACTACAAGGGCCAATGTATACATGCCTTCCATTATAGTATGTGCACTGCCTAAACCATCACAAGATATTCACCATCCCAAGTTAACTCAGACTTACATTCAAGCCCTGTGATAAATAAAAGCCAGAGAAAGTGCCTCTATTTTGATGATGGGATCAGGTCATTGTGCTGCTGCTTGGGACATATTACCAGGTCAGTCACAGCAGCTGACTACTATCTACTCATATTGGAACCCAAGTCATCAGCCCTATAAGAGTTACTCATGGGATGAAGATGATAGAGTTTCATCTGTCCCTCTTTGTCCACCAATGCCCTTGCCCTCTTCATGGAATACAAATCAGAGATCTAACCTTGACTGTTGAGCTTGGAGTATAGGGGTCAGGAAGCAAAAAGGGGAATGGAGTGTCAAGAAATTAGCTAAGACAGAGCTACATATCACTGAGGGCGCTGTATGTCAAATTAAAAAATTTTGACTTTGTACTATAGGCCATTCTTATCAAATTAGAGCATAAGATTACCCAGGATGCATAGCAATTGTTATTGAGTATTCTAATTTACTTTCCATATTATTTTGAAATGATGTGAATATTCAATAACAATAGAAACTACTTTAGTATTTTAGAACATGCAAGGAGATGTTATAGATTAGAATATGAACTTTAATATTTAAAGTAAAACCTAACAACAACAACAACAAAAAACCCAAAAAACAAGCAATGGTGAAATGATTTCCTGTTTAATAAATGGTGTTGGGATAACTGGCTAGCCACGTGCAGAAAACAGAAACTGGACCCCTTCCCGACACCTTACACTAAAATTAATCCCAGATGGATTAAAGACTTAAACCTAAGACCTAACACCATAAAAACCCTAGAAGAAAACCTAGGCAAAACCATTCAGGACATAGGCATAGGCAAGGACTTCATGACTAAAACACCAAAGCATTGGCAACAAAAACCAAAATAGACAAATCAGATCTAATTAAACTCCAGAGCTTCTGTACAGCAAAAGAAACAATCATTAGAGTGGACTGGCAACCAACAGAATGGGAAAAAAAATTTGCCATCTACCCATCTGACAAAGGGCTAAAATCCAGAATCTACAAAGAACTAAAACAGATTTACAAGAACCAAAAAAACAAACTCATTCAAAAGTGGGCAAAGAACATGAACGCTTTTCAAAAGAAGTTATATATGAGGGCAGCAGACATATGAAAAAGTGCTTATCATCACTGGTCATTAGAGAAATGCAAATCAAAACCACATTGAGATACCATCTCACACCAGTTACAATGGCGATCATTAAAAAAATCTGGAGACAGCAGATGCTGGAGGGGATGTGGAGAAATAGGAACACTTTTACACTGTTGGTGGGAGTTCAAATTAGTTCAACCATTGCAGTAGACAGTGTGGCGATTCCTCAAGGACCTAGAAATATAAGTTACATTTGACCTAGCAATCCCATTACTCAGTATGTATCCAATGGATTATAAATCATTCTACTATAAAGACACATGCACACATATGTTTATTGCAGCACTATTCATAATGGTAAAGACTTGGAACTGACTCAAATGCCTACCAATAATAGACTGGATGAAGAAAATGTGGCACATATACACCATGGAATACTATGCAGCCATAAAAAATGATGAGTTCGTGTCCTTTGTAGGGACATGGATGAATCTGGAAACTGTCATTCTCAGCAAACTGACACAAGAACAGAAAATCAAACACTTATGTTCTCACTGATAGGCGGGTGTTGAACAATGATAACACACAGACACAGGGAAGGGAGCATGACACACTGAGGTCTGTTGCGGGGGCAAGGAAGGGACAACAGGGGGTAGGGAGGTTGGGGAGGGATAACGTGGAGAAATACCAGATAGAGGTGATGGGGGTATGGAGACAGCAAATGACATTGCCATGTATGTACCTATGCAACAATCCTTCATGATCTGCACATGTACCCCAGAACCTAATGTACAACAAAAAATATATATGTCAAAAAAAATAAAAATAAAGTAAAACACAAAATTACAAAGAAATTTCGTGCCTCCAAGATGTCCACTTCAGGCCACACTACTAGGTCTCTAAGAATAAACGTTCACAGCACTTTGTCATTAGAGATATCATTGCAGATGGGTAGGTAAATCACATTGTAGAAGATGGGTAACAGAAATGCTTTAAAGTAGAATATTATTTAAATTTTCCAACAAAATAAAAAGGGAGCTAACCCCTAAGACAGGGTAGATGAACATCACGAATATTATACATACCTGAATATAAGGTGAACCCTAAATTTAAGCAATCCCTCATTCTCCCAAGAAGATCCCTTCCAAATATTTTTGACAAACATATATAAGTACAAATTGTTAGAGATAGATTGAAAAAATTAATCAAATAACTTATTTTTAATCTAGCTACGTATATAACTTTGTATGTTTATTATCTAAAAAAGAAATCCACAGGCAGAATCAATGAGTGGAAAGGATGGCTGTTCATCTAGGATGGATCTGGGGTAAGTCTAGAATTTCTAGTTTGGATCAGAGAGTAATTGAAATGATAATGTTGCCAGTCACTCAAAAGGGAAATATAAGGTATCAGACTTCTTTGATGAGGTGGAGGGTGAGTTGGCCAATATGGTGTGCTTGTTTTTTTTAACATACTGAGGTTGAATTGCCTGGGAAACATTAGGTGGGAATGTTCAGCAGGCAGTTGGCAATATAGATGTGGAACCTAGAATGTATTGGGGAATAGAAATGTTGTATTTACTGATAAGCAGTCATGGAAATGGCTGAGATTATTGAAGCATTTTTTTAAGTGAGAAGATGAGGGATCTACCCAGAATTATGGAGAATTCCAACTCTGTGCAGGGGAAGGAGTGAAAGAAAGGAGTCAGTGAAGAAGCCTGAGATGAAGTGGTCAGAGAACCAGGACAATAGAAGAACCAAGAAAGATAACACAGAAGCAGAGAAAATAGATTTTACAATGAGGTAAGCATAGTGATTTTTGATTCATAGATTATAGCAAAAACAAAAGCATTTCACCAAAATGGTAAAAACAGAAGCTAAACTGCAGCAAATATGGAGTCACTGGAAAGGGAAAAAGTAGACACAATGTCTAGACATTTTTTTTTTCTGTAAACTTTGCTGTGAAGAAAAAACAAGATAATTTGAAGAAGAAAATGTACAGTCAAGAAGAGTGCTTCTTTTTTTACAGGCAACATAATTTTTAAAAATATTTTGTCAGTAAGAAAAATTTCTAATAAAAAAGTCAAAAGAATAGCATGTTAAACTACCAGATAGCCATTACCCAGTTTCAACTCTTAGCAACTCATGACCACTTGTGTTTCATCCAAGACTACTACTCAATTTCTTCCTTTTCCATGGTAATCTGAAGAAAATTCCCCAAAATCAAATTATTTCCTCTACAAAATATTTCAGTATGTATCTCTAAATAAGGTTTCCTTTTAAAAGCCTATCTACAATTATATCACACCTAAAATATTAATATTTTAAATATATGACCAGTGTCCAACTGTTTCTCATCTTCTAACTTCCATGTGTTTATTCAAATAAGAATTCAAATAAGGTCAATATGTTGCAGCTAATGTATCTTATAGCACAGGTGTCTTTATATACAATTATCAGGAAGTTTATTTTGTTTTATTAAATTTTAAATATACCTGAACACATTTCTATGTATAGGCATAGAATAATCTCTATACCAAGGATGCTGAGGATATTGGATGTGGGATGGATATGAAATTATATAAATGTTTCCTGAGAACTTATTATGTGCCAGGCACTGTGCTAGCACTTCATACAAAATAATAACTCATTTTAATTCTCACGAACACCCTGAGAAGTTATTGTTATCATGCTTGTATTGGTCAGGACTATTTCAGTTGATGTGAAAAAATCTAATTGATTAAGGCAGAGAAAGGAATTCACTGGCCTTCATAATCAAGTTATAGAATACCATGTTTGCCTTGTTTTCTGCAGTATGACTACATCTAAAATAGTGCCTGGACTAGTACAGAAACTCAACAAAATTTTTTTTTTGAGTAAACAACCTGAAATAATCAAAGGGTATGTTGCTTCATGCATGACTGTAGCTAGGGGTCCGAACTATATCATTAGGACCCAATATCTTTCAGTTGTGCTTTCTTCTATGTGAATATCATGCTTACTAAGGCTTCATTCATGGAGTGGCCCCTAGTAGCAAGATGTTTATATCAACCCAGATTCTGGTTCATAAACAAGAAATCTTTTCCTACATTGTTCAGAGAAAAGTCCTAAATTTTACTGGAACAAATTGAGTCATGTGTCTATCTCTGAACCAGTTCCTATGTTACACACCTATTGTTTAGAGACAGATCCAGTGTCCATGTATGAAACAATCATTGTAGCTAAGAAGATAAAATGTTAAATGGTCATCCCTGGGGGACAAGCCCATTCCCACAATCAGGAGTGAAATAAGCTTCCCCTCACTGAACCATGTAGACTGGAAGTGGAGAAAGGGTGGTTCCCAGAGGAAAAAGACAGTTTCTACTACCAGTTGGAGGAATAGAAGCTAGGTAGGCAAAAACAACAACTGTCCCAATTTTACAGAAGAGGAACTTGAGTTAACTGCCCAAAATGGCAGTAGAGAAGAATGGTTAGGAGCACATGTTACAGAGTGACAAATCTGTATTTGACTCTTCATTTTCCACTTCCTGGTCGTGTAACGTTGAACAAATTTATTAGCCTCGTAATACTCAGCTGATTATCTGTAAAATGAGAGTGGTGATACAATCTACCTCATATGTTTGGCATGAAAATTAAGTGGTAGGAATGTAGGAAAAGAATGATAATACAGTATAACAATACTAAAATATAGTAAGCACTCAAGAATAATAGTTATTAATAGTACTCAAGAATAATATCTATTAATATTGCTTAAAGCCACACAGCTAGACAAAATAATGCACTAAGCTACAAAAAGAAATGAAAGTATGGACAGGTGCATGCCCTTTATCATTTCTATGTCATTTCTGAGAAGAGAACAGCTGGCAGAGTATGATTATAGACTGGGAAAAAGTTAATACTGCCATCAGTACATGTTTTGAAATCTAGTGTTACTGTCTAAAGGGATTATCAGCACCCAGTGACAGGTTTCACTGATCTTATAACCTTCAATATTTCTCCATCAAAGGCCTATGATCTCACTTGTCATTGGTCATAGTCTAAGAACTTTCTTCCAAATCATTTATATTTGTAGGTACCTGAACCACTGAAGTAATCTGTTTGGAAAACTCAAGAAAGTCATATAGTCATATAGATCTGGGTTAAAACATTGGCTCTGCCTCTTGATAGAATTGTGAAATTCAATTTATTTCTGAGAGTATCAGTGTTTTTCCATGTGTAGTAATGGGGCTAACAACTCCTGCCTCACAAAATTATTGTAAACATGGGATGCTGTCAACATGCATAAAGTAGCTTACTACATTGCCTGAACAGAAAATGCCAAGTAAGTGAAATTTTCGTCTCTACTACCATCAAAGCACTGACCATCACCTTAGGGAGTCATGTTTTTTGACTTTCTTGCATTGACTTTCTTCACTTCAGTACTGCACATCCTTGTTTGGTCTTGAAAGGTACACTCAGCAAGATTACTTACTTGGGCAAAAAAAAAAGATGAAATTGGCATAGCTTTATTTATTTATTTTTGGTTTATTATTATTATTATTATTATTATTTTTTGGTTTGACTCAGGATTTAAAAACTGAAAGAGTAATGATGACAGCTGGTTGGAATGATCTTTCCTATAATTCTGCAATATGACCAAGGACTTTGTACTTTTTTAAAACAGTCATTTCAAATATTATAAAATGTGTAAGAATTCACTCAGGATGGTGTCAAAAATATTAAGCAAAAAAATAGTAGAGAAAAGTTATAGAATATAGTCTCAAACCTTTTTGGAAGACATGAAACTATTTTCATAGTTTTAGTAGATGTTTCAGCTGAAGGCAGCATAAATCCCCCTTACCTTTGGTTAATAAGTAAAGCAAGTAGCTAGGTTATGTGGGGGAGTTTACCTAACTAACTTGTTTACTCATGTGGTCTTAAAACTAAGTTTGAGCCGAATGGCCATCTTGCACGGAGGTCGACCCAGGAATATTGTCCTCTAATGGTGTTTGCTTTGGGCATCAGAACCTGTACTTTAATCTTCACTCTAGTGGTATTGATTCAAGCTTTTGTCAATTAAACTTTACTAAATAAATGCAAGTCTTACTGGCTGGGGAGGGCCAATGGTTGAAACTGTTTACAGGACTATCCAGGGTCCTCAGCCAAACTGGCAAAGCATAACATCTATGTGTCAGTGTACTTTATTTATCTGTCATTAAGCCAAGATCTGCAGGAGACACCCCCACAGGTGGTGACCCCAACAGTGGTGCCCAAATGTGGGACGACCCCACCAGTGGTACCCCCCATTGTGAAGAACATCTGGCAGGCAAAGAGGACCCTGCCGTGACCATCACTGCAAAAGGAGAGTGAGAGACCCCCAAATAAGAAGGTGCAGAAGACCACACGATTGAGTCAGTAAGTCATTGGTACTGACTGGGGATTACCAAGTTGGGGAGGAATTGTTCAGGCTGAGGTTTCATTATGGGACAGCAGTTATACCTAATGCAAACTGTTGTTTCCCAAAGCCCATGGTACCTGGCAGAAAGTATGTTAGACATAAAGCTCTGGGAACAAATTGGGAGAAATCTTAAACAGCATCATGCACAAGGGCAACACATCCCAGTAATGTTATCATCAAGCCAAAATAACAAAGAGGAAATGGAGGTTTTTATCTGAGCCCCCTCCTCCAATAGACAGACAAGGAGCATTAGGAGGGGAGCTCTTAACCTGTCCTATAATGCAAGATCAACAAGGCATTCAGGTACATAAAAAGATAAGGAAAAGCATTAGGAGCCAAAGCAGTCATGAGTGAGCAGGAAGCCTGGTGGGCATAGGAAGTTTCACTCAGCAGGCAACAGCCACCAGCCATGGGGGGAGGGAGCAGCACAAGCAAAAAGCGACTGCCACCTAGGGCCCATGCCACTGTTCTCTAGCTCCATGGGTGGTCCATGGGGAAATTTTGTGTTTATAAGTGACATATCAGATTTTAATTCTCTGTTAAGATTGAAGTAAAATTTAAGAATTTGTAAGACCTTTTTCTGATATTGGCCACTGCTGTTATTCCAATCCTACCTTTAACGTGGCTATCTGAAAATCCTATTAGAGTAGAATAACAGTCTCTGAAAGGAGAGAAATTACAGCAAGCCCATGAATTAAAGAGAAATTAAAAGCCAGCCATATAGCTTTGCTCCTCAGTAGAAAGAATGTTTTCTAATTGTCTGATAAGTTGCAAAACCTGTTTTCTATTTTAAAAGCCAACATTATTGGCACAAGCTTTATTTACCCTTAATATTGTATACTTACATGCCAAATTTCAATCAGCTATAGAAAAGCATGTTGCTAGATAATACAGAAACAGAAAGATTAGAGAAAGAGAGGGAAAAATGAGTGAGAGAGATTAGAAGAGGCAGAGAACAGAAATAGACACAGAAAGTGAGGCTAAGAAAAGAGATAGTGTAAAAAGAAGAGAGAAGGAAAAAAAAAGAGAGAGAGAGAGAGAGGCAAAGAGAAAAGGAGAGGCAAAGAAAGAAAGATAAGGAGAAAAAGAAAGTTAAGGTGTCTTGAAGACTGAAAGTTGTGAAAAATATTATAAAAAGGAATTTAGGCAGAAAATGTGTAATTTTTGTTTTAAAGGTCTAAGGAAGTTTTAAAATGTTAATTATTAAAGAAATTCTGAGTGTAAGCATATTAGCTAAAGTTAAAGATGTATCATCCAGTTTTTCTGTAAACTAGACAGTAAAATAAGGCACAACAGGTTTTCCTTAAAGCACTAACCTGCTTTTTTACAAAGATTATAAAAAGTCTCTTAGCACAGGCACATCCCTAGAATTTCCAGTACACCAGCACCAGCCTGGAGACTGCATCCTCATCAAAGGATGGAAAGAAGAAAAACCCAAGCCAGCCTAGGAAAGATCCTACAGGAACACACACGCCCTGGACATCACCTGGGGAATGCTGAAAAGGTCAGTGCAGGAGGCTGAGTGAACCTGCTCTGGACACAGACATCATTCACTCCAGATAATTTGTATCTTTTTTACTTTCTCTCTCACTTTGTCTTCTACCTGTATCTGCCACACTCTACGGAGCCCATCTTCTAATTTGCCTTTTTACTGCCCTGTTACTTAACAAACACCTCCTTTCCCAGTTTCTAACAATGCAACTGCCTGGCTAAGGAGGGATAGATTTACCCCCAGTGGGGTCCCTCGATAATGGCACACACTAGACTAAGGTGCCAGATAACATTACATATCACTCTACTATTCTCCCACTGTGTTTAAGTAACCCTTACTGTGTATCTGCCCCAAAAGAAGTATGGCTAAATCATGCCAAAGGAAATGCTTTAACATTCTTAGCTGCAGGCAGCCTCAAACTGGGCAGTGAAATCAATGCTGCTTTCTCAAACATTCCTTCCAGTGATAAAGAACAAAGCTGAGAGGTCTGTCATGGGATACAAGCCTGTAGGCTCCAGTTAGGCAATTATAACATCTTAGACTGGAGCCCCCGCAGCCAATTGCAGGACAGCCTTACTAATGTTTTCATCAATTATAGCATTAATCACAGTTTCATAGCCACATCTAATTTCCCTATAATTTGGGCTGATGGGGGGATGGGATATCCCAGACCCTGAGTAAAGTCCATGCCACCCCAAGGCACTTTGTGAATCCTGAGACATCTTAGCACCTCCCTTAACACCTGACATGGGACATACCATAATTCCAGTCCCAACCATACTATAACCTTTATTTATAATCACAGTGATTGGTGCCTGATTTTCACTACCCATCCATGTGTTTTCCTTATGGGAACTAACATTTCCGCTACACCCCAAAACTCCACAATTGTAACCCAGGTGCAGGGACAGGCTTGGTTTGCCTCATGTATCACTAATCACAGCACATCTAATTTAAAAATTACTAGTGTCATGGTATTAAGAAGAAAATCTGAGGCATTCCTACCAATCAATTTAACATATGATTGGCAAGGTTCCTTTGCCCTTGCCACTTTAGAATGTGCCCTGTCCCAGGTAAGACACAAAAGATTTATATTTACACTCATGGCCTTTACAGTCTCAGCCATAGTCATACTGCCAACTGCCAACATTGCAGTGGTATCTATTACTAAGTCAGTGAAAACAGGTGCTTTTGTAGATAATCTGGCCCAAAATATGTCTAATAAAATTCTCTTACAGCAAGGTATAGATGAAAACATTGTTGCTCATCTGAAAGCCCTCAAAGCTGCTGTAGAATATGTGGGAAAGTGACAGGATGCACTGGCATTCCAACAGCAATTAGATTCAACTGGAAACATAAACATATCTGTGTCACTTCTCTACCATGAAATCAATCAATACATAGTTGGGATGAGGTGCAACAACAGCAACAACACCTCTGGGGAGCCTTTCACGACAATTTAACAGCAGACGTAAAGACAAAACTAAAATTTTAGAATCCCTTCACGCTGTGGAGATACACACCGAAGAAACAGCCATACGGAAGGTAGTGCAAGATCATCTCTCCTGGTTATACTCCTGCTCCTGGAGATCACTCTTTGACTGGAAAAGAATGTTGCTAAGTGTACTAATTCATAATTATTCTATGTTATTTGTTAATTCTAGAATGTAAAGCCAGAATACAAGCAATGATCACCTTGCCTAACTGACAGGTTGCTGCTACATCTTGTCAGTCAACAGAACCCAATATTAAAAACAGAAAAGGGGGAGATGTGGGAATTCAGTCAGGATGGTGGCAAAAATAATAAGGAAAAAATAGTAGAGAAAAGTTATAAAATATAGTCTCAAATCCTTTTGGAAGGCCTAAGGTTTTTTTCATAGTTTCAGTAAAAGTTTTGGCTGAAGGCAGCCTAAATCCCCCTTACATTTATGTAATAGAGAAAGCAAACAACTAAGGTATGTGGGGGAGTTTACCTAACTAACTTGTTTATTCATGTGGTCTTAAAACTAACCTTTGAACTAGATGGCCCTCTTGGGGGGAGGTCAACCTAGAGGAGATATTACCCTCTAATGGTGTTTGCTTTGGGCATCAGAACTTGTGCTTTAATCTTCACTCTAGTGGTGTTGACTCAAGCCTTTGTCAATTAAACTTCACTAAATAAATGCAATTCTCACTGGCTCGTGAGGTCCAGCAGTTGCAACCATTTACAGGACTCTCCAGGATGCATGCAAGTGACCATGGACCCTCAGCTGAACTGGAAAAGCATAATATCTGTGTGTCAGTGTAATTTATTCATCTGTCATTGAGTCAGGGTCTGCAGGACAGACCTCCACAGGTAGTGACCCCGACAAAAATGCGGTGTTATAGAAAGTCCCTTGAATGCCAAAAATCTGCCCCTTTTCACAAGAAAGACAGTGGTCCAGTTTGTTTTTATTTTTTTAATTTTAATTTTTTTGTTTTGAGTGATCAGCCATTATGGTCTTGCATATGAAATCTTTTGGTTTTTCCCTAGAATAGAGGTGTGGAGGCAGTCAGGGCTCACCTGTACAGTGACAAGACCAGTTCAATAAAAGTGTATGCTTTTCAAAAATTTATCACTTGTCCAGCCTACAAAACACCAATAAAATTTGACTTTTTCTGATATCTGGTTCCTTAGCCCTTGGACCAGATAACTGCAGATGCTGAACCTCATTTTATGTCTTGTTATCAGACAGGCTTCCTCAAGAGACTTTTTTATTTCTTTATTTTTATTTTTTATTTTGATAGATTATTGGCAAACAGGTGGTGTTTGTTTACATGAATAAGTTCTTTAGTGGTGATTTGTGAGACTTTGGTGCACTGCATTGTTCCAGAGAGGGAATTTGTGCCAGGTTCTACCCACCAACCAGGCCCTAAGCTGCTGCAGCACAGTGCCATTTTGAGAGTGGAGACAACACCCAACTACATTCTTCCCTGAAGATGCCCAATATCTCCTGCATTTTTATATCCCTTGACACCAACTGGCATCACCTACATCTACACAAAGGGTTGCAGCATCATGGTACCAGCAGAAGCCTACATTCTGACCACGTTGACAACACCCAAGTGTCTTACTCAAACAAACAAACAAACAAACAAACAAACAAACAAACAAACAAACCCAGGTAGTCCAGCACATCAGAGAGGCTGGGAAACAGGGAATTGGAGCATGTTCTCCCCAGAACCTGAGAGCAATTTTATTTGGGGCCACTACCACCAGGAGTGATCCCTCCCTCCTCTGGCAGTGACACCAACTGACCCTTGAAACCTGCCCAGGAGCCCGGGAACTTGCTCACCTGACCTACCACAGCCACTATCAGTGCCTGTGCACATTGCCCAGATCTCGGACTAGAATGTCCAGGGTAAGATCTCACTACTGACAATGTCCATGCATCCCATCCAGGGGCAAGAGAAGTAGCCTACCATGGCCAACATCAATGCCTGTGTGCACCACTTGCAGGCCCTAGGAGAAGCTTGCCCAGCCTGCCCTCACCACCACTGGCATGTGTGCATTCCACTTGGAGACTCTAGGACTGGCCCGCCTGGGATCTGAGGTCATCACAGCTCGCACTTAAGCATGCCACCTGGGGGCCCCAGAACAAGCCTGTCAAAGCTACCATTCTCTGCTACCACTGCTGCTGGTGCTCACATACACAGCCTAGGGGACTGAGGACTAGCCAGCTGACAACTGCTAAATGAATGTAGTAGAGCTGCAGGCTACAAAATTCTCACACAAAATCAGTAACATTTCTACACCCCAATAACAAAATAGCTGAAAAAGAAATCAAGAAAGCAATCCCATTTACAATAGCTGCAAATAAATTAAATATCTAGGAATAAATCTAATCAATAAGATAAAATATCGCTATGATGAAAAATACAAATCATTAATAAAATAAATTGAAGTGGACACAAAAAAATAGAAAGACATCCCATGCTCATGGACTGGAAGAATTAATATTATTAAAATGACCATAGTATACATAAAGTGATGTATAAATTCTATGCAATACCTATGAAAACACCAATGACATTCCTCACAAAAACAGAAAAAAGCTTAAAATTAGTAAGAAACCAGAAAAGACCCTGAATATAAAAAGAAATCCTGAGAAAAAAGAACAAAGCTGGAGAAATCACACTACCTTACTTCAAACATACTACAAAACTATAGTAACCAAAGCAGCTTGGCACTGGTATAAGAACAGAGACAGGTTAATGGAGCAGAATATAATCCAGAAATAAATTCACATATTTATAGCCAACTGATTTTCAACAAATGTGGCAACAGCATACATTGGGAAAAGGATACCCTCTTCAAAATATGCTGTTGGGAAAATTGGGATAGTCATATGCAAAATAATTAAACTAGACCCCTATCTCTCACCATATACAAACATAAACTAAAAAACAGATTAAAGACAAATGTGATCCAAAACTATAAAACTCCTAGAAGAAACCACAGGAGGAATACTTCAGGATATCGTTTAGAAAAATATTTTATGGTCAGACTTCAAAAGCACAGGAAACAAAAAATAAAAACAGACAAATGAGATTATATCAAACTAAAAAGCCTTTGCCCAGAAAAAGAAATAATTAACAGTGATGAGACAACCTGTAAAATGGGAGAAAACATATACAAACTATTTGTCTGACAGGCATGAATATCTAAAATATACAAGGAACTCAAATAACTTAACAACAACAACAACAACAACAGAAAAACAAATAAATCCAATTAAAAGTGGGCAAAGGATCCAAGTAAACATTTCTCAAAAGAAGATACACAAAGAGCTAATAAATATATTTTAAAATGCCAGTGTCACTAATCATCAGGGAAATGCAAAGCAAAATTACAATGAGATAACACTTTTCTCCAGTTAGAATGGCTATCACAGAAAAGAAAACAACAACAACAACAACAAAATACTGGCATAGACTCAGAGAAAAGGGAACTCTAATATACCATTGGTGGAAATGTAAATTAGTGGGAAACACTGCAAAGGAGAAAGGACTTACAGAGTGCCTACATAAGTTGGTTATGAGTAACATATAAACAAGGAACAACAAACTGCAGAAGGCCTCAGGAGGCCTCTGAGGAGGAAGGCCTCTCCATGCCTCATGTTCCAGTGCAGGGTGACCTAAGCTCTGTTACCATAAACATTGTGCTCAAGGACACAAAACCCCTTCACAGCACTGTGATGTAGCCAGACTTGTAGGCTCCTTGTAAGGCTTACGTTCCATCAGCTGTACATAGATAATAAGCTAAAGATAACCACATGTTCTTGTTTTTGGAAACTCCCAAACCACCAGTTACCAATCCATAGAATGATACACCCATCCCAGCCTCTGATTCACTTCCAGCTCACTAATCATTCCACCATGACTCCACCCCTATCCTATAGATCAAAATGATTGTAATCAGTAAATAGTGTGGATGATCAGAGCTCGGGGCCTTCACTGTTTCCTCCAGAGTAGTAAACTTATGGCCCCCTAGTCCCACTTTTTCTCTTAATCTGTCTTTTTCTCATTCCTTTGTCACCACTGAACTCAGGGTACCCACGGGCTGGCTCCCTACATTCTAGTGCCCCATGTTGGGCTCATGGATCCCTACATTCTGGCACACCAACATGTGGGGCTCATGGATTCCCTACAGTAAGCCATTATGAGAAATAGTATGAAGGATTCTCAAAAATCTAAAGCTACAACAAGGATATAATCCAGCAATTCTAGCACTGAGTATCCAAAGGAAAAAATAATCAGTATATCAAAGAGACACCTGCATTCTCATGTTTATTGTAGCTCTATTCACAAGAGTAAACATAAAGAATCAACCTAAGTGTCCACCAATAGATAAGAAGATAAAGAAAATGTAGCATACATACACAATTGAATACTATTCAGTAACAGAAAAAAATGAAATCCTGTCATTTGCAGCAATGTGGTTGATCCTGGAGGACATTATGTTAAGTGAAATAAGTCAGACACAGAATAATAAATACTGCATGTTCTCACTCATATGTGGGAACAAAGAAAATTAAGTTCATAGAAGTAGAAAGTAGAATAGGGGTTATTAGAGGTTGGAAGTGTGGAGTGGAGAGAATAAGGAGGGTTTGACTAACAGATTCAAAATTACATCTAGATAGGAAGAATAAGTTCTAGTGTTGTGTAGCAATGTGGGGTAAATATGGTTAACAACATTTATTGTAGATTTTTAAAAAGCTAGAGGAGAGGATTTTAAATGTTCATACAGAAAGATGTAAATATTTAAGGTGATGGCTACGTTAACTATCTTGATTTGATCATTACACATTCTATACATTTATCAAAATATCACTATGTAGCCCACAAATATATATGTAGTTATTACATATGAACTGAAAATAAAAGGAAAAAAATGTAGAGTCTCTAGTTCTTTTCTGACCTACTAAATCAGAATCTGAAATTTAATAGGATCTCCAGGTAATCTATTGGCATGAATGTCCTGCCAGGCAATAAACACCCAACTTCGGGATTAGTTTTTTTTTTTTTTTTTTCTGAACACAAACACTCAAGTTAACATATAATATTAGAGTATGTGCCCTTATTTAATAGTAACTAACAAATCACAGTTGTATATTCTCAATAGCAAGCCTATTAAACAATCCTTCAAGCATGTAGTTATTATATTGGCTTATTTTCTAGGATTTTGCATTATTTCTTAATAATAGATACCCCTGGGAAAGTGACTCTTGAGTGTTAACATTACAGGGACCAAATTTATTAGCTACTATGTATTTTTGTTAGGGTAAGTGCTGGAACCACGTAAAGTTATGGGGGAGGAAAGAATCAGAGGTGCAAAAAAAAAAAAAAAAAAAAAAGGGTAGAGGAGGTGAAAAGTAGCTAAAATAAAAATATATACTAACAATTCAAAACAAATAAACAAAGGTGTGTTTTCAGACTAGAAATAAATATTTAGAGGGTAAGCATTAGAGAAATAAAAGGGAACTCTTGTTTCCCTCTGTTCTATGTTCTCTTAGGAAAATACGGTAAATATATGGCATGCATGTCTCTACTCTATCTCCTGCGCCAATGACAGACATCAATAATTTACTGTGTTGGCCTGTCCAGCTTAATTGACACAACCTAAGAATCCTTCTATATAGAGATTCCAATTTTCTACCACTAATCAAGAGGGGTTGGCAAACAAGATTCTCAATCATTGTGCTGAAGTCTATCAGAAGGATGTGGGGGGAATAACCATCTCTAGGTCTACAATATGATTGACTCAGGTATATCAGATTAGGGGATTTTTGTTAATACGCCATGGAATACCATGCAGCCACAAAGAAGGATGAGTTTATGTCCTTTTCAGGAACATGGATGAAGCTGGAAACCATCATTCTTAGCATAATACCATAGGAACAGAAAGCCAAACACCACATGTTCTCACTCATAAGTGGGAGTTGAGCCATCAGAACACATGGACACAGCGAGGAAAACATCACACACCAGTGCCTGTTGGGGAGTGTATGGCTAGGGAAGGTATAGCATTAGGAGAAGTACCTAATGTAGATGACTAGCTGATGGCTGCAGCAAAGCACCATGGCACATGTATAGCTATGTAATAAACCTGGATGTTCTGCACATGTATTTCAGAACTTAAAGTATAATTGAAAAGAAAAAGGAGAAAGGGTCAAGGACATATCTTTGTAGAAGATCAACACTTAAGCAATATGCAGAGGAAACTAAACCACAGTGGGAAAGGGAGAAGGAAAGACAGATAGGCTAAAGGAAAATGAAAACGTTTTAGAGGCCAACAGGATTAAAAATGGCATATCAGTCAGGCATGACAAGGACTGAAGTGAGCCTCTGGCTTTGCCAACGAGGGCACAAATAAAATACTAGGAAAGGGAATTGATATGTGAAGTAAAAACAAAGGCGTTGAAATTCTAAATTAACGGCCCCCTTCCTCAAAGCCTGCTGAGAAGGGAAGGAGAGAGAAGGTGACAGAGAGAAACCAGTGTCAGGGAAAACTTTTCTTAACATGTGAAAAACCTGAAGTCTAAAAGCGAACAGGGAACATCATAATGAAGTTACCATTTTATGAATTAGATTGTGTTATCCCAACATACAATATTCTCCCTGTCACATGTGTTTGCGCCCAGTCTGGATAAAGACCCAACTGAAGATATTTTTTTCTCAACTATAAAATGAGAGTCAGGATTAGAAGATTTAAACTAAGTTTCCATCAGGCCCTTTGCAATAGTCTTTCATGGCAAAATGGAGAGAGCACTAGGCTAAGCATCTGGCAAACCTGGTTCTAGAATTCCAAACTCATCATTGACTAGCTGGATGAACAAGTTATGTAGACTGTCTCTGTCTCAACTTTCCTTATGTGTAAATCAACCTCACAAAATCAGAACTAAGATCAAAGAGAGAAGCGATATTGAGAGTGTTTGTAACAATACAAGGCGTTATAATGCTGCCAAGGGTTACTGAACTCTTAGGTGGGGAGTCATTAAATTATTTCTATTAATAGTTAATAAATACAACAATTTTTAGTTGATGCAATCTTTTATAACAACTGTTATGAAACAGCACAGCTGTTATCCCCATTTTATCGATAAAGATACTGAGTCTCAAACAGGTTAAGTGATTTGCCTAAGATCACATAGCAAGGAATTAGAGAAATAAAAATGCGAAACCAGAAAGTCTGGTTCTAGAGCTCTGCATTATTGTTAGCCTATGTTATCCCCGGCTCAGAGCCCCAACCCCTAAGGCAAGGACTCACCCACTTCTTTGATGAAAGCTGTGGACCTTCTCTCCCTACGCACAGAAACTTACGTTTATGTTTTTATATACTATTTCAAAAAAATTCACTTCCTGACCTTCACCACTGCCACGAACCCTTGTGTGGCTCACCTAGGAATCTCAGGTGAAAACTCGTAGCTCTAAAGTTTAAATTCCACCATTCTTAAACTCTGACTCAGCCTCAAACTATCATTTAACAGCCCAGTTCTAGAAAACAGGGAGCGGCTGCCGCTCTCAGGCTGCCCTCTATCGCCGCCTACTGGAATGTCTCTGGTAATGGCAACAACATTGGCATACCTTTGCACTTCCAGAGCGTTTTCAGAGTGCCTTCAGAGCTCAGGAGTATGAAGCCCCAACTAGGGGGAGTGGAGTACAGCCTTAGGTCTGTGCCAGTCCTTCCAGCAGAGTCCTTTCTGTTACGCTCTGCTTCACGACGTGCATTGGCGATACCGCCATTTTCTTTTTTTCTTTTTTATCAGACTGTCTGCGTCACCAGGAACTATGGCGACAGCCTTTCGAATTCAGCAGAGGTCGCTGGAGTACATCTTTTTCCTCCCTGACTGTGGTCCTTGTGAAATAGTCATGCTCCGCATAAGGATGTTTGGAGCAATGATATCAATGATGGACCACGTATATGATGGTGGTCTCATAAGATTAAAATGGAACTGAAAATTTTCTATTGTTTAATGATTTTTTTTTTTTTTTTTTTTTTTTTTTTTTTTTTTTTTTTTTTTTTTTTTGAGACACAGTTTCGCTCTTGTCCCCCAAGCTGGAGTGCAATGGTGAGATCTTGGCTCACTGAAACCTCTGCCTCCCAGATTCGAGCGATTCTCCTGCCTTAGCTTCCCAAGTAGCTGGGATTATAGGCGCCAGCCACTACGCCCTGCTAATTTTTTTTTTTTTTTTCTATTTTTAGTAGAGATGGGTTTTCATCATGTTGGCCAGGCTGGTCTCGAATTCTTGACCTCAAGTAGATGGGCGGCCTCAGCCTCACAAACTGCTAGGATTACAGGCATTAGACACCACGCCTGGTTGCCTGATGATATCTTGATGATCCTGACCCAGTGTAAACCTAGGCTAATGTATGTGTTTTTGTCTTGATTTATAACAACAAAAACGTTAAAAAGTTAAAAAAAAAAAAGAAAGAAAAAGAAAATTTAAGAAATAAAAAAGTTTATAAAAATAAGTATATAAAGAAAAAATTGAGTACAGCTATACAATATATTTTTGTTTTAAGCTAAGAGATAATTACGAATGAGTCAAAAAGCTTTTAAAAAGCAAGTAAGATAGTTATAGTAAGCTAAGGTAAATTTATTATTGAAGAAAGATTTTTTTTTAATTTAGTCTAGCTTACGGTGTTTATGAAATCTACAGTAGTGTAATGTCCTAGGCCCTTACATTTCACTCACCACAAACTCACTGACTCACCCAGAATGGCATCTAGTCCTGTGAGCTCCATTCATTAGTAAATGCCCTATACATTTGTATCATTTTTTATCATTCATACTATATTTTTACTGCACCTTTTCTATGTTTACATACACACATACTTACCATTGTTTTGCAATTGCCTACGGTATTCAGTACAATGACATACTTTTCAGGTTTGTAGCCTAGAAACAATAGGCTATACTATGTAGCCTAGGTGTGTAATAGTTTATGGCATCTAAGTTTGTATCACAGTACATATTCTGTGATGTTAGTACAGTGACAAAATTACCTAACAGTGCACTTCTCAGAATGTATCTCTGTCGTTAAGCAAAGTATGACTGAAGAAATCTCAACTTTCTGACCTGACTTACTTCCTTTGCAGACTGGATACACCACTTTAGCATGCACATCTTACCATTCACCACTCCTTGGCCTTCTAATGTTGTCTTTTTCCTTCCTTCCTTCCTTCCTTCCTTCCTTCCTCCCTCCCTCCCTCCCTCCCTCTTTCTTTCTTTCTTGCTTTCTTTCTTTCTCTTTCTTTCTTTTTCTTTCTTCTTTCTTTCTTTTCTTCTTTCTTTCCTTTTTTCTTTCTTTCTTTTTCTTTCCTGTAACATTTGCAAAACTCTAGGGTTCTGAATGTAGAAAAACATAATCTCAGTGTAAGACATCCTCTTTCAGTCCCGCAGTTTCTTGCTGTTCATACTTGCCATCTCTATTCCTGTGTTCTTCTTGATGAGCACCTTCTAACTTCATATCTGGATGTAGTAATCAGAGTACTGGACTGGGAATCAGATCAGACCTGCTTCAGATTTAAAGTTTTGCCATGGTATTAGCTCTGTGACAAATCACTTGACCTCTCTGGGGTCTCAGTTTGCGAAACTGGAAGAAGATTGGTTAATATTGGTAGATATCCATGAGCCTTTTCTGTTTTAATCTGCTAGGATTCTAAAAGTATTCTCTGCTCTTAATAATGTACTTACAATGGAGTCTACTCCAACTTTATTTATTCATACCCAAATAAATACACAATAAATATTTGTTAAATGAGTGTTGCATCCCCAGTGCCTAGCAATATGCCTGGCATATAGTATGTGTTCATTTAATATTGAATAAAAAAATAAATTAGCAAAACCTCATAAATCTCCCCAACATCTCTTGCATCATTTTCTTCTTCAGATTTAATCAGACAATAATCATCTCTACCCAGATTATTGTGAAGCCTCTTAACTAGTTTCCCACACCTAGTATTTCTCTCACTAGGATAATTTTTCTTAAAACACAATTTTGTAATACTAATTTTGTTCCAAAATTGTTCAGAACTCTCGGTTGCTTACAGAATCAAGTCTGAAATGACCCACCAGACAATCAAGGCTCTTCTTCAACTTGACCTGTAATTAGCCTAATGCTCCAGGTAAACACAATTACTTCCTATTTCTCAATCCATGTCTTACTTGCTTCACTCCATGTGCAACAAGCCCACGCAGAGATAATAAAAACCTGAGTGAGGCTCTCTGAGGCAATGGGGAAGACAAGGGGATGGATTTGAAGAAATGCAAACAGAAAGGGTAGGTTTGCCTTAGTCCTGATTGTTTCCTTTGCTTTACAGTAACTGCCAAACATTTTTAAAAAATTCTTCCCCTCATTTGGGGAACAATAATACTAGTCAATAATATTAGGTGCTTCTTGTGTGTGAAATAGTGCCCTAAGTGCTTTGTATGCACTAATGCATTTAATCTTCACAATAGCCTTTGGGGTAGGTACTATTACTGTCCTCTCTTTACCTATAAGACAATGAGGCTGATTTAAGATTAAGTAACTTGTTTAATGTCAAATAACCAGTAAAAATAGCAGAGCTAGGATTCCACCCAGGTATACTGTCCCTGGTTTAAACTACTATAGTACATTACTAGATTCTTTTCTTGACTGCCATGATATTGCTTATTTCTGATTCTCTATTTCTTTTTGTGAAACATCATAGCCCCTTTCTTTATTGCCTTTGCCATCCCCAATATAGAAATCCTGCCAAGTTTTTTTCTTTTTAATGGATGTACATTGTCATATATATATATATACATATATATATACATATATATATATATATATGTATATTTTGTTGTGTTTTAGGTTTTGGGGTACATGTGAAGAACATGCAAGATTGTTGCATAGGTACATACATCACAATGTGGTTTGCTGCTTTCCTCCCCATCACTTCTATCTGGCATTTCTCCCCATGTTATCCCTTCCCAACTCCCCATCCCGCACTGTCCCTCCCCTAGTTCCCCCACAGAGACCCCAGTGTGTGTTGAATTGTCTTAAAAATTATTCTCTACAGTTTTCTTTTTAAAAACCTTTTTTTGTAGATTTACGGGATACAAGTGAAGTTTTGTTACATAGGTATATTGAGAAATGGAAATATATGGGCTTTTAGAATGTTCATCACCTGAGTGGCTGAATGGCTTACATTGCACCCAACAGGTAACTTCTCATCCCTCACTTGTCTCCCACCCTCCGATCTTTTGGAGTCTCCACTGTCTATTATTCCACTCTCTGTGCCCATGTGTACACCTTATTTAGTTTCCACTTATAAGTGAGAACATGTGGTATTTGACTTTCTGTTTCAGAGTTATTACACTTAAGATAATGACCTCTAGTCTCATCCATGTTATTGCAAAAGACATGATATTATTGTTTCTTGTGGCTGAGTAGCATTGTCCATGGCATATAAATACCATACATTCTTTATTCAATCTTCTGCTGATAGACACTTAGGTCGATCCCATGTCTTTACTATTTAATAGTGCTGTAATAAACAACCAAGTGCAGGTTTTACAAAATATAATGATGTATTTTCTTTTTGATAGACACCAAGTAGTGGGATTGCTGAATAACAGTTCTATTTGTAGTGCTTTGAAAAATATCCATAATGCTTTTTGTACAGGTTTTACTAATTTACATTTTCAGCAACAGTGTATAAGCATTCTTTTTATTTTGAATCTTTGCCAACATCTGTTGTTTTTAAAAAATTTTTAATAGCCATTCTGACTGATGTAAGATGGTATTTCACTGTTGTTTTCATTTGCTTTTCACTGATGATTAGTGATGTTGAGCATATTTTTAATCATTTAAAATTTTACTTTAAGTTCTGGGGTACATGTGCAAGACGTGCAGGTTTGTTACATAGGTATACATGTGTCATGGTGGTTTGCTGCACCCATCAACCAATCATCTAAGTTTTTAGCACCACATGCATTAGGTATTTGTCCTAATGCTCTCTCTCTCCTTCCTCTCACCCCCCAACTTCCTGACAAGCTCCAGTGTGTGATGTTCTCCTCCCTGTGTCCACGTGTTCTCACTGTTCAACTCCCACTTATGAGTGAGAACATGTGGTGTTTGGTTTTCTGTTCCTGTGTTAGTTTACTGACAATGCTGGTTTCCAGCTTCATCCATGTCTCTGTAAAGGACATGAACTCATTTTTTTAAATGGCTGCATAGCATTCCATTGTGTATATGTGCCACATTTTCTTTATCCAGTCTATCATTGATGGGCATTTGCGCTGGTTACAAGTCTTTGCTATTGTAAATAGTGCTGCAATAAACATACATGTACATCTGTCTTTATAGTAGAATGATTTATAATCCTTTGGGTATATACCCAGTAATGGGATTGCTGAGTCAAATGGTATTTCTGATTCTAGACCCTTGAGGAACTACCACACTGTCTTCCACGAGGGTTGAATTAATTTACACTCCCACCAACAGTGTAAAAGCGTTCATACCATTAGGCATGGGCAAAGACTTCATGACTAAAACCCCAAAAGCATTAGCAACAAAAGCCAACATTGAAAAATGGGATCTAATTAAACTAAAGAGCTTCTGCATAGCAAAAGAAACTTTCATCAGAGCAAACAGGCAACCTACAAAATCAGATTAATTTTTTTCTATGTTTATGTTGGCCACTTGTGTGCCTTCTTTTGAAAATGTCTGTTCATTTCCTTTGCCCACTTTTTAATTGGTTATTTGTGTTTGTTTCTTGTTGAGTTCTCTGAGTTCCTTGTAGATTCTGGATATTTGTTCTTTGTTGAATATCTAGTTGGAAAATATTCTGTTCTGTAGGTTGTCTGTTTATTCCGTTGATTAAGAAATTCCACAATGTTTCATTCTTTGGCTCTCTTTATGTACTTGAATAGGTAACATCTATTAGCAGAGTGTGTGTCAGAGACAGCCCTTAGAAAACTTATAAGGTTTATCTAATTGACGCTTTTCATCATCTCTCTGACGTACATACTATTATTATCTCTGTTTTACAAATGAGAAAACCAGTGAATAGAGAAATGAGGTAACTTGACAAACATCACACAGCTGGCAAAGGGCAGAGCATCAGTTGTAATTCAGGCAGTCTAATTAGGCAGGCTAATACGTTTTTAGCCTACACATTTGTGTTGTTTTGTTTTGTGATTAAAAGCCAGACTATAGAGTTACTTTGCTGAGTTCAATTCCAGCTTTACCATTTTCTAGTTGTGTTACCTTGAGCAAGTGACTTCACCCCTCTAAGCCTCAATTTCCTCATTTGTAAAATGGAAGAACAATAGTAAGGCTGATGTGAAGATTAAATAAGTTATTTATGTAAAACACTTACAGTCATGTTTGAAACCAGGTAACTAGTATGTAAATATTACCTATTATTATTATCTCTAATTCCGTTCAGCTTCCCAGGGGAGGTTGGTGGGAAATCAAAAGTCAGTCTTTTTTTTTTTTTTAATTGCAGCTTTTAAACATTACACAGAACTGTCAGGTTTAAATAGGTTTATGTAGTACAGAAAAAAAACGGGGCATGTAGTCTTCGGCAGTCCCTGACGGCTGCCTTCTGGTGCTCACTGGTCATGTCCCAAGCGTTCCATTCCAAGGCTTTGTAATCCTTTAGTGCCAAGTCTCTAAAAGGAGCTCACACTCTGATTTATTATGCTATACTGCCCCCTTCTGTGGATTATAGGTAATGAATAACTATAGGGCTGACAGGCTGAGTTTCTCACAAGCTTAATAAATGGTAGTGATTTTGTTTGATTAGCTTTCACGCTCACTCCTATGATCATGACTCTCAACACTTAATGTTACCATGAGGAAACTAAAACAGAGTGAATAAGTATATTTACCGAGGGTGCATAAAAAATAAGTGATGGAAATCTGGATTTGAATTCAAGCCTTGATAATTCTCACATTCCCAACTTTTAATTTTTATTGTATGTCTCTCTTTTTAATATTTCTGTATATGATCACATATAAGGACTATCTATCTCCTACTTTAAAATCTTTTTATCCTTCAGGAAGTCTTCCTGTATTCTGACATATTGTGCCATATTTCTATGCTATTTTCTTTTTTTTTTTTCTTTTTTCTTTCTTTCTTTTTTTTTTTTTTTTTTGAGACGGAGTTTTGCTCTTGTTACCCAGGCTGGAGTGCAATGGTGCAATCTCGGCTCACCGCAACCTCCTCCTCCTGGGTTCAAGTAATTCTCCTGCCTCAGCCTCCTGAGTAGCTGGGATTACAGGCAAGCGCCGCCATGCCCAGCTACTTTTTTGTGTTTTTAGTAGAGACGGGGTTTCACCATGGTGACCAGGATGGTCTCGATCTCTCGACCTCGTGATCCACCCGCCTCGGCCTCCCAAAGTGCTGGGATTACAGGCTTGAGCCACCGCGCCTGGCCACTTCTATGCTATTTTCAAGTTGTTTATGGAGGCAAGTATTATCCTCTCTGAGATTTTAAGATAGCTGAATTTTAAAAAAATGAGTTTTCCAATTCCTTGTGGAATTGATTTCTAGAAAAATTACCATTTAGTCAGAATATACTAAAATTCAAGAAACTCAGTTAAAAGGAGAGTGAAGAAGAGCACTGAGATAAATAAATTATAGACCCTGGTAAAATATGATTTATAAGAATAGGTGTTTAAGAAAGTCAGTATCTCAAGAGCAGAATTTATTTCTTATAAAAGATGACATCCCTCACAATCTAACTCAGTGCCTGCTCTATAGTAAGAAGTCAGGAAATATTTGTTGAATTGTCATTTAGAGTTTGCTGGTAGGATTCAGTCAGTTCTAAACAAGTAATAATATATTTCCTCTGGATATCCAGGAAAGAAAATGTTCTAGTAAGATTTGCAGGTCATGAAAAATTTTACCATTTACATGTGAACTTGTATCTTCATATTTTTAATAAGAATCATTGCGAAGTTAATAATACACTTCCTGGTTTTAATGTATGAATACTAAATATGTAATGTTATTTGATTTTTGTTATTAAACTGAGCATCATCTATAAGAATAATCAGTTAAACATTGAAATAGGCTAAACCAAAGATGTACATATAGTTTTGTGTGCCACAGCACTCATCAAATAATGAGCCAGAAGAGTGTAACTAATTTTATTTCTTAATGTTTTTTGCTTTTTTTCTCTAAAAATTGAGAAAGATGTGGTTAAGTATAAGTTGAGCTGGAACCAGAAAAAAATGCTTTTGACTCCCAGTTTAGCAGTCTTTTCATTACACTACTTTGCATCTGATATTGATAACGATTTTCTAAAAGATAAAATTATCACTTTCTAAACAGCTACTTTGGCTTTTGATTTACCCATTACATTTCCAAAAACAGAAAACAGTGCTGCACTCTCCAATAAGTACCAGCACAACTTCTTGAAGTGGTGATGGTTACTGTTCAGATTTATTTTTAGAAAATAAAAATAGACATGCCTGGAAACACAGCACTAAATTAAAAATTTCTATGTTTTATGTTTTTATGAAAGTCTACAGCCTTTTGCCTGTTTACTTCACTCTAATGTAACAGTCTTTTGTCATTTCATAAATATTCTATCATCTAATTCCACCCTAAATAACAGTGATCTAGAACTACAAGAATTCAAAATGGACTGCAAAGATAAATGTTTGAGAGGATGGAAACCACATTCTCCATGATGTGTTTAGTTCACACTGTATGCCTGTATCAAAATATCTCATTACTCCATAAATACATACACCTACTATGTACCCACAAAATTATAAAAAAAAACCACAAAAATTGCAAAACTAACAGATGTACACAAGAAAGGCTAACATTAATGTTACCATCTTACATTCTGATATCCACAGTGTCCTTCCTATACTAACAATTTTATACACCTGTCTCTATAATACAAATAGTTATAGAAGTACAAGTTAATTGTATTTTAATGCTGCAATTATGTAGAAAAAAATAAGTCTTTTGGATATTTTGAAGTTCTTTTTTCTTCCAGATGGAGATAGTCTGGTAAGACTCCTTGCTTCATGGTAGTAATCAAGGAAGGAAGTTTAAGAACTAAGACTTAAAGAATTAATTAAAAGTATATAATTGGAAGAAAAGACATTTCAGACTGAGAGAGCAGTGTATGCAAATGGATATTTGGAGGGACAGGTAGGAGGGCAATAAGGGGATTCCTAACTTTAAAGTTATGGGGGAACCGTGGGATATGAAGTTGAATAGGTTGAATGGAACAAGTCCATATGCTATCCAAGGAGTCTGAGTTTTATCTTTAAGGTAATGTGGAGTCACTAATGGATTTTGAGTCATTAGTGTGTAAAAAAGATCATTCTGGCTGCTGTGCAGAGACTGGTTAGGGAGAATTGAGAGCAGAGGCAGGAAAACAAGATAGAAGGCTGGTGCAGTAACCCAGAGAAAAGATGCCAAGTACCTCTACTAACAAAGTGGCAGTAGAAATAATAGGACTGAACAGACTTGCAAGAGTTCAGGTATGGGGGCAGCTCCCAGGTTTGTGACTTCAAAGCCCTGCATTTTGTCCAGTACTCACCACCTTATGCAAATGATTTCCAACTATGTCTCCTGTAGCTCAGCCAAGATAATAGAACAGTCAGCTTTGGTCAGCAGATGGCACATTAATGACTTATTTCCGGTGGTTTCTCCATGGAACACCCTGTACTTCAGTGGATTGACATTACTCAGCATAGTTCCCTGTAGAGTCATCAAAATTATCTTGGGTATCATTTGTTTTTATTTGTTTTTTTATTTTTTTTATTTTTTTTCCTCCCCTCCCCTATCTTGGGTATCAATAGTTCATTTCCTGTTATTGCTGAATAGTACTCCTTAATATGTATGCCCCACATTTGTTTAACAAGTTTGAGTTATTACAAATGTAGCTAATATGAACATTTATATACAGCATTTTATGTGGACATAAATTTTCATTTTTCTGGGGTAAAATACTCTAGAGTCCAAATACTATGTTGTATGATAAATATGTGTATAGGTTTTCTTTAAGTTCATTTAACTGCCAGTCAGAGTTGGTTTATTTTTTCACATTCTCACAAGCCATATAGGAAAGATTCAGTTTGTATCTTCACCAGCATTGGGAACTGTCATTATGTTTTTATTTTATCTTTACTGTTAGGTGTGGAGTGATATCACATTAGAGTTTTAATTTGCATTTAGTTGTTGCCCAATTATGCTAACCATCTTTTTATGTGTGCATTTTAACATATTTATTTATTTATTTAATAAACAAAGGATCTAGCTGTGTCACCCAGGCTGGAGTGCACTGACGTGATCAGAGCTCACTGTAGCGTCAAACACCTGGGCACAAACAATCCTTCTGTTTCCGTCTCCTAACTACTTCTACAGATGCACGTCATCACACCTGATTAAAATAAAAATGTAGAGATAGGGTCTTCCTTTTTTGCCCAGGCTGGTCTTAAACTCCTGTCCTCAAGAGATCCTGCAACCTCAGCCTCCCAAAGTACTGAAATTACAGGCATGAGCCATTACATCTGTTCCATGTATTCATTTTTTATCTGTTTATTCTCTTCAATAAAATATCTCACTATGACTGTTACTCATTTTCTTTTAAATAATATCGTATACATTTTAAATGACATAAATTGTACATATTCATGGGGCACATAGTGCTATTCAGTACATACAATGGATAGTGATCAAATCAGGATAATTATCATACCCACCACCTCAAGCATTTGTCATTCATTTTAGTTAAGAACATTCAAAATTCTCTCTTCTAGCCATTTAAAAATATATAATAAATTATTCTTGGCTAAAGTCACCCTATAGTGCTATAGAACACTAGAATTTATTTCTACCTCTAGGTGAAATTTTGTATCCTTTAGTCAGTTCCTTCCTATCCCCTCTTCTCACTACACTTCCAGCCTCTAGTAACCATCTTCTCTTTACTTCTATAAGATCGACTTTTTTTTGCTTCTGTATATGAGTGAAAACATGTGTTATTTATATTACTCTCCCTGGCTTATTTCACTTAATGTAATATCCTCCAGGCTCATCCATGTGGTCACCAATGACAGGATTTCATTCTTTTTAAATGACTGAATAGTATCCTATTGTATATATCACTTGCCCATTTTTCATTAAATTATTATTATTATTTGCTTTCGAGTTGTTTGAGTTCCTTCTATATTCTGGATATGAATACCTTGTTGAATTGTTGCAAATATTTCATTTCATTCTGCTCTCTTCACTCTAATGATTGTTTCATTTGTGGTGAAGAAAACTTACAGTTTGATATAGTTCTATATGTCTATTTTTTCTTTTGTTTCCTGTGCTTTGAGGTCATATTTATAAAATATTCAGGCATGGTGGCTCATACCTGTAATCCTAGCACTTTGGGAGGCTGAGGCAAGTAGATCACTTCAGGTCAGGAGTTTGAGATCAGTCAGGCCAATATGGTGAAACTCCGTCTTTACTAAAATAAAAATAAAAATAAAAATAAGTTAGCCAGGTGTGGTGGTACGTGCCTGTAATCCCAGCTACTAGGGAGTCTGAGATAGGAGACCCTCTTGAACCAGGGAGGTTGCAGTGAGCCAAGACTGCACCACTGCAACAGAGTAAGACTCCAACTCAAAAAACAAACAAACAAAAAACATTTCCCTGATCAGTGACCTGAGATTTTTGAAATGATTTTTATATAAGGTGAAAGTTAAATCTGGTTTTGTTTTTTTTCTGTATATGGATAACCAATTTCTCAGCACCATTTATTAAAGAGACTGCCTTTTTCCTAATAAATATTATTGGCACCTTTGTCAAAATTCATTTAGTAATAACTACATGGGTTTATTTCTGGATTCTGTATTTCATTTTGTTGGCCTATGTCTGGCTTTATGACAGTGTTATACTGTTTTGGTTACTACAACTTTATAATATATTTTGATATCTGGTGATGCGATGCCTCCACCTTTGCTCTTATTGCTCAGGACATCTCTGACTATTCAGTGTCTTTTGTAGTTTCATACAAACTTTAGGATTTTTTTCTTTCTACTTGTGTGAAGAATGTAATTGGTATTTTGACAGGGGTTGCACTGAACCTGTAGATTGTTTTGGGTAGTATTGTCATTTTAATATGTTAATTCTTCCAGTCCATGAACATAGAATATATTTTCATTATTTCTCTGCACTCTACAGTTTCTTTCAACAGTATTGTGCAATTTTTCTTGTAAAGAACTTTCACCTCCTCAATTAAATTTATTCCTAGGTAATTTTTTTGTAGCTATTATAAATGAAATTGCTTTCCTTTTATTTTTTCAGGTAATTTATTTTTGGTGTACAAAAATGATACTGATTTCTGTATGTTCATTTTCTATTCTGCAACCTTACTGAATTTATCAGTTTTAAGAGTTTTGTGGTGTAGTGTTTAGTTTTTTCTATAGATAAAATTATCTTATATGCAAAGAGGGACAATTTGACTTCTTCTTTTTTAAATTTGATTACCTTTATTTCTTTCTCTTGCCTAATTGCTCTGGTTAAGACTTCCAGTATGATGTTGCATAAGAGTAGCAAAAGTTGCAATCCTTGTCTTCCTCCAGTTCTTAGCAGAAAATCTTTGTGGCCTTTACTATGTTGAGGTATAGTTCTTTAACACCAAATTTGTTAAATTTTCATAATGAAAGAATGTTGTGTTTTAGTCATTTTTCTTCATAGATTGAGATAATCATATGGCTTTTACCCTTCATTCTGTTGATGTGATATAACATGTTTATTGATTTGTGCATATTGAACCATCTTTACATCACTTGGTAAAATCCAACTTGACCATGGCTTAATTATCTTTTTGATGTGTTCTTGGATTTGGTTTGCTAGTGTTTTGTTGAAGAATGTTGCATCAATGCTCATCTGAGAAGAACATTGACCTGTAGTTTTGTTATTGTTGTTTGGTTCTATCTGGTTCTGGTATCAGGGTTATGCTGGTTTCATAGAATGAGTTTAGAAGAAATATTTCCCATTCAATTCTTTGTAATAGTTAGAGAAGAAGTGGCATTCATTCTTCTTTAAAAGTTGGGTGAGTGCCGGGCGCGGTGGCTCAAGCCTGTAATCCCAGCACTTTGGGAGGCCGAGGCGGGTGAATCACGAGGTCGAGAGATCGAGACCATCCTGGTCAACATGGTGAAACCCCGTCTCTACTAAAAAAAAACACAAAAAAGTAGCTGGGCATGGTGGCGCTTGCCTGTAATCCCAGCTACTCAGGAGGCTGAGGCAGGAGAATTGCTTGAACCCAGGAGGCGGAGGTTGCGGTGAGCCGAGATCGCGCCATTGCACTCCAGCCTGGGTAACAAGAGCGAAACTCCGTCTCAAAAAAAAAAAAAAAAAGTTGGGTGAAATTCAACAGTTAAATAATCTGTCCCTGGGCATTCCTTTCTTGGGAGACTTTTAATTAATAATTAAATCTCATTAATCATTATGGATCTGTTTAGGTTTTATATTTTTTCTTTGTAAAAACTGGTAAGTTGTATGCATTCAAGAATTTATTTACTTTCTCTACATTTTCTAATTTGTTGGTATATAGTTGTTCAGAATCGACTTTAATGATCCCTTGCATTTCTTTGGTATCTGTTGTGATGTTTTCTTTTTCATTTCTGATTTTATTTATATGGATCTTATCTCTTTATTCTTACTATAGCTAATAATTTGTTAATTTTATTTGTCTTCTCAAAAACAGCAGGTTTTCCTTTTGTTGATTTTTTGCATTTTTAGGCTCAATTTTGTTTATTTCTACTCTGTTTTTATTTTTTTTCCCCTTTATTAACTTCCAGCTTGGTTTATTTTTTCTTTTCTAATTTGTGAGGTGAATTTTTATGTTGTTTATTTTAAATCTTTCTACTTTTTTTTTCCAACTTTTATTTTAGATTCAGGGAGTACATGTTCAGGTTTGGTACCTGGGTGTATTGTGTTGTGCTGAGGTTTGGAGTAAGAATTGTCCTGTCACCCAGGTAATGAGCATAGTACGCAACAGTTAGTTTTTCAACTCTTGCCCATCTCTTTCTTTCCCACTTCCAGTAGTCTCCATTGTCTATTGTTGCTATCATTATGTTCATCCATACACATCTTTTAGCACCCACTTATAAGTGAGAATATGCAGAATTTGGTTTTATGTTTCTATGCTAATTTGCTTATGATAATGGTTTTCAACTTCATCCATGCTTTGGATGCAGCAAAGGACATGATTTTATTTTTATGCCCCACCTTTGATGAGCCCCTAGGTTGATTCCATGTCTTTTCTGTCATGAATAGTACTTCAATGAACATATGATTGCATGTGTTTTTTTTTTAAATTGTAAAATTATTTGTTTTCTTTTGGATATATACCCAGTAATGGGATTGCTGGGTTAAATGGTAGTTCCAAGTTCTTTGATAACTATCCAAACTATTTTTCACAGAAGCTGAACTAATTTACATTTCCAGTAACAGTGTATAATTGTTTCCTTTTCTCCACAGCCTCACCAGCATCCATTTTTTCTTCTTTTGAGTTTTTAAAAATAGCCATTCTGACTGGTGTGAAGTGTTATCTCATTGTGAATTTGACTTGTATTTCGTTGATGATAAGTAATGTGGAGGATTTTTTTAAAATTGTACTTTAGGTTCTGGGGTACATGTGCAGATCATGCAGGATTGTTGCATGGGTAAACACATGGCAAGGTGATTTGCTGCCTCCACCCCCCATCACCTATATCTGGCATTTCTTCCCATGTTATCCCTTCCCAACCTGCCAACCCCATGCTTTCCCTTCCCTAGCCCCACACCCAACAGACCCCAGTGTGTGATGCTCTCCTCCCTGTGTCCATGTGTTCTCATCATTCAATACCCACCTATGAGTGACAACATGTGATGTCTGATTTTCTGTTCTTGCGTCAGTTTGCTGAGAATGGTGGTTTCCAGATTCATCCATGTCCCTACGAAGGACACAAATTCATCATTTTTTATGGCTGCATACTATTCCATGGTGTGTATGTGCCACATTTTCCTTGTCCAGTCTATCATCAGTGGGCATTTGGGTTGGTTCCAGGTCTTTGCTATTGTCAACAGTGCTATGACGAACATACATGTATATGTGTCTTTATAATAGAACAATTTATAATCCTTTGGGTATATACCCAGTAATGGGATTGCTGTGTCAAATGGAATTTCTGTTTCTAGGTCCTTGAGGAATTACCACACTGTATTCCACAATGGTTGAAATAATTTACACTCCCACCAACAGTGTAAAAGTGTTCCCATTTCTCCACATCCTCTCCACCATCTGTTGTTTCCTAATTTTTTTAATGATTGCCATTCTAACTGGAGTGAGATGGTATCTCAGTGTGGTTTTGATTTGCATTTCTCTAATGACCATTGATGATGAGCATTCTTTCAGATGTTTGTTGGCCTGATACATGTCTTCTTTTGAAAAGTGTCTGTTCATATCCTTTGCCCACTTTTGGATAGGTTTATTTTTTTTCTTGTAAATCTGTTTTAGTTTTTATATATTTGATGGCTACTTGTATACCTTCTTTTGAGAAGTGTCCTTTCCTGTCTTTGCCCATTTGTTGACAATATTGTTTGTTTTTTTCTTGTTCAATTGCTTAAATTTCTTATGGATTCTAGTTATTAGAATATTGTCAGATGAAGTTTGTGTCTCTCTACTTTTTTGATGTAGGTATTTATTACTATAAATTTGCCTCTTAATAGTGTTTTTGCTGTATTCTATACGTTTTGGTGTGTTGTGTTTCTATTTTCATTTGTTTTACATTATTTGTAAGTTAAAAAATTTCTTGGCTGGGTACAGTGGCTCACGCCTGTAATCCCAGGATTTTGGGAGGCCAAAGGAGGTGGATCACCTGAAATCAGGAGTTCGAGACCAGCTTGGTCAACATTGTGAAACCCTGTCTTTACTAGAAATACAAAAATTAGTCGAGTGTGGTGGTGGGCTTCTGTAATCCCAGCTATTCAAAAGGCTGAGGCAAAAGAATCTCTTCAAACCAGGAGGCGAAGATTCCAGTGAGCTGAGATAGTGCCATTATTACACTTCAGTCTGGGTGAAAAGAGCAAAACTCCATCTAAAACAAAAAATTCTTCATAACCTATTGGTTATTCAGAAGCATGTTGTTTTGTTTCCATGTATTTGCACTGTTTTGAATATTCTTCTTTTTATTGGTTTCTGTTTTATTGAGTTATGGTAAAACAATATACTTGATATATTTCCAATTTTTAAAATTTTCTTGAGACTTTTTGGGGGCCTAACATATGGTTAATTCTAGAGAATATTCCATGTGTTAACAATAAAAATGTGTATTTTGCCTAGGTTGGGTGAAACATTCTGTAAAGGTCTGTTAGGTCCATTTGGTCTATTATGCACTTTAAACCTGATGCTTCTTTTTTAAATTTATTTGTGTAGATGATTTTTCTAATGTTGATAGTGGGGTGTTACATTTTCCAACTATTATTGTAATAAAATATGTATCTGTCTTTAGCTGTAATAATATTTGTCTTATATATCCAGTTGATCTGGTATTGGATGTACGTATTTACAATTGTTTTCACCTTTTGCTTAATTGATTCTTTTATTATTATATAATGTCCTTTTTTTTTTTTTACAGTTTTTGACTTAAAGTCAGTTTTATCTGCTATAAGTTTAGCTATGCCTGCTTGCTTATGATTTACATTTGCATGGAATATTCAACTTCATCCCTTCCCTTTCAATTTATGTGTGCCTTTATAGGTGAGGTGAGTGTTCTATAGAAAACATATAGTTTATTTCTTTTTATCCATTAGGCCAGTCTACATATTTTAATTGGAAAAATTAATCCACTTACATTCAAGGTTATTATTGATAGATGAAGATTTACTCTTGTTAATTTTAATAGTTTTATGGTTGTTTCATATTTTATCTACTATTTTCTTCCTCTCTTAGTGTATATCTTTGTGGTATCATGGTTTTCTGTAGTAGCAACTTTTGATTCCATTCTTTTTCATATTTGTGTATGTGTTCTACCACTAAGTTTTATAATTTTGATTGTTTTCATGATGAATGTTATTGTCCTTTTGCTTCCAAATATAGAACTTCCTTGAGCATGTCTTGTAAGACCATTTGATATTAGTAAATTCTTTGAGTTTTTGCTTATCTGAGAAAGATGTTATTTATTCTTTATTCTGAAGGGTGGAATTGCTGGGTTTAGTATTTCTAACCAGCATTATTTTCTTTAAGCTCTTTTAATATATTATTCCATACTCTCCCAGCCTGAAGGTTTTTTCTAAGACATCTACTTTTAACTTAATGGAGGATTCTCTTATATGTGATTTGATGCTATTCTTTTCTGGTTTAGAATTTTTTTGTTGTCTTTGACTTTTTTTCCCCCATAAGTTATTTCTTTACAGGTGGTATTTGGTTGCATGAGTAAGTTCTTTAGTGGTGATTTGTGAAATTTTTGTGCACTAATCACCTGATCAGTATACATTGCACCATATTTGTAGTATTCTATCCCTCACGCCACTCCCATTTTTTCCTCCAAGTCGCCAAAATCTGTTGCATCATTCTTATATCTTTGTGTCCTCATAGTTTAGCTCCCACATATCAGTTAAAACATAGGATGTTTGTTTTTCCATCCCTGAGTTACTTTGCTTAGAATAATAGTCTCCAATTTCATCCAGGTCACTGCAAATAAATTAAATTCATTCCTTTTTATGGCTGTGTAGTATTCCATTATATATACATACCAGTTTCTTTATCAACTGGGTGATTGATAGACATTTAGGTTGGTTTCACGATTTTGTAATTGTGAAGTGTGACACCAAAAACATGCAGGTACAAGTATATTTTTCAAATAAGGATGTTTTTTGCCTCTGAATGGATACTGAGTAATGGGATTGCTGGATCAAATGGTAGTTCTACTTTTAGTTTTTTTTAGAAATGTGCATATTGATTTCCATTGCAGCTGTACTAGCTTACATTCCTACCAGCAATGTAGAAGTGTTCCCTGTTCACTGCATCCACACCAGCATCTACCATTTTTTGATTTTTGGATTATGGTCATTTCTGCAGGAGTGAGACAGTATCACATTGTGGTTTTGATTTGCATTTCCCCAATCATTAGTGATGTTGAGCTTTTTTTCTATGTTTGTTGGCCATTTGTATATCTTCTTTTGAGAATTTTCTGTTCATGTTCTTAGTCCACTTTTTGATGAAATTGTTTGTTTTTTTTTTCTTGGTTTAAGTTCAATGTACATTGTGAATATTAATCCTTTGCCAGATGTATAGGTATTGAAGATTTTCTTCCACTCTGTGGGTTGTCTCTTTACTCTGCTGATTGTTCTTTTTGCCATGGAGAAACTCTTTAGTTTAATTAGGTATCAGCTATTTATCTTTGTTTTTATTGCATTTGCTTTTGGGTTCTTGTTCATAAAGTCCTTGCCAAGGTTGATAGCTAGAAGAGTTTTTTCAATGTTATCTTCTAGAATTTTTATAGATTCAGGTCTTAGGTTTAAGTCCTTAAGCCATCTTGTGTTGATTTTTGTATAAGATGAGAGATGAGGACACAGTTTCATTCTTCTACATGTGGCTAGTCAATTACCCAACATCATTTGTTGAATTATCCTAAGATGGGATAATTTATAATGGAATGAGGTTTAATTGACTCACAGTTCGACATTGCTGGGGAAGCCTTATGGAACTTGTAATCATGGTGGAAGACAAAGGAGAAGCAGCCACCTTTTTCACAGGGTGGCAGGATGGAGTTAGTACAAGCAGGGGAAATGATAGATACTTATAAAACCATCAGACCTTGTGAGACTCACTCACTATCATGAGAACAGCATGGGAGAAACCACCCCTATGACCCAATTACCTGCAACTTGCCCTGCTTTGACACATGGGGATTATGGGGATTACAATTCAAGGTGAGATTTGGGTGGAGAAACAGAGCCAAGCCACATCCACATCATTTGGTTGTCTTTTCTCATTTCTGCTGAGATTTTTTTAACAGCTTTATTAAGATATATTATACAAAACATCTAATTTACCCATTTAAACTATACAGTTTAATTGATTTTAGTAAATTTATGGACTTGTGCCTCCATCATCACAATCAACATTAGAACATTTTCATTACCTCTAAAAGAGACCCTAAAATTCTCAGCAAGCATTTCTAAATCCCTGAGTCTCCCTCCCTAAGGCAACTGTTAACTTACTTTCCATCTCTATAGATTTGCCTAATCTGGACATTTCATGCATATGGAATTATACAATATGTGGTCTTTTGTGACTAGTTCCTTTCATTAGCTTAATGTTTTCAAAGTTTATTCATATTATAGCATATATCAGTATTTCATTCATTTCATTGCTGAATGGTATTCTATTGCAAGTATATACCAGATTTTATTTTATTTTTATTTACTTTTGGGGGGGGGACAGGTGATATTTGGCTACATTAGCAAATTCTTTACTGGTGATTTATTTATTTATTTATTTATTTATTTATTTATTTAATGAGATGTGTTCCTTTTATTCACTTTTGCATTTTACTGCAAGAGATGTGGAAATAATTACTTTAAAAGGCCAGGCAGAATAGCACAGGGCGATAATAGTCAGAAATGTAAATTGTGGTGGGATTACACTATCTACTGTAAGCTGAAAAACAACTATGGACAAGGATAGATAAGGCTGGTATACTAGAAGGAAAATGATAGTATCTGCTTAAGTCTAAGCTCTTGATACCTTGGATTCCAAAGAGCCTTTCTGCTTGTGTTGGGGACACACACACACACACACACACACACACACACACACACTCATTGTATTCACAAGCTCCTCTAAGCCCAGGAATTCCTTCTTACCATCCACATTGCTGCCTTCTCATTAAATATCTGACATTTCTGGACCTTCTTGTTCTTACGTCTTAGTTCCCACTATTTTCTTTTTTTTAAAATTGCATTTTAGGTTTTAGGGTACATGTGAAGAACATGCAAGAGTGTTGCATAGGTACACACATGGCAGTGTGGTTTGCTGCTTTCCTAACCCTCACTTGTATCTGTCATTTCTCCCCATGCTATCTCTTCCCACCTCCCCACCTCCCTGTCCCTCCCCATTTTCCCCCAACGGACCCCAGTGTGTAGTGCTCCCCTCCCTGTGTCCATGTGTTCTCATTGTTCAACACCTGCCTATGAGTGAGAACATGCGGTGTTTGATTTTCTGCTCTTGTGTCAGTTTGCTGAGAATGATGGTTTCCAGGTTCATCCATGTCCCTACAAAGGACGCGAACTCATCGTTTTTGATGGCTGTGTAATATTCCATGGTGTACCACATTTTCCCTATCCAGTCTATCATCGATGGGCATTTGGGTTGGTTCCAGGTCTTTGCTATTGTAAACAGTGCTGCAATGAACATTCGTGTGCATGTGTCCTTATAGTAGAATTATTTATAATCCTTTGGATATATACCCAGTAATGGGATTGCTGGGTCAAATGAGATTTGTGATTTATAAGATTTTGTTTCATCCATTACCCAAGCAGTATACACTGAACCAAATTTGTAGTATTTTATCCTTCACCCCCTTCCCACCCTTTCCCTCCAAGTCCCCAAAGTCCATTGTATCATTCTTATGCCTTTGCATCTTCATAGCTTAGCTCTCATTTATAAATGGGAGTATACAATATTTGGTTTTCCATTCCTGAGTTACTTGACTTAGAATAATAGTGTTCAATTACATCCAGGTTGCTGCAAATGCTGTTAATTTGTTCCTTGTTATGGTTGAGTAGTGTTCCATTATGTTCGTACATCACAGTTTCCCTATCCACTCATTGATTGATGGGCATTTGGGCTAATTCCACATTTTTGCAATTGCAAACTGTGCTACTATAAACATCTGTGTGCAAGTACCTTTTTCGCATAATGAATTCTTCTACTCTGATTAGGTACCCATTAGTGGGTTTGCTGGATCAAACAGTTTCTACTTTTAATTCTTTAAAGAATCCCCACACTGTTTTTCATAGTGTCTGTACTCATTTAAGCTCCTCGTTTCATTAGATTTTTTAAAAATATATACCCAGAAGTGGGATTGCTGGGTCATACAATAGTTATATTTTTAATTTTTGAAAAGAAATGCATAGTGTTCTTCATAGAGGCTGGGCCATTCCACCTTCTCACCAACAACATATAAGCCTTCCCATTTCTCTACATCCTTGCCAACATTCGTTATCTTTGTAAAAATGATACAGTAAATAGTCATCATAGTGTGTGAGGTGATATCGCATTATTGCTTCGATCTTCATTCTTTTTTTTTTTTTTTTTTTTTTTTTTTTTTTTTTTTCCCAGAGACTCACGCTGTCACAAGGCTGGAGTACAGTGGCAGGATCTCAGTTCACTTAAACATCCACCTCTCGGGTTTAAGTGATTCTCCTGCCTCAGCCTCTGAAGTAGTTTGGATTACAGCTGTGTGTTACCATGCCCAGAAAATTTTTGTATTTTTAGTAGAGACAGGGTTTCACCATATTTAGGATGGTCTCAGTCTCTTGACATCGTGATAATCTGCCTCAGCCTCTCAAAGTGCTGTGATTACAGGTGTGAGCCACTGCGTTTGGTCTCAGTCTTCATTCTTGATGATTAATGATGTTAGGTACCTTTCATATCCTTGATGGTATTTGTACATTTTCTTTGATAAAATGTCTATTTGAGGAATTTGCCCATTAAAAAATTTTTGCTATTTAGTTGTAGGAGGTTCTTATATATTTTGGATATTAAACCCTTATTAGCTGATGGTTTTCAAATATTTTCTCCCATTTTGTATGTCTACTTTTCACTCTAATGATTGTTTTCTTTGCTGTGCAGAAATTTTTTCATTTTATATAACACAACATCTGTTTTTGCTTTTGTTGCCTGGGCTTTGGTGTCAAATCCAATAAATAATTGCTAAGACCAATTTCAAAAACCTTTTCCTTGGTATTTCTTTCAAGGAGTTTACAGCTTCAGGTCTTACATTTAAGTATGTAATCTATTTTGAGTTGATTTTTGTATATGGTGCAAGATAAACAGCAAATTTTTATTATTTTGCACATAATACACAGCTTTTTTCAGCACCATTTGCTGAAGAGACAGTCCTTTCCCCACTTTGTATTCTTGACACCCTTCTCAAAATCAGTTAATTATATATGCATGGGTTTATTTCTGGGCTCTCTGTTCTGTTTCATTGGTATGTCTGTCTTTATGCTAGTACCATGCTGTTTTAATTACTGCAGCTTTGTAATACTTATTGAAATCATAAAGTGTAATTCCTCTAGCTGTCCTCTTCTTTATCAAGACTGCTTTGGTTGTTTAGGGTATTCTGTGGTTATACCTTAATTTTAGTATTTCTTTTCTATTTCTATAAACAATACCATTAGAATTTTGATATGGATTAAATTTAATCTATAAATCATTTTGTTTTGCATAGACATTAAAAAAAATCCGTATGAATTTTAGGAGTAGCTTGTCAATCTCTGCAAAGAAATCAGCTTAGATTTAAATAGGGTTTGTAATGAATTTGGAAGTCAGTTTGGCAAATATAGCCATGTTAACATTTTTAAATCTTCCAATCTATGGACATGGACTGACTTTCAATTAATTTAGTTCTTTAATTTTTTTCCACAATGTTTTGTAGTTTTTGCAGTATAAGTTGTGCATATTTTTTCATTTTATTCCTAAGTACTTTATTTTTTTTGAAACCATGGTGAATGGCAAGTGCATAGAAACAAAATTAACTTTGTATGTTAATCTCGTATCCTGCAGCCTTGCTGAACTTATTAGTTCTAATATATTTTTAGTGGATTCCTTATAATCTTTCTATACAAAGATCATGTGTCTGAGAATAGGGATAGTTTTACATTTTCCCTTCCAATTTGGGTGTTTCTTAATTCTTTCTTGCCTGATTGTTCTTGTTAGAACCTCTAGTACAATGTTGAATAGAAGTATTAAAAGCGGCCGGGCGCGGTGGCTCAAGCCTGTAATCCCAGCACTTTGGGAAGCCGAGGCGGGTGGATCACAAGGTCGAGAGTTCAAGACCATCCTGGTCAATGTGGTGAAACCCCGTCTCTACTAAAAATACAAAAAATTAGCTGGGTATGGTGGCACGTGCCTGTAGTCCCAGCTACTCAGGAGGCTGAGGCAGGAGAATTGCTTGAACCCAGGAGGCGGAGGTTGTGGTGAGCCGAGATCGCGTCATTGCACTCCAGCCTGGGTAACAAGAGCGACACTCTGTCTCAAAAAAAAAAAAAAAAAAAAAAAAAAAAAAAAAAAAAAAAAGAAGTATTAAAAGCTTGTCTTGCTCCTGAGCTTAGAGGAAAAGCATTCAGTTACAAAATTTTTTTTTCACTAAGTATAATATAATGTCATTTATATCCTTTAGAAATATATTGTAATTTATTACATTAATTGATTTTTGAGTGTTTAAATACCTTTGCATTTCTAGCATTAATTCCCCTTGATTGTGATTATCTTCCTTATTATATATTCCTAGATTTCATTTATTATAGGTTGGTGCAAAACTATTTGTGGTTTTTGACAAAACCACAATTTTTTTCACCACCCTTTGTACTACCCTAAGTACTATTTTGTTGAGTATTTTTATTCATATGTTCATAAATAATATTGGTCTGTAATTTCCCTTTTTTCCTTGTCTGGTTTTGAAACTTGGGTAATATTAGACTCATAGAATTAACTAGGAAGTGCTCTCAAGTTCAGATTTTCTATGTTCTTTGTTTGACAAGTGATATTTTATTGTATCCTGGACTTTTAAATTATTATGATGTGAGACTCTGTATTGTATTTAATTATTGCTTTTTATTTCAGTCATTTACCTTGATAATGTATGTCACACAAATCTAAGTGTAAGTGAATGTTGAGTTTTCTGCTGGGCCCAACTGCTACCAACCTGACAAATGCAGAGCTTGATCTTTCACCAGCTTGCCTTGTCTCATTGTCTGGCAGCAGGGTTAAAATTCAGTTTTCTGCTTGGCCCTGCTTATACCTCCAGCAAAATTAGATCACTGACTCTTATGTTTCTGTTTGAGAGCTTATTATTTCTGTTTGAGAGCATGAAATTCAGCCCCACATTACGCTTTCACCGAAAGGAGGGAGGAGGAGAGTAGGAGGTAGGAGGGAGGTGAAGGACCAACTACCACAAAATTACACTACCTCTTTCTGCCCCAATGACACTCACTAAGTTGGATGGAGTTAAATGCTAGCTCCCTGCTATGTCTCACCAATACTGTGTGGGGTGGGCAAGAAGTAAAGTACATTATAATGAACGTTGCCTAGCCCTGCCTTACTGTGTCTTGTTGTTGGCAAATGGGAGTGGATGTTCAGCTTCTTCTTGGTCTTTGCTGATATGGATATTGGGAAAAGCAGAGTTTCCATAAATAGAGTGTCATCTCACATTGCCTCATTCTGCACTGTTCCTGCATGGTGGAGGCAGAAGACAGAAAATCAGGATTCTCCCAGTTCCTGCTGATACTGGGGTAAGGGTGGGGAGGGAGTGCTGACTAATACTATCTCACACAACTTTGCTCTGTTTTATTGCTGCTGAGTGGGGATTGAACTTCAGCACCACCAACACCTGGACCCTATTGTTACAACCCCTGCAAAAGCAGAGAGCTAACACACAGTACATTTCAGTGGTTATAGGTAGAACTTCAGCTCCTTGCTAAGCTTTGCTCGTAATACATTGGCAGGGAAACTGCAATGGTAACAAGTACTACCTTGTACCACCTTGTTTTGTCTTATTTGCCACCTGGTGGGTACAGGAGTTTAGCTTCCTGCTAGGGCCTGCTAACAATGGCAGGGGTGAGGGTCAAGGAGTGGGTGGAAGCAATTTTTCTTCTGTTATTTGGCTGGAGAGGCAGATACTATCTTTTTAAAAGTTGTTCTGCTATGCTGCCCTTATCCCAATCCTTTGGTTATGGAAGCAGGATTTTCCTGAAGCTTATTGTGTATGTGCCTATTGTATAATTTAGGTTGCAGGCTTAGAGGGCCCCATCTCGGATATATGAGAGCCTAAAAGGAAACTCAGGGAGCTCCCACTGTGTTGTTCTTCAAGCCCTGAAGACCCTGCATAGTTTGCCTTCTTTCACTCTTTAGAGTCTTTTATGTTTGTTTGTTATATTATATCTATGGTTTTGATTTTTATTATTGTTGTTGAGGGAGGATAGTGGTAAATGAGATGACTACTCCATCTTTGCCAGAAATATAAGTCAGAAATCTGTGTTTTAACAAGCCCTTCAGGTGATTCTGATGTATGTCTCAGTTTGGAAACCATGGGATTTTCATAGCCTCCTTACCTGTCATTTTTCACATGATGCCAATTGCAGTTTGATTTAGAACCATGCAATATCAGTGTTAGGTGAAACTGTGAAGGATCTCTCTCCTCAAAACATTTACATTTGACCCTGGAAACTTAACAGGTGTTTCTGAAGCCTCAGCTTAAATACGTCTAGTGATAGGAATCTCACTTGCTACCATCTGAGCCCATTTCATCTTTGGCCAGCTCTTTTAGAAAGTTCTATGTAGTTATGAACTGAAAGCTGTGTCTCTGCAATTTATATCTATTCATCCATGCTTTGACCATCTGTCAGGCTTCAGGTCTTGAGAGCTCTGAAGGCAGAGACTAAATTCCTCTGTCTTCTCCAAGCCAAACATTCCCAGCTCAAGGGACCTGGTTTCTGACTTCCTCCTCAGCTCAGTGACTGCCCTGTGGATATATTCATGTTTCTCTGTATCCCCCTTTAATTATGGATCCTAGGTTGAGTCTGATCTTTTCTGAGTCTGATCTTTTACTTTGAGTCTGATTGTATCATCTTTTTGGTTTTGGGTAAATAGCCTCTTAGGTGTATTTCACTGGACACTGGTCATGTAAAATATTCTGTGAAGAAAGATTTCTATGTTCAAATAAGTTTGGGAAACACTACTTGCCTTAATCCCCCTTTGGAAAGCCACGGTGCTCATTATTGTGTTAAATAATTGAGAATCCTTCAGTAAAAAAAGCATTTCCAAAGTGTATTTAAATATTGAGCTTTCATTTCACATAAACTCTTACTAATGCATACAAAAAATTGAGAATTTTTTTAACTATATCCAATATGTATTTTTAATAATTATTTATACTTTAAAATAAATATGCACGATTTTACTATTTTTAGATCAGGTACTATGAATATTTAAATATTATGTAGTTATGTTTTTATTTATACAGTTTAAAGTACATTTATTTTGTTAGCCATGTTTCCACTAACTCATACTGAATTTGCAGATAAGTAAATTTCCTAACCTTTGCTTATAGATGCCAATGCTAAGCACATTTCCTTTCTTTGCTGTCATTGTTTTGTTTTAATTGTTGTTGTTTTTGTATTTAGAAACAAGTGCAAAACCTTACATGCATATTCCAGTTAAATTTCTCATTCTTGGTTTTGGCCCTTCATCCTAGTGTCTCCAGATTCTCTTTTGTCTGCTTAATTCTATTAAAAGTCCTGGTTCCACAGTGAACTCTGCAAAGCAGGTGCTTAATAAATATGGCTTAATTGACTGAGGTGAGACAGTTTGTGGAAGAGTTTCATGCCCATCACAGCTGAGGTGAGTTCAGCAAGCTCCTTTATTGGGTATAGCAAGTCTTTGCTGATAATGACCATTAGGTATAGATCTCTACCTGTTTAGGGACAGCCTCTCTGGAGCCTGGAAGGTGGACTGAGCAAACCTTTTAAGGCCCATGCCAAGCCAAAGATTTTGTAAGATTGAAACCAAAATCTAGAATAATGGTAACGACAATAACATTCTAAGCCCTTACATTTTCATGACATTTTATAATTTTCAAAGCATTTTCATATTACTCTTTAATTTGATGCTACTAACAACTAGTGTAACAGGCAGGATAGGTTACAACTGGACTGAACACTGACTGGTACCACTTCTTGAATACTTAGAGAAATTCACTGTGGATAATTTGGATTAAACCCCTACTTTTTTGTAGGACTCCCTCGATCATACAATATATAGGCATAGTGTAGCAGTTGCTAACATCCAATCTGTTTCAATTAAGCATTTTTCTTTTACCAAATAGTGACTATTTAGTACTGTCTTTGAGACTGACTGCAACTATTTGCATCACCCCTTCCAGTCCATATTTGTGATCTGAGCCCTTCCCCTTTCTTTGACCTTAGATTGAACATTCATCTTTAATGTGAATTCTAGACTAACTCCCTATATAACTCTGAGTGAGTACCTTCATCTTTTTGAACTTCTGTTTCTTTGTCTCTAAAGTCACTGGCATTTGGAGCAGGGAGAGTTGAGCTATCCCTAGGATGATGGATTTTCACAATGAGAGTCTCAGGGAGAGAGGGACTAACAAGGCAAGAGTATGAGAATTCCCCTGACCTACTTAAACCAGAGTAGCAATGCATTTTTTAATCCAGTTTATAAGTAAGGGTTCCACTTCTTGAAAATAATGACCAACAAAACTCCTCAAAATCTGGACTAAATAATTTTATATATTTTTTTAACTTTGATCTTTTATGGTTCTGTGATCTAGAATCCAAGGTGGACAGTAGTGGAGTAGAAATAAAATAAGCTTGCTAACAAAGAAAGCAAAACCTTTTATTCTAGGTTCAAGGGGTAGACGTGTACACATGCAGGTTTATTTCAAGGGCATATTGCATGATGCTGAGGTTTGAAGCATGAATGAATCTGCCTTAAAATGGGCTTTCTTATCTATGAAGCTTAGATTTGTACAATGTCATTGGAACTCTGGGTATGCCTGTCTCGTAACAAAGCTCTCTCTTCCTATTCTCCTTCTATGCCTGTTTCCATGTTATCTACTTGTGACTCCCTTTTCCCTTCTAGCTCACATAAGTTGGTGAAGTTTTAGGGCATTGATGGGGAATGATGTCAGTAACAATAGCCTGAAAGACTGCCTTACAGTTTTTGGCTGAGGCACATGGAATTTGCATTTATTCCACTGGGTGGGGAAATTTAACTACTTTTCATGTGACCTAGAGTATCACTGGTAATATTTCCCTCAGCATACAATCTAAATAAGTTGTGAATGACAGGAGAAAAGCTGGAAGGAGGGAAGAATAAGGTTAATGAGAACTAAATATGTTCTCCTTAGTACCAGGGAGGCCTGAATCACCAACAACTTTAATAAAATAAAGATTTTTTTTTTTTTTTTTACTATTTTACTTTAAATTTTGGAATACATATAGACAATGTGCAGGATTGTTACATAGGTATACGTGTGCCATGGTGGTTTGCTACACCTATGAATCCATCACCTAGGTTTTAAGCCCCACATGCATTAAGTATTTGCTCTAATGCTCTCCCTTCCCTTGCCCCCTAACCCTCAACATACCCTGGTGTGTATGTTTCCCTCCCTGTGTCCATGTGTTCTGATTTTTCAACTCCAACTTATGAGTGAGAACATGAGGTGTTTGGTTTTCTGTTCCTGTGTTAGTTTGCAGAGAATGATAGCTTCCAGCTTCATCCATGTCCCTGCAAAGGATATAAACTCATTTTTTTTAATGACTGCATAGTATTAAATGATATATATGTGCTACATTTTCTTTATCAGTCTATTATTGATGGATATTTGGTTTGGTTCCAAGTGCTTATTACTGTAAATAGTGCTGCAAAAAACATCCACTTGCATGTGTCTTTATAATAGAATAATTTATAATACTTTGGTATATACCCAATAATGGGATTACTGGATCAAATAGTATTTCTGGTTCTAGATCCCAGAGGAAGCACCACACTGTTTCACAATGATGAAATAATTTACACTCTCACCACCAGTGTAAAAGTGTTCCTATTTCTCCACATTCTCTCCAGCATCTGTTGTCTCCTGATTTTTCAATGATAGCCATTCTAACTGGCTTGAGATGGTATCTCATTGTGGTGTTGATTTGCCTTTCTCTAATGATCAGTGATGATGAGCTTTTTTTCATATATTTGTTGGCCATATAAATGTCTTCTTCTGAAAAGTGTCTGTTCATATTTTTCTCCCACTCTTTGGTGGGGTTGTTTTTTTTTCTTATAAATTTGTTTGAGTGTCTTGTAGATTCTGGATGTTAGAGTTTTCTCAGATGGATAGAATGCAAATTTTTTTCTCCCATTCTGTAGGTTGCCTGTTTAATCTGATGATTGTTTAATTTGCTGGGCAGAAGCTCGTTAGTTTGATTTGATCCCATTTCTCAATTTTGGCTTCCGTTGTAATTGCTTTTGGTCTTTTAGTCATGAAGTCTTGGCCCATGCCTATGTCCTGAATAGAATTGCCTAGGTTTTCTTCTAGGGTTTCTATGGTTTAGGGTTTTGCATCTAAGTCTTTAATACATCTTAACTCAATTTTTGTATAAGGTGTAAGGAAAGGGGTCTGGTTTCTGTTTTCTGCATATGGCTAGCCAGTTTTCCCAGCACTATTTATTAAATAGGGGATGCTTTCTCCATTGATTGTTTTTGTCACGTTTGTTGAAGATCAGTTGGGTGTACATGTGTGGTGTTATTTCTGTGGTCTCTGTTCTGTTTGATTTGGTGTATAAATCTACTTTGGTATCACTACCATGCTGTTTTGCTTATTATAGCCTTGTAGTATAGTTTGTAGTAAGGTACCTTGATGCATCCAGCTTTGTTCTCTTTGCTTAGGATTATCTTGGCTACACAGGTTTTTTTTTGATTCAATGTGAAATTTAAAGTAGATTTTTCTAATTCTGAGAAGAAAGTCAATGGTAGCTTAATGGGAATAACATTGAATCTAAAATTTACTTTGGGCAGTATGGCTATTTTCAAGAAATTGATTCTTCCTATCCATGAGCATGAAATGAATAACTTTACATTTGTTTTTGTCCTCTCTTCTTTCCTTGAGCAGTGGTTTGTACTTCTCACTTCCCTTGTAAGTTGTTTTTCTAGGTATTTTATTCTCTTTGTAGCAATTGTGAATGAAAATTAACTCATTATTTGGCTCTCTGCTTTTCTATTGTTGGAATATAAGAATTCTTGTGATTTTTGCACATTGTTTTTTTTATTGTGAGACTTTGCAGAAGTTGCATATCAGCTTAAAGAGTTTTTTTTTTTAGCTGAGACAATGGATTTTTAAAAATATGTAATCATGTCATCTGCAAACAGAGACAATTTGACTTCCTCTCTTTCTATTTGAATACCCTTTATTTCTTTCTTTTGCCTGATTGCCCAGGCCAGAACTTCCAATACTATATTGAATAGGAATGGTGAGAGAGGGTATTTTTGTCTTGTGCTAGTTTTCACAGGGAATATTTCCAGCTTTTTTCCATTCAGTATGATATATGCTATGGTTTTGTCATAAATAGTTATTTTTATTTTGAGACATGTTCCATCAATATTAGTATGGAACTAATATTTTTAGTATAAAGGCTTGTTGAATTTTATCAAAGGTTTTTCTGCATCTATTCAAATAATCATGTGGTTTTTGTCATTGATTCTGTTTATGTGATGAATTACATTTATTCATTTGCATATATTGAACTAGGCTTGCATTCCAGGGAGGAAGCTGACCTGATTGTGGTGCATAAGTTTTGGATGTGCTGCTGGATTTGGTTTGTCAGATTTTATTGCATACATTTATATCAATGTTCATCTGCAATACTGGCCTGAATTTTTTTTTTTTTTCTTTTGTCTCTGCCAGGTTTTGGCATCAGGATGATTCTGGTCTCATAAAATGAGTTAGGCAGATTCTTCTTTTTCTACTGTTTGCAATAACTCCAAAAGGAATGGTACCAACTCCTTTTTGTACCTTTGGTATAATTTGGCTCTGAATCTGTCTGGTCTTGGGATTTTTTTTTTTTTTTTTTTTTTTTTTTTTTTTTTTTTTTTTTTTGAGGCTAGCCATTACTGCCTCCATTTCAGAACTTGTTATTGGTCTATTCAGGAATTCAACTTCTTCCTGGTTTAGTCTTAGGAAGGTGTATGTGTACAGGAATTTATCCTTTACTTCCAGATTTTCTAGTTTATTTGCATCAAGGTGCTTATATTATTATTTGATGGTTTGTATTCTTTTGGGATCAGTAATGATACCCCCATTATCATTTTTTATTGTGTTTATTTGATTCTTCTCTGTTTTCTTCTTTATTGTTCTAGCTAGTGATCCATCTATTTTGTTAATCTTTTCAAAAACCAGTTTTAGGACTCGTTGATTTTAGAAGGGTTTTTTTGTGTCTCTATCTCCTTCAGTTCTGCTCTGATCTTAGCTCTATTTTGTCTTCTGCTAGCTTTTCAATTTGTTTGTTCTTGCTTCTTTAGTTCTTTAAACTGTGATATTATGGTGTCAATTTTCGATCTTTTCAACTTTCTGTTGGCATTCAGTGCTACAAATTTCCCTCAACAGTGCTTTAGCTGTGTCATGGAGATTCTGTTATGTTGTCTCTTTGCTCTCATTGGTTTCAAAACACTTCTTTATTTCTGCCTTAATTTCGTTATTTACCCAGTAGTAATTCAGGAGCAGGTTGTTCTATTTCCATGTAGTCGTGTGGTTTTCAGTGACTTTCTTAATCCTGAGTTCCAATTTGATTGCACTGTGTTCTGCAAGACTGTTATTATTTTAGTTCTTTTGCATTTGCTAAAAAGTGTATTACTTTTAATTATGTGGTCGGTTTTAGAATATGTGCTATGTGGCACTGAGAAAAATGTGTATTTTGTCAATTTGGAGTGGAGAGTTCTGTAGATGACTATTAGGTCTACTTTCTCCAGAAATGAGTTCAAGTCCTGAATATCCTTGTTGATTTTCTATCTTATTGATCTGTCTAGTATTGACAGTGGGATGCTAAAGCCTCCCACTGTTATTGTGTGAGAGTTTAAGTCTCTTTGTATATCTCTGAGAACTTGTTTTATAAATTGGGTGCTCCTGTATTGGGTGCATATATATATATATATATATATATATATATATATGATAATTAGCTTCTCTTGTTGCATTAATCCCTTTACAGTTATGTAATGCCCATCTTTGTCTTTTTAAACTTTGTTGGTTTAAAGTCTGTTTTATCAGAGACTAGAATTGAAACCCCTGATTTGTTTTGCTTTTCATTTACTTGGTAAATATTCCTCCATCCCTTTATTTTGAGCCTATGTGTGTCTTTGCACGTGAGATGGGACTACTGAATACAGTAAACGAATAGGTCTTGACTCTTTACCCGATTTGCCAGTCTATGTCTTTTAATTGGGAGCATTTAGCCTATTTATATTTAAGGTTAATATTGTTAGGTGTTAATTTGATCCTGCCATTATGATGTTAGCTGATTATTTTGCCTGTTAGTTGATGCAGTTTTTTCATATTGTTGATGGTCTTTATAATTTGGCATGTTTTTGCAGTGACTGGAACTTATTATTATTATTATTTTTTATATTTAATGCTTTCTTCAGGAGCTATTGTAAGGCAAGCCTGGTGGTGACAAAATTCCTCAGCATTCGCTTGTCTGGAAAGGATTTTATTTTTCTTTCACATTTGAAGCTTAGTTTGGCTGCATATGAAATTCTGGGTTGGAAATTCTTTTCTTTATGAATGTTGAATATTGTCCTTCACTATATTCTGTGTTTTAGGGTTTCTGCAGAGACATCCACTGTTAGTCTTATAGGCTTCACTTTGTAGGTAACTTGACCTTTCTCTGTGGCTGCCTTTAACTTTTTTTTTTTTTTTTAATTTCAAACTTTGATTATGTTTCTTGGGGTTGCTCTTCTCAAGGAGTACCTTAGTGGTGTTCTTTATTTTTCCTGAATTTGAATGTTGGCCTGTCTTGCTAGATTGGGGAAGTTCTCCTGGATAATATACCTAAGTGTGTTTTCCAACTTGGTTCAGTTCTCCTTATCACTTTCAGGTACACCAATCAATAATACATTTGGTCTTTTCACATAGTCCCATATTTTTTGGAGGCTTTGGTTATTCGTTTTCATTCTTTTTTCTCTAATCTTGTTTTCACACGTTATTTTAGTAAGTTGATTTTCAATTTCTGATATCCTTAATTTTCCGCTTAATAAATTTGGCTATTGATACCTGTGTATGCTTCACAAAGTTCTCGTGCTGTGTTTTCCACCTCCATCAGGTTATTTATATTTCTCTCTAAACTGGTTATTTTGGTTAACAGTTTCTGTAACCATTTATCACAGTTCTTAGCTTCCTCACATTGGGTTAGAACATGCTCCTTTAGCTCAGAGGAGTTTGTTATTATCCTCCTGAATAAACAGGAGGATAATAACAAATTCCTCTGAATCTGAAGCCTGAATCTGTCAATTCATCAATCTCATTCTCCACCCTTTTTTTTTTTTTTTTTTTTTTGCCCTTTTTGGACAGAACTTGACATCACTTGGAGGTGAGGAGGCATTCTGGTTTTTAAAATTTTCAGAATTTTTGCACTGGTTTTTCCTCATCTTTGTTGATTTATCTACCTTTGATATTTGAGGCTGATGGCTTTTGGATGGGGTTTTTGTGTAGGGATCCTTTTTGTTGATGTTGATGTTGTTGCTTTCTGTTTGTTAGTTTTTCTTCTAAGTGTCAGGCCCTTCTTCTGCAGGTCTGCTTAGTTTTCTGGAGGTCCACTCCAGATCGTGTTTGCCTGGCTATCATTAGTGGAAGCTGCAGGACAGCAAAGATTGCTTCCTGCTACTTCCTCTGGAAGCTTCGTCCCAGAGGGGCACTGGCCTGATGCCAGCTGGAGCTCTCCTGTATGAGATGTCTGTTGACCCCTGTTGAGAGGTGTCTCCCAGTCAGGAGGCACAGTGTCAGGGATTCACTTGAGAAGGCCCTCTTTCCCTTAGCAGAGCTGGTGCTCTGTGTTGCAAAAATTTCTCTGGTCAGGATCAGCTGCTGTCTTCAGAGCTGGTAGGCAGAAATGATTAAATTTACTGAAGCTGAAACCACAGCGATCCCTTCCTCCAAGTGCTCTGTCCCATGGAGACCGGAGTTTTGCCTGTTAGCCCCTGTTAATGACTGTTACCTTTCCTGAAGAGATGCTCTGCTTAGTTAGGAGGAATCTAGAAAAACAGTCTGGCCAGAGCCACTTTGCTGTGCCTAGTCCAGATCTCCCAGCCTTCTTAACACTGTCAGAGTAAAGCTGCCTACTAAATCCTCAGTAATGGTGGACATCTCAATATTTTTTATTGGTGTTTTCATGATTCTGCCTAGAAATAGACCCTCACTTAGATCTTAGAAGTCAGAAGAAAATACAGTCTATTTGGTTTTATATTTGAATAGCTTAGCAATCTATGTGAGTATTTCCCTGGAGGATAAATGTCTGAATCATATCCAAAAGATAGTTATACATATATACAGAGGTCCACTGGAGACACAGAGCTTTGAGGCTTTCAACAATGGCAAGGGAAATGGGGCAATTGGGCTTGAACCAAGATGCAACAGAAATTCTATTGCTTTTATACTTTGCTGAAGGGAAGACATTGTTGGGAATGGGCCTGGCTTTAGGTTGTTTAGCGAATGTTTACCTAGCTTAAAATTGTTAAGAACAAGTTTTTAAATGCCTCTTGCTCAGATTTGGAACATATGTCTTGTATAGCATGGTTCAAAAGATACTGAAAGCTGTCATCTCCTAACACTTCTTTAAACTTCTCATATCCTAACTACTGTGCCTAAAATTTATACCATTTGTCTTACCACCATAGTTCCACAAAGTCCCTCTTAAAGGCACTGAATGTAAGAGGCACTATCTAGAAAACTTTTGAGGGGTATCTCAGAGGGAATGAGCAATGTCTGTCAGCTAACCAGTAAGTAGCAGGCACTGGATCTTGGATAATGTAATGGCATTAGGAGAACAATTTTCTTCCTGGGGTGCAAAACCTTTACTTTCCCTGCATCAGGTTTGTAGATAGATTTTTGACCCTGGCAGCTCAAGGAAATAACTTTTAGCTTGATAAAAGAAATAATTTTTAATGTCAATGTGACATATTAAAGAAGACCACAAATTCCTTTGTACTCCTTCCATTGAGAGATGCTGTCTATGTCTCATTTCTTTGGCTTTGGGTAAGCTCTGTGACTGCTTCAATCAATAGAATGTGGTGACAGTGGCCCTATGCCAATTTCAACACCTAGGTTCTAATAGATTAACCATTTCCAGTGTGTGTCCTTTGAACACTTTTTAGGGACCCTGGGCTCTCATGTAAGAAGTCTAAGTATTCTGAGGTTAACACGCTGATCTTGGTGCCTTCAGGCCAGCCCATTTATCAGCTGAATACCACCAAGTGACCTCTGTTAGTATCAGGTGGAGCAGAAAATTCAGCCAACCAGATCTGACCTGAATTCCTAACCAACAAAAATTATGAGGTATAGTAAAATGTTTGTGTTTGTGTTTTAAGTTACAAAAGCATTGGAGAATAGTCTGGTACACAACAATACATAACCAGAGTAGTCATAGATATGCAAAGATAAATTGGGCTGCCTCTGATCTGCCTTTGGTCCTTGTAGGTAATGAGATTACTCTCACTGGAAATGTATTGGCCAGGCCTGAATCTACTGGAGGGGATGTTTTATAGACAATCTCAGTAACAGGAAAAAACATTACCATTCAACTATATTGTTGGTTTCTAAATATAGCTACCTCCTTAGAGTTTTCTCAATGACTGTATGGAACACAGATTCTTGTCTCCTCTATTAATCAAGGTTCTCTCTAGATACAGAATCAATATAATTGTTTGTTTGCTTGCTTGCCTGCTTGTTTTAAGAAATTTATTCATGCATTTATGGAGACTTGGCCAGTCCAAAATCTAATGAGAGAGGCTGGAAGGCTGGAGACTCAGGAAAGATTTGCAGTTTAAGGCCAAAGACAGTCTGCTGGGGATCCTGGAAAAACTGATGAAATCCCAGGACTGACATTGCAGATAACATCTGGAAGAAGTCTGCTAGAAAATCCTTCTTGCTGGAAGATCAACCTTTTGTTCTGTTCAAACCTTCAACTGATTGGATGAGGCACACCAACATTATGGACAGCAATCTGCTTTACTCAAAGTTCACCAACTTAATGTAAAGCTCATCAAAAACACTCTCACAGAAATGTCCAGAATAACATATACCCAAATATTTGGCCACTGTGATCCAATCAAAGTCAACACATAAATTAATCATCACAACCTCTCCCTGCCCCCATCCTCCACCACTGATTCCAATTTTGTAGGTCTGGAATCAGCTTTGGGAATCTTTATTTTTAGCAAGCTTTTTAGCTGATTCTTATCCTTAGCCAGGTTAAGCACTCATTGTACAAGTGTAACTATAAATTGTCTTGTAGCCCAGAATCTAGGTATGTGTAAGAAGTTGGTGCTAAAGTAATCTAGCCTAACTGATTTACACAGACACACTTACCAGGCCCTTTCTTGGCATTGGACTGATACAGCCGAAGTTTGATCCCTGCACAGCCTTGCAGAAAATCCTCTAGTTACCATTACTAGCTTGGTCATTATGATGTCACTTTCTAGAGCCAACATTTCAGATGGACATTTAGGCCAGCTGATCACTTCCCTAACTTGTTCTCCAGATCTAGGACCCAGGTTGAGGCATTTGAGATCTTTACTCTACAAAGAAAGAAGTCATTTTATATACCCCTCTGTTCATAAAAGAATGCATTTTAGTCCTCAAAGGAAGACAAAGATGTGGCCTCCATCCAAAGAGAAAAGTGGTTTTCTTCTGTTAACTAAAGTTATCATGGCCCATGTAATCAGTTTTTTTATTCTGAATGCTAGCTGATTTTTTTTTTGATGAGCCTTGCTATTTGAGAAATTAGACAGAATAATTATAATAATAGTAATTACAATAGCTGACACCCGTTATGCATTTAGTATATGGTAGGTAGTCTTCTGAATGCTTTAAAAATGACAACAGTTACAACATTCCTACCACACATAGTGTGTATTCTTATCATGCTCATTTTTTCTCTTTAGGGAACTGACACACAGGGAAGTGATTTTCCTTAGTTACAGAGCTGGTAAATGACAAAATTGGGGTTTGAATTTAGGCACCTAAGTTCATAAGCCTGCACTTGTAATTACTATGTTAAGCCTATTCTGGTTTCAGAAGCACAGTGATCCTGGAGGAAGATCTCCATAAAGAGCTAGCCAGGCTCCACTAATTTCCAACAGCATTCTTTTCTTTCACTTTTTCTTTCATTTTCTTATTTTAATTTTTAAATTTTGTAGATATATAATAGCTGTGTATATTTATGGGGTACTTGAGATGTTTTGATACAGGCATGCAATGTGAAATAGCACATCGTGGAGAATGGGGTATCCATCCTCTCAAGTATTTATCCTTTGAGTTACAAACAATGCAATTACATTCTGAGGTATTTCAAAATTTAAAAATTAGATGTTGTTGACATTAGTCACCACGTTGTGTTATCAAACAGTAGGTCTTATTCATTCTTTCTGGTTTTTTTTTTTTTTTTTTTTTTTGTATCTGTTAACCGTGCTCACCCCACCCAGCTCCCCACTACCCTTCCCAGCCTCTGGTAACTACTCTTTTAACTCCCTATCCCCAGGAACACAATTACCTTGATTTTTAGATTCCACACATAAGTGAGAACATGTGATTTCTTTCTGTGCCTGGCATATTTCACTTAATGTAATAATCTCCAGTTCTATCCATCTTGTTACAAATGACTGGATCTTATTCTTTGTTATGGCTGAATAGTACTCCATTGTGTATATGTACCACATTTTCTTTATCCATTCTTCTGATGATTGACACTTATGTTGCTTTCAAATCTTAGCTATTGTAAACAGTGCTGAAACAAACATAGGAGTTCAGATATCTCTTCAATATACTCATTTCCATTTTGGGGGGCATATACCCAGCAGTAGGATTGCTGAATCATATGGTAGCTCTATTTTTAGTTTCCTGAGAAACCTCAAAACTCCACAATTGTTGCATTAATTTACATTCCCATTAACCATGTACAAGGATTCCCTTTTCTCCACATCCGCACCAGCATTGATTATTGCCTGTCTTGGATATAAGACATTTTAACTGGAGTAATATGATACCTCAGTAATTTTGACTTGCATTTCTCTGATTATCAGCCACATTGAGCGCCTTTTCATATGCCATTTGCCATTTGTATGTCTTCTTTTGAGAAATTTCTATTCAAATCTTTTGCTTATTTTTTGATTGGATTACTAGAATTTTTCGTATAGAGTGGTTTGAGCTCCTAATATATTCTGGTTATGAATCCCTTTTCAGATGAGTACTTTGGAAATATTTTCTCCCATTCTGTATGCTGTCTCTTTACTTTTTTCCATTGGTGTGCAGAAGCATTTTAACTTAATGTGATCCTATTTGTCCATTTTTGCTTTGGTTGCCTGTGATTGTGTGTATTACTCAAGAATTTTTGCCCAGTCTAATGTCCTGGAGAGTTTCCCAAACATTTTCTAATAGTAGTTTTATAATTTGAGGTCTTAAGCTTATGTCTGTAATCCATTTTGATTTTAGTTTTGTATATGGATAGAGATAGGGGACTAGTTTCATTGTTCTGCATTTTATATCCAGTTTCCCTAGCAACATTTATTAAGGAGACTGTCTTTACCCCAGTGTATGTTATTTACACCTTTGTTGAAAATGAGTTTATGCTGAGTGTGTAGATTTGCTTCTGAGTCCTTGAGTTCCATTGGCCTATGTGTCTGTTTTCATACTGGTATTATGCTGTTTTTGTTACTAGAGCTCTGTAGTATAATTTGACATCAAGTAATGTGATTCTTCCAGTTTTGTTCTTCTTTTACTATTTTATTTTTATTTTTATTTGAGACAAAGTCTCATTCTGTCACCCAGGCTGGAGTACAGTGGCACTGTCCTGGCTCACTGAAACCTCCCCCACCCGGGTTAAAGCAATTCTCCTGTTTCAGCCTCCTGAGTAGCTGGGACTACAGGTGCATGCAACCACATCTAGCTAAATTTGGTATTTTTAGTAGAGACAAGGTTTCACCATGTTGGCCAAGCTGGTCTTGAACTCCTGAACTCAAATGATCCACCCTCCTCAACCTCTCAAAGTGCTGGGATTACAGGTGTGAGTCACTGCACCCAGCCCCAGTTTTATTTTTCCTTAGGATATTTTCTTTGCCCATTCTGGGTCTTTTGGGCTTCCATATAAATTTTACGATTTTGTTTCCATTTCTATGAAAAATGTCATTGGTATTTTGATAGGGATTGTATTAAATCTGTAGATTGCTTTGAGTAATATAGAAATTTTAAAAATATTGATTATTTCTTTTCAAGAACATGAAATATATTTCTATTTTCTGTGTCCTCTTCAACTTCTTTTATCAGTGTTTTATTCTTTTTATTATATAGTTCTTTCACTTCTTTGGTTAAGTTAATTGTCAGTAGTTAATTTTATGTGTGGTTGCTGTAAATGGGATTACTTTTTTTTTTTTTCCTCTGTCACCCAGGCTGGAATGCAATGGCGTGATTTTGGCCACTGCAACCTCCACCTTCTGGGTTCAAGCGATTCTCCTGCCTCAGCCTCATGACTAGGTAACACTAGAAGCACGTGACACCACGCCTAGCTAATATTTTGTATTTTTAGTAGAGACGGGGTTTTACTGTGTTAACCAGAATAGTCTCAATCTCCTGAACTCGTGATCCGTCTGTCTCAGCCTCCCAAAGTGTTGGGATTACAGGCATGAGCCACCATACCCTGCCAGAATTACTTTTTAAATTACTTTTTCACATTGTTCACTGTTGGCAAACGGGAATGCTACCGAATTTTGTATGTTGTTTTTGCATCCTGTGACCCTACTGAATTTGTTTCTCAGTTCTACAGCTTTCTTGTAGAGTCTTTACATTTTTCCAAATCTAAGATCACATCATCTGCAAGCAAGGATAATTTTAATTATTTCTTTCCAATTTGGATGTCTTTATTTCTTTCTTTTGTCAGATTGCTTCAGCTGGGACTTCAAGTACTATATTGAATAACAGTAGTGAAAGTGGGCATCCTTGTAATGTTAGCGATCTTAGAGGAAAGGCTTTCAGTTTTTCCCCATTCAGTATGATACTGGCTGTGGATCTTTCATGTATGGCTTATATTATGTTGAGATATCTTCCTTCCATTTCCAATTATTTGAAGGTTTTTATCATGAAGGGATGTTGAATTTTATTGAATACCTTTTCAGTATCAACTGAAATTATGGTATGGTTTTTATTCTTCATTCTGTTGATAGGATGTATTACATTGCCTGATTTGCGTAGGCTGAACCATCCTTACATCTCAGAGGTAAATCCCACATGATCATGATGAATGATCATATATACACACACACATATATATATATATATATTTAAATTGCATTTTAGGTTTTGGGGTACATGTGAAGAACATGCAGGATTGTTGCACATGTACATACATGGCAGTGTGGTTTGCCGCCTTCCTCCCCATCACCTATATCTAACATTTCTGATATTTTTAATATATTGTTGGATTTAGTTTGCTAGTATTTTGTTGAGGATTTTTGCAGCAATATTCATCAGAGATATTGGCACGTAGTTCTCTTTCTTTCTTTTCTCGTTCTTTTCTTTCTCTTCCTTCCCTCCTTTCCTTCCTTTCTCCTTCTTTCCTTTCTCCTTCCTTCCTTCCTTTCTTTCTTCCTTCCTCTTTCTTTCTTTTTTTTCCTTCTTTCTTGTGTTTTTGTCTGGTTTTCATATCAGGGTAATTCTGTTCTCATAGAATGACTTTGAAATCATCCCCTACTCCCCTATCATTGGGAATAGTTTTAGTATAATTGATATTAGTTCTTTAAATGTTTGGTAGAATTCTTCAGTGAGGCCATCAAGTACGAGGCTTTTCATTAGTGGAAGTCTTTTTATTATGGCTTTGATCTTGTTACTTATTACTGGTCTTTTCAGGTTTTGAATGAAACAGGTTTCCTGGTTCATTCTTGGTAGGTTGTATGTATCTAGAACTTTGTCCATTTCTTCTAAATTTTTAAATTTATTGGCATATAGTTGCTCACAGTAGCCACTAATGATCCTTTTACTTTCTACAGTATCAGTTATGATGCCTCTTTTTTCATTTCTGATTTTATTAATTAGGATTTTCTCTCTTTTTGTCTTAATCTCTTTAAAGGTGTTTCAATTGTTTAACTTTTCAAAAAAACAACTTTTTAAATTAATCTTTTGTATTTCCAAAAAGCAACTTTTTAAATTAATCTTTTGTATTGTCTTCTCCACTTCAATTTCATTTACTTCTGCACTGATCTTTATTATTTCATTTCTTCTACTAATTTTGGCATTCATTTGCTCTTGCTTTTCTAGGTTTTTAAGATACATAAATTGTTTACTTGAAGTTTTCCTCTTTGTTGATGTAGGCATTGATAACTGTAAACTTTCTTCTTAGTGTTGCTTTTGCTATACCCTATAAAATTTTGTATGTTGTGTTTCCATTATTCTTTCAAGAAATTTTCCAATCACTTTTAAAATTTCTTGATTATTTTCCTGGTCATTCATGAGCATAGTGTTTAGTTTTTACATATTTTTGTAGTTTCCACACTTTTTTTGTTATTAAGTTCTAGTTTTATTCCACTGTGGTTAGAGAAAATGCTTAATATTATTTTATTTTTTTAAAAATGTTTTAAGACCTTTTTGTAAACTAACATACGATCTGTGATCTGTCCTGGAGAATAATCCATGTGTTGAAGAAAAGAATGCATATTTTGCAGCTCTTGGATGAAATGTTCTTTAAAAATTTATTATATCATTTTGGTCTACAGTGCAGATTATATCTGAAGTTTTTTGATTCATTTTCTGTCTGGAAGATTTGTCCAATGCTGAAAGCAAGGTCTTAAAGCCTCCAGGTATTTTGGTATTGGGTCCTCTGTCCCTTTAGTTTTAATAATACTTTCTTTTTATATCTGCGTTGTCCAGTTTTTGGTGCATATCTATTTAAAGTTGTTACATTCTTTTGCTGAATTGACCCCTTTATCATTATATAGTGTCCTTCTTTGTCTCTTACAGTTTTTGTCTTTAAATCTGTATTGTCTGATGTAAATATAGTTACTCCTACTCTTTTTGGGTTTCCATTTGCATGGAATATCTTTTCTTATACTTTTATATTCAGTCTCTGTGTGTCTTCATAGGTGAAGTGTGTTTCTTGTGGGATTTTTGTTTTTCACCGATTGAACCAGTTCATCAATACGTCTTGTTTTTTCAACTGTTAAGCCAATCTATGTCTTTTGAATAGAAAGCTTAGTCCATTTACATTCAATGTTATAATATATATGAAATAACTCACTCCCATCATTTTGTTTTTTGTTTGCTGGTAGTTTTACAGTATTTTCTTCCTTCTTTCTTTCCTTCTTTTCTCCTACAGTGAAGGTAATTTTTTCTGGTGAGGTGATTTAGTTTCTTGCTTATTTTTTGTGTATCAATTGTGTGTTTTTTCATTTGAAAGTTACCATAGGGGTCACAAATACTATAACATATTATTTTAACCTGATAACAACTTAACACTATTTACATAAACAAACAAGCAAAAAGAGAATTGATAAAAGTTCATCTTAACTTATTTCCATTAATTTTTAACTTTTCATTATTTGTATAATATTTATCTTATTGCTCTATGTCTTGAAACACTGTTGTGGTCATTATTTTCATTTGTTCATCATTTAATCTTTCTACTTAGAATAAGATTAGTTTATACACCACTATACAATGTTATAATAAGTATTTTTTTCTGTGTATGTACTATGGTTAAGTAAGTTTGGTACCTTCAGGTGATTATTTACTGCTCATTAGTGTCCTTTATTTTCTGATTTAAGTACTCCCTTTAGACTTTCTTATAGGACAGGTCTGATATTAACAAAATCCCTTAACTTGGGTTTGTCTGAGACAAGTTTTTTTCACCTTTAAGTTTAGAGAATATTTCCACTTGTTATTCTATGTTAGGTTACATGTTTTCTTTTCTTTCTTTGGCACTTCAAATATGTCCTGCCACTGTCTTCTGATCTGTAAGATTTCCACAGAAAATTCTGCTGCCAGATAGATGTATTTGAGCTCCATTGTTTGCTATTTGTTTCTTTTCTCTTGTTGACCTTAGAAATTTTCTTTATTTTTAACCTCTGGAAGTTTGATTATTAAATGCCTTGAAGTAGTCTTCTTTGGGTTAAATTTGCCTGGTATTCTATAACCTTATTCTATTTGAATATTAATATCTTTCTCTAGGTTTGGGAAGTTTTCTGTTACTAAGCTTTTGAATAAACTTTCTATGCCTATCTCTTTCCCTACTTTTCTCTTTAAGGCCAATAACCCTTAGAGTTGCCCTTTTGAATATATTTTATAGATTCTGTAGGCATACTTTATCTTTTTATTCTTTTCTCTTTTGTGTTCTCTGTGTATTTTCAAATAGCCTGTCTTCACACTCACTAAATCTTTCCTTTTCTTGATCAATTCTGCCATTAAAGGACTCTGATGCTTTTTTTGGTATGCCACTTGTTTTGTTCAGGTGCAGAATTCCTGCTTAATTCTTTTTAATTAGTTTAATATCTTTCTTAAATTTATCTTATAGAATTCTGAATTCCTTCTGTGTGTTATATTGAATTTCTCTGAGTCTCCTCAACACAGCTATTTTGAATTCTTTGTGTAAAGAGTCCTATATCTTTGTTTCTCCAGGATTGGTCCCTGGTGCCATACTTCGCTCGTTTGGTAAGGTTATATTTTCCTGGATAGTGTTGATGCTAGTAGATGTTCTTTGGTGCCTGGGCATTGAACAGTTAGGTATTTATTGTAGTCTTCACTGTCTGAGGGTTTTGTAGCCATATTTCTTGGGAAGGTTTTTCAGGTATTTGAAAGAGCTTTGACGTTGTGATCTAAACGGTATCTGCTTTAGGGGGTACCCCCAGCAAGATCTGGGAGAATTCTCTGGATTACCAGGAAGAGACTGTTTTTCCCCTCCTTTGCTTTCTTTCAAACATGCGGAGTCTATTTCTGTACTGAACCACTTAAAGCTGGGATGGAGTGATACAAACAGCCCTGTGGCCACCACCCTATGATGGCACTGGGTCAGACCTGAAGCCAGCGCAGCACTGGGTCTTGCCCAAGGCATGCTATGACTATTCCCTGGCTACTGCCTGTGTTCCCTCAGTTCCCTGGTTCTCAACCACCCTATGACTGTGCTGGTGCCTAAGGTGCAAAACAAAGTCCCCTTTATATTTCCCTCTGTTTTTCTGAAATAGAAGGAGTTTTCTCCATAGCCATAAAAGATTGTAATTTGCTGAATTCCTCCTGAAGCCAGAAAGTCTCAGAGGCTCATTCAAGACCCTGGATGTAGAACCTGGATATCACCTCTGAGTATTTAATTCTGAAGGGCTCTTCAGTTAGCAGGTGATAAACGCTGGCATGACTGAGCCCTTTTCTTCAAGGAAATGGGTTTCCTTTTGGCCCAAGATACGTCTAAAAATATAATGGAGCTACATTTTGGAACAGGCATCTCATGACTCTGGCCAGTGCCCTACCCTGCTGTGGCTGAGCTGGTATTCTAGATGCAAGACAAAATCTTCTGCACTTTTCCTTTTCCTCTCCTCAAGAAGAATGGAGACTCTTTTGGAACTGTGAGCTGTGAAGCCTGGGGTTGGGGATAGGTGATGGCAGCACTCCCTTGGCTGCCCCAGCTAGTGTGTCAGTATGTTGCATGCCCCCTCAGTCCACTGCCTCTGCGCCTACTTGATCACTGTCTCCTCCCACATTCTGGACATTCTATACTTATTATTAATACAGACTAAGGTGGTGTTAATATTTGGAGCACCCCATCATTCTCTTCACTCACAAGATCTTGCAGACATCTACCCCTTTCTTTAAGTATTTTTTTACTTTATAGCCTGAGTTTCTTCTTATGTAACTATGTTGTGGTAAGATGAATAAGGAACCCCAAGATGTCCACATCCTGATTCCCTGGATCTGTGAACATGTTATCTTATGTGGTAAAAAGTGCTTTATAAATGTGATTAATTTAAGAATCTTAAATTGGGAAGATTTTCCTGGAATGTCTGGATGGCTTCAATGCAATCACAGTGGTTCTTATAAGAGGGAGATAAGGATGTCTGAGTGAGATAAAGATTTGAAGAATCCATACTGCTGGCTTTGAAGATGAAGGAAAGGGGCCATGATCTAAGAAATGCAGGTGACCTCTTGAAGCTGGAAAATAAAAGAAATAGATTCACCCCTAGAACCTTCAGAAAATAACTGAACCCTACCAACACCTTGATTTTAGCCCAGTGAGATCTCTGTTGGACTTCTGGCCTCTAGAACTATAAGGTAACATATTGTTATTGCTTGTTTTACAATTTACTAAGTTAATGATTATTTTCTACAGCAGCAAGACACAACTAATACAAATAACAGTTTTCTAGAAACTTTAAAATGACAGTATTCTAGAATGGAAGACTAGAGCATCTAGTCCAACCAGTGAGGATGCAAAGGTTCAGAAAGAAAAATATACTTATCCAGAATCACATAGCAAGTTACTGATAAGCCTGGGACTAGAATCTAGGTTTCTTGCCTTTTGGGGTAGGGTGATTTTCCCCACCTGTTAGCTGCCTCTCATAGAGTAAGATATAATGTAAAGGCCCTTAGTGAAAGTCCTGGGGTTGAGAAGCCAAAACTTTCAGAGAATTAAACTGTGGTAAAAAGCAGGGGAAGAAGTAGTCTGAGGTATCAGAATGAGTCAGTGCCAGAGCCAAACCTGTGATCCAAGTCTCTAAATCCTTGTGTCTCACCATTGTACCACATTGTCTGTTGCCTATCTTGGATTCAAACATGTATCTTATTTTCTTTAACCATTTGCAGTTATTTTTCTCCTTTAGCTTCTAGTTCTAAAATAGTGATGGAAGTTAAGAAGTAGTGAGGGTAAGAATCTCTCATCCGGTTTCTGTTCCAGCATAGCTTTTCATGGTGGCAGAGCACTTGACACTTGAAAACATTGCACTTTTCAGCAAACCTTTGTAAAGGCCTACTTTGTGTTGGTTTTGTTTAATAGGAAATTTATAAAAATTAAATTCCAAGGTTTTCTTTAGCATGTTTTGCCTGCAGGGAATTAATACTATTTACTTTGCTATTTGCTCTTTTTCATTTTTTATCTTTTCCTTCTTTCTTTTTTCTTTTTTTCTTTAACTTTAGGTGAATACTGTATCTGGCATTTCTCCCTATGTTATTCCACCCCACCCTCCCCACCCTTTCTTGTCTCTCCCCTACCCCCCCAACTGCCCCCAGTGTGTGATGCTCCTCTCCCTAAGTCCACCTGTTCTCATTGTTCAATAGCCACCTATGAGTGACAACATGCGGTGTTTGGCTTTCTGTTCTTGTGTCAGTTTGCTGAGAATGATGGTTTCCAGATTCATCCAAGTCCCTACAAGGAACACAAACACATCATTTTTTATGGCTGCATAGTATTCCATGGCGTATATGTACCACATTTTCTTTGTCCAGTCTATCATTGATGGGCATTTGGGTTGGTTCCAGGTCTTTGCTATTGTACACAGGGCTGCAATGAACATACTTGTGCATGTGTCTTTATAGTAGAAAGATTTATAGTTCTTTGGGTATATACCCAGTAATGGGATTGCTGGGTAAAATCGAATTTCTATTTTTACATCCTTGAGAAATTGTCACACTGTCTTCCACAATGTTTAAACTAACTTACACTCCCACCTACTGTGTAAGAGTGTTCCCATTTCTCCACATCCTTTCCAGTATCTGTTGTCTCCAGATTTTTTAATGATCGCCATTGTAACTGGTATCAGATGGTATCTCAATGTGGTTTTGATCTGCATTTCTCTAATGACCAGTGATGATGAGCTTTTTTTCATGTGTTTGTTGGCCTCATATATGTCTTCTTTTGAAAATGTCTGTTCATAACCTTTGCCCACTTTTGAATGGGGTTATTTGTTTTTTTCTTGTATATCTGTTTTAGTTCTTTGTAGATTCTGGATATTAGCCCTTTGTCAGATGGGTAGATTGCAAAAAATTTTCCCATTCTGTTGGTTGCTGGCTCACTCTAATGATGGTTTCTTTTGCTGTACAGAAGCTCTGAATTTTAATTATATCCTATTTGTCTATTTTGGCTTTTATTGTCATTGTTTTTGGTGTTTTAGTCATGAAGTCCTTGCCTATGCCTATGTCCTGGATGGTTTCATGTTTTTTCTAGTGTTTTTATGGTGTTAGGTTTTATGTTTAAATCTTTAATCCATCTGGAGTTAATTTTAGTGTAAGGAGACAGGTAGGGGTCCAGTTTCTGCTTTCTGCACAATGCTAGTCAGTTTTTTCAACAGTCTGTCTCTTATAGGAGCTCAAGTGCTGTGGTGCAAGCTCCATTGTCCCATGCAGAGCTGCTGAGAATGTACTTTTAAGTCTGCTGCAGCAGAACTCATAACTGCCTATTTTTCCAGGTGCTCTGTCCTAGGAAGGTCAGCTTTATTTATAAGTTCCTGTCATGCTGCTGCCTTTTTTCATAGATGTCCTACCCAGCAACTAGGTAGCCTGGTCACAGTCTGCCAGCAGAGGCATTGCTGAGCTGCTGTAGGCTCTGCCCCATTGCTGTGTGAACTGTCTTGGTAGTGGTGGACTGCCTCGGTAGTGGTAGTTGCCCTTTCCCCCACTGAGCTGGACCATCCTGAGTCCAGCTGTACTTGCTGCAAAACTCTCATTCCAGAACATTTCATATTGCTTGTTTTGTGGGGGTGGTATCTGCCGAGCCAGATCACCTGGCTCCCTGTGTCTGTCCCTCCTTTTCTGTTGAAAGTGTGGCTCTGTCTTCCTGGCTTTCCAGGCGCCAGTTGAAATAGCCTCCCAGATTTGTGTGAATTTCTGTGTGCCAACCAGGCACTGGTCATACTGAAAACTCGTGGTGCTTTTTGGCCTTTGAATCTCCTGGTCTGTGGGCAGTGAACATTTGTTTGGAAATGCTGTAGGCACTCATCCTCTGCATTGTTCTTGCTGGGAACTGCACTCCAGAGCTGTTCCTATTCAGCCATCTTGTATCCAGTCCATGTAAGTTTTTTAACTACATAAAAAGGGTTAGTATTTCAGGACTGGGTGACAGCATATGTGAAGGCATAAAAGGTAAAAAGACATGTCAGGAAAGGCAATTATATATACTGGCTGAAACTGCAGCTCTAGAGCTTAGATGCATTCATAGTCTGCCTTTGCTGCTTCCTAGCTATGAATCAGAAGACAAACTACTTAATCATCATGTGCATGTTCTTTCCTATGTAAAATGGGAATAATAATAATAATATAATTATCTCATAGTACTGATGAAATAATAAATTAGTTCTATGTGAAATATTTCTGATAGTAATATTACTATCTAATATATAGTATTATTTCAGCTAGTGCTAGCTGTTATTTTAAAAAACAAGGTATTGGTTTGTTCTACTATTTGTACTCTATTTCCATAAGCATCTAAGACAGATGACAGAGAGGTAGGTAGGTAAATAGACAGAGAGATAAATATTGGGATTAATGGAAACTTCAAAATGTCCAGTTTACTGAAGCTTCAGCTGAGATGCATATAATGGAAAGGTGGAACAAAGTTCACATCATAAACATCACTGTATTTATTATACCAGACATAAGATATTTAGATTTTATACTATAGTAAAAGAGGAGGCATAGATGGATCTTAAGCAGAGGAGTGGCATGATCACAATTGTATTCGGACTCTACTGTGGAAGACGGATTAACAAGGAGAGACTGAACACAGGGAAACCAATAGGAATATCTACCCTCAGACAGGGGTAGTTAGAGTATTAAAGAATAAATGGATTTATGACAGAATTACAGTACACTTGGTTATTGATCAATTGGACATAAATGAGATTGGAGAAATGTGAAGAAAGAATGGAAGTTAAGAACCCAGATCTAGAAGTCTCTTGACTCTTTTCCAATGCTCTTACATTTATCTAAGCTGCTTAATTTTCTCTGATGCTGCCTTTAGTTTGTGCTGGACCTCTTCCCTGGCACAGAGACCTACTCTTTTAGTGAAGTTTCCTGTGTATTCTTCTTGTCTCCATTATTTTACTAAGGGGCTGTAAGCTGGGAATGTAACTTCTCTCTTTCCTTTATGTCCATAGATGATCATTTACAGAAGTATTCCTGGTGGGTTGATGATCTCTTACCCAGGAACTCCTCTGGCCCTTGGGTGGCCTGGGTATGGGCACAGAAATTGAGGAAGGTGTCTAGAGCCCTTTGCTGCCTAATGGCACAGTTGTCTGGGACCCAGTTCTCTGCCTCCGTGGGAAATCTCTGCAAATGCTGTGATTTCAGCCACCCTGGGGGCTTTGCCCAAACAGAGAGTGCTCTTGGCTGAGCCTCCACTCCTTCCATTTCTAAACTTTGTGTATTTCAAGGGAAATCTGATCTGGACCTTTCTGATTCATTTACACTTAAGTAATCCAGGGGCTCTTTTGTAAGAGTGAACTCAGTTCCAAAAATATCTTATAAGCTTTAGTTATAAAACTCCCTAAGATTTTGTGAGCTAGATTTTTTTTTTTACTCCCCTTCTCTTTGAAACAAGATGTGACTTTGCCAAGAGTAAATGGATTTCCAACCTCAAAGGGTCATGCTTGGTTCAAGAGTCAGAAATCATGAAGCTCAAAGGCTCAAATGCATTATTCAAGAATTGGCAAAAATGAACCCCACTGGATAGGATAAATGATAAACCTAGGAGGAGCTTGGTGAGGGGGGTGACAGGAAGCATTCATTTTCCCCTTTGGCTCAGTGCCCAAAAGCCTCATGACTTTTGTCCCATAACTGAGAAAATGAAGTCATGAGACAGCACACTCTTATATGGCACCAGGAAAACCAGGCAGAGAGACAACTCCCATTTTGAATAAGTGCCTGACAGTTTACATAATACTTTTTACAGTGTTTTCTCTCACTTAATCCTCCAACAGCCCTGTGGACTAGCCATAATCGTCCCCATTTTCCAGAGAAACAGAATGAGGTCCAGAGGAGGTGAAGTGACATATCCAAGGCAACTGATTTACATCAAAGACAGGAATTATATTTAATAAAATTCAGACTATATTAGGCTGGGGAGAAGAAAGACATGGCAACTTACCTTGGTCTGCTGACAGCAAATAAGTTGACTATGACCAAGTTTCTATTTAGGAAATCCTACTTGATGAACACCCACTAAGAGTTGTTCCTTTCTTCATTGGAAACCTATGGGAAGTTTGTTGATGCATCTCTTAGAACACGTATAACATTTTCCCTTTGTTTTATAGTTATCTGTGTATTTACTTTATAACCTTCCTGCTCATTACTCTCTATATTTCACTAAACTGTGAGCATCTCAAAGACTAAAATGTGTCCTGCTCATCTTTCTGCCCAGGGTCTAGTTCAGTGTCTAGCACAAGATAGGGTAATCTTTCAGTAAATGTTGAATAGATAAATGTGCAGAGGGTGAATATATGACCATTTACAAGCACCGATGTATATGTATGTTGGTTTGTGTTTCCACAAGTGTGAAGATAAATGGACTTTATAGAAACATAAATTTTGATGAAAATAAGTATGTATTCATGTGTACTTAAAAAGTGTGAGGGCTTGAGGAGGTGGCTGTCAAGACGGTTGAATAAGAACAGTTCCGGTCTGCAGCTCAAACTGAGATCAATGCAGAAGGTGTGTGATTTCTGCATTTCCAACTGAGGTACCTGTCTTATCTTGTTGTGACTGGTTAGACAGTGGAAGCAGCCCATGGAGGGCAAGCAGTAGCAGGGTGTGGCATTGCCTCACCTGGGAAGCCCAAGGGATCAGGGAACTTTCTCCCCTCGCCGAGAAAAGCCATGAGAAACTGTGCCATAATGAATGATGCATTCCAGCCCAGATACTACATTTTTTTCCACAGTCTTTGCAACCCATAGACCAGGAGATTCCCTCAGGTGCCTATGTCACCAGGGCCCTGGGCTTCAAGCACAAAACTGGGTAGCTGTTAGGGCAGACACCAAACTAGCTGCAATAGTTTTTTTTTTTTTTTTTTTTTTTTTTTGTACTCCAGTAGCACATGGAATGCCAGTTAGACAAAACTCTTCACTCTTCAGGAAAGGGGTCTGAAACCAGGGAGCCAAGTGGTCTAGCTCAGTAAATCCCACCCTCTAGGAGCTCTGCAAGCTAAGATCCACTGGGTTGAAATTTCTGCTGCCAGCACTGTAGCCTGAAGTCGACCTGGGACTCTTGAGCTTGGTGGGGGGAGGGCCATCTGCCATTACTGAGGCTTGAGTAGTCAGTTGTCCCCTCACAGTATAAACAAAGATACTGGGAAGTTTAAACTGGGTGGAACCCACCGCAGCGCCACACAGTGGCTGTAGACAGACTTCCCCTCTTGATTTCTCCTCTCTGGGCAGGGCATCTCTGAAAGAAAAACAATAGTCCCTGTCAGGGACTTATAGATAAAACCCTAATCTGCCTGGAAAAGAGCACCTGTTGGAAGGGGTGACTGTGGGTACAGCTTCAGTAGACTTAAACGTTCCTGCCTGCTGGCACTGAAGAGAGCACTGGATCTCCCAGAAAATTGCTGAAGTTCTGCTAAGGGCCAGACTGCCTCAAGTAGGTCCCACATCCTCGTGCCTCCTGACTGTAATAAACCTCAAAGCAGGAGTTGACAGAAAACTCATACGGGATAGCTCCAGCTAATATCTGGTGGGTGCAACTCTGAGACGACGTTTTTAGAAGATGAAACAGTCAGCAATCTTTGCTGTTCTGCAGTGTTCACTGGTGTTACCCAGGCAAACAGGGTCTGGAGTGGACCTCTAGCAAACTCTAGCAGATCTGCATCAGAGGGTCCTGACTGTTAGAAAGAAAAGTGACAAACAGAAAGCAAGAACATCAACATCAGTAAAAAAGATGTTCACACAGAAGTCCCATCCGAAGGTCACCAACATCAAAGACCAAAGGCAGATAAATCCACGAAGATCAGGAAAATAAATAAATAAATAAATAAATAAAAACAGCACCAAAAGGCTAAAAATTTCAAAAACCAGAATGACTCTTCTCTAAAGGATCACAATTCCTTGACATCAAGGGAACAAAACTGAAAAGAAAATGAGTTTGACAAACTGACAGAAGTAGGCTTCAGAAGGTGGATAATAACAAACTCTTCTGAGCTAAACAAGAATGTTCTAACCCAATGCAAGGAAGGTAAGAACCTTGATGAAAGGTTACAGAAACTGCTAACTAGAGTAACCAGTTAAGAGAAAAACATAAATGACTTGATGGAGCTGAAAAACAGCACGAGAATGTCATAAAGCATACACAAGTGTCAATAGCTGAATTAATCAAGCAGAAGAAAGGATATGAGAGATTAAAGGTCAACTTAATGAAATAAAACATGAAGACAAGATTAAAGAAAAAAGAATGAAAAGGAATGGACAAAGCCTCTAAGAAATATAAAACTACACAAAAAGGCCAACCTACATTTGGTTGGTGTACCTGAATGTGATGGGGAGAATGGAACAAAGTTGAAAAAAAAAAAAAAAAAAAAAAAAAAAAACTCTTAAGTCTATTATCCAGAAAAAGTTCCCCAATCTAAAAAGACAGGCCAACATTCAAATTCAGGAAATACAGAGAACACCATGAAGATAGCACTGGAAAAGAGCAACCCCAAGAAACGTAATTGTCAGATTTGTCAAGGTTGAAATGAAGAAAAATAATGTTAACCACAGCCAGAGAGAAAGGTTGGGTTACCATCACCACCAACAATAAAAACATCAGACCAACAGTGGATCTCTGTGCAGAAAGCCTACAGGCCAGAAGAGAGTAGGGACCAATATTCAACATTCTTAAAGAAAATAATTAATTTGCAACTCAGAATTTTATATCCAGCCAAACTAAACTTCAAAAGTGAAGGAGAAATAAAATATTTTACAGACAAGCAAAGGCAGTGAGATTTTGTTAACATCAGGCCTGCCTTACAAGAGCTCCTGAAGGAAGCACTGAATATGAAAAGAAAAAACCAGTCCCAGGCACTGCAGAAAGTTACCAAATTGTATGTTACACCCTCCCAAGATTAAACCAGGAAGAAGTCGAATCCCTGAATAGACCAATAACAAGTTCTGAAATTGAGGCAGTAATTAATAGCTTATAAGCCAAGAAAAGCCCAGGACCAGACATATTCAGAGCCAAATGCTACTAAAGGCATTAAGAGGAGCTGCTACTATTCCTCCTAAAACTATTCCAAACAATATAAAAGAGAGACTCCTCCTTAACTCCTTTCATGAGGCTAGCATTATCCTGATACAAAATCCTGGCAGAGACACAATAGAAAGAAAAGAAAATTTCAGGCCAATATTGCTGATGAACATCGATGTGAAAAAAATTCAGTAGCACATCAAAAAGCTTATTCACCATGATTAAGTCATCTTCATCCCTGGGATGCAAGGCTGGTTCAACATACACAAATCAATAAACATAATCCATCATATAAACAGGAAAAATGGCAAAAACCACATGATTATCTCAATAGGTGCAGGAAAGGCCTTTGTTGGAATTCAACATCCCTTTATGCTAAAAACTCTTAATAAACTATGTATCGTTGGAACACATTTCAAAATAATAAGGCCTATTCATGACAACCCTACAGCCAATATCATACTGAATGGGCAAAAGTTGGAAACATTCCCTTTGAAAACCAAGACAAGACAAGGATGCCCTCTCACCACTCCTATTCAGTGTAGTATTGGAAGTTCTGGTCAGGCAAATAAGACGATGAAAAGAAGTAAAGGATATTCAAATAGGAAAAGAGGAAGTTGAATTGTCTCTGTTTGCAGATGATATGATTGTATATTTAGAAAACCCCATAGTCTCAGCCCAAAATATCCTTAAGCTGATAAACAATTTCCACAAATTATCAGGATACAAACTCAAAGTGCAAAAATCACAAGCATTCCTATACACCAATAATTGGTGAACAGAGAGCCAAATCATGAGCAAACTCCCATTCATGGTAGCTACAAAGTGAATAAAAGACCTAGAAAAACAACTTACAAGGGATCTGAAGAACCTCTTCAAAGAGAACTAAAAACGACTGCTCAAGGAAATAAGAGAGGATACCAACAAATGGAAAAATATTCCACGTTTATAGAGAGGAAGAACTAATATTGTGAAAATGGCCATACTGCCCAAAGTAATTTAAAATTCACTGCAATCCCCATTAAGTTACCAGTGACTTTCTTCACAGAATTTTTTTTAAAAAAACTATTTTAAATTTTATATGGAACCTAAAAAGAGCGTGTATAGCCAAGACAATCCTAAGCAAAAAGAAGAAACTTGGAGGAATCACACTACCTGATTTCAATCTACGCTGCAAGGTTACAGTAACCAAAACAGCATGGTACTGGAACCAAAACAGATATATACACCAATGAAACAGAACAGAGGCCTCAGAAAAAAATGTCACACATCTACAAACATATGATCTTTGACAAAGCTGACAGAAACAAGCAGTGCTGAAAGGATACTTTATTTAATAAATGCTGCTGAGAAAACTGGCTATCCATATGCAGAAAACTGAAACTGAACCTCTTTTGTACATTTTGCACAAAATTAACTCAAGATGAATTAGACTTAAATGTAAAACCTAAAACCGTAAAAACCCTGCAAGAAAACCTAGTCAATATTATTCAGGACATTGGCGTGGGCGAAGACTTCATGACTAAAACACCAAAAGTGATGGCAACACAGGCCAAAATTAAGAAATGGGGTCTAATTAAACTAAAGATCTTGTACACAGAAAAAGAAACTATCATTAGAGTGAACAGGCAGCTTACAGAATGAGGCAATTTTTTTTTTGCAATCTACCCATCTGACACAGGGCTAATATCCAGAATATACAAAGAGCCTAAAAAAAAAATGACAAGAAAAAACAACCCCATCAAAAAGTGGATGGAGGATATAAACCCACACTTTTCAAAAGAAGACATTTATGCAGCCAAAAAACATATTAAAAAAAGCTCATCATCACTGGTCATTAGAGAAACTCAAATCAAAACCACATTGACATACCATCTCACGCCAGTTAGAATGACATTCATTAAAAAGTCTGGAAATAACAGATGCTGGAGAAGATGTGAAGAAATCGGAACACTTTCACGCTGTTGGTAGGAGTGTAAATTGTTAAACCATTTTGGAAGGCTGTGTGGCGATTCCTTAAGGACCTAAAAATAGAAATTCCATTTGACCCAGCAATCCCATTACTGGGTATATATCCAAAGGATTATAAATCATTCTATTATAAGGACACATGCACACGAATGTTCACTGCAGCACTGTTTACAATAGCAAAGACCTGGAACCAACCCAAATGCCCATCGATGATAGACTGGACAGGAAAAATGTGGCACATATACACCATGGAATATTATGCTGCCATCAAAAACGATGAGTTTGTGTCCTTTGTAGGGACATGGATGAACCTGGAAACCATCATTCTCAACAAACTGACACAAGAACAGAAAATCAAACACTGTGTGTTCTCACTCATAGGTGTGTGTTGAACAATGAGAACATATGGACACAGGGAAGGGAGCATCACACACTGGGGTGTGTCAGGGGGAAATGGGGAGACACAGCAGGGGGTAGGGAGTTGGGGAGAGATAGCATTGGGGGAAATGCCAAATATAGGTGATGGGGAGGAAGGCAGCAAATCACACTCCCATGTGTGTACCTATGCAACGATCTTGCCTGTCCTTCACATGTTCCCCCAAACCTAAAATGCAGTTAAAAACGTAAAAAGAGAAAAGAATCCTCAATAAAACAGTAACAAATTGGATCTAATGGCACAGCAAAAGAATAATACACCATGGAGAAGTAGGATTGATTTCTAGGATGCAAGAATGATTCAACATACCAAGATCAACTAATGCAATATGTGACATGTGGCAACTATCACATCAAGTCCCTGTTCAGGTGCCAGCTGTGATGAGTATTACATTGGGTGCACCACATGAGACCTGTATCACATCAGGGTCACCACCTGAAATGTTGATCACCAAATGCGGAGGTCTGTCCTGCAGACCCTGACTCAACAACAGATGAAAGAATGCAATTTCACACCCAGTCCAGTGATTTTGAGTGGTCTAGGGGTGGTCAAAATCTGCTTTCAGAGGGTGATTGCAGCTAACCAACCACGACTCCCTGTATCTTCTCAGATTTATTCAGTATAGATTTAATAACAGAGGTTCTAAGTCAAAATGCTTGTGGATAATTAACATGATTAAAAAAGTGGTTTTATGAATGATAAAAGCTTTTGTTTCTCGGGCCTAGAGTAAACATCATTAATGGGTAATGACCTCCTCCTCTTTGACCTCCCCCTGAGAGGGCCATTCAGCACAAAGTTTGTATGACTAAACAGAGTAGAGAGAAACACATGTGGGGTAAACAGACTTAATTGGGGAACCTTTATTGTCCCTATCTTTTACTCTATGACTTAAAATTCTAATGTAGTAAACTGGCTGCCTTTAGCCTGTTTCAATAAAACATTTTGGCCTTCCAAAAGGTTGGAGACTATACTCTTATCACTTTCCTAATATTTTTCTAATATTTTTTCAGTCACCTTGAGTGAATTCCAATAGCCACATTACAGAATAAATGTTAAAAACCACGTGATCATGTCAATAGATTAAAAAAAAAACTTCTAACAAAATTCAACATTATTTTATGATAGAAACTCTAAACAAAATAGAAATAGAAAGAACTTACTTTAACATAATACAGACAATATATTTAAAGCCCGTAGTTAATGTCATATTCAATGATGAAAAACTGAAAGCTCTCCTCTAAGATTAGGAACAAGACAAGGACTTCCACTCTCACCTATTCTATTCAACCTACTACTGAAAGTCCTTGCCAGAGCAATTCAGCAATAAAAACAAATAGAAGCCATCCAAATAAGAAAGGAAGAGAGAAAATTATCTTCACTGATGACATAACCTTATATTCAAAATACTTTAAAGACTCTACAGACAAACTATTTGGACTATTAAACAAGTTAAATCAAGTTGCAGGACAAAAAATCAACATACAAAAGTCACTTGTGTTTCTACACAATACTGACAAACCATCTGACAAGAAATTAGGAAAACAATCCCATTTATAATAGTACTAACAATAATAAAATATTTAAGAATAAAATAAATAAGAAGGTTAAAATCTACTTTACTAAAAACTACAAAATATTGATGAAAAATTGAAGAGGATACAAACAAACAGAAAGACATCAATGTTTATGTATTGGAAGACTTAATTTTTAAATGTCCATACTACCCGCAGAGATCTACAGATTCAATTGTCACTTCTATCAAAATTTTTAGTATTTTTTACAGAAATAAAGAACTGTTCCATAATTTATACGTAACTACAAAAGATTATAAATAGCAAAAGTCAATCTTGAGAAGGAACAACTCTACTCTTTTGAAAATAGTTTCTTATTTTAGTTTCTGTGATGCTACACTCTCTTTGCTTTTTTCCTACCTTCACATAGGTAGTGGGATATTTTCCTGTTCACATATCCCTTCACCATCTCTCTCTAGCTAATGCTCTGTAGCTCCATTGTTTTAAATTTCATTCATATTCAAAGCTTACAAGTATATATCTTCAAGATTGATCTTTACTTTGAGTTTCAGATTTGTGTATCTAAATGACCACACATTGCCCTAATATAGTTTTTACACAGATATGTCAAACACAAATTCAACCAACTTAAAACTCTTAAGTCTTACCCTGAAATCTCTTCCTTGCAGTATTATTCATCACAGTAAAAACAATATTCACCAATTTTGTAAAACAAACAAACAAAAAATGTGGTCCTAGAATGCTCTCTTCCTCATCTTCCATATCCAGCCCATTAGAAGTTTCTGTCAATTCTACCTCCAAATATAGAGTCCAAAGAGCAAGAAATAAAGGACATCATAATTGGAAAGGAAGACATCAAATAATTCTTGCTTACAGATAATATAATCTTGAGTTTTTTATTAATTAATTAATTAATTTTATTTATTTTTTATTTTTTATTTTTTTATTGCATTTTAGGTTTTGGGGTACATGTGAAGAACATGCAAGATTGTTGCATAGGTACATACATGGCAGTGTGGTTTGCTGCCTTCCATCCCCTCACCTGTATCTGTCATTTCTCCCCATGCTATCTCTTCCCACCTCCCCACCCCCCGTCCCTCCCCCATTTCCCCCCAACGGACCCCAGTGTGTAGTGCTCCCCTCCCTGTGTCCATGTGTTCTCATTGTTCAACACCCGCCTATGAGTGAGAACATGCGGTGTTTGATTTTCTGCTCTTGTGTGCTGAGAATGATGGTTTCCAGGTTCATCCATGTCCCTACAAAGGGCATAAACTCATCGTTTTTGATGGCTGCGTAATATTCCATGGTGTATATGTACCACATTTTCCCTATCTAGTCTATCATCGATGGGCATTTGGGTTGGTTCCAGGTCTTTGCTATTGTAAACAGTGCTGCAGTGAACATTCGTGTGCATGTGTCCTTACAGTAGAATGATTTATAATCCTTTGGCTCTATACCCAATAATGGGATTGCTGGGTCAAATGGGATTTCTAATTTTAGGTCATTGAGGAATCGCCACACTGTCTTCCACAATGGTTGAATTAATTTACACTCCCACCAACAGTGTAAAAGTGTTCCTATTTCTCCACATCCTCTCCAGCATCTGTTTTATCCAGATTTTTTAATGATCACCATTCTAACTGGTGTGAAATGGTATGTCAATGTGGTTTTGATTTGTATTTCTCTAATGACCAGGGATGATGAGCATTTTTTCATGTTTGTTGGCCTCATGTATGTCTTCTTTTGTAAAGTGTCTGTTCATATCCTTTGCCCACTTTTGAATGGGCTTGTTTGTTTTTTTTCTTGTAGATCTGTTTTAGTTCTTTGTAAATTCTGGATATCAGCCCCTTGTCAGATGGGTAGACTGCAAAATTTTTTTCCCATTCTGTTGGTTGCCGATTCACTCTAATGACTGTTTCTTTTGCTGTGCAGAAACTGCGGAGTTTGATTAGGTCCCATTTGTCTATTTTGGCTTTTGTTGCCATTGCTTTTGGCGTTTTGGTCATGAAGTCCTTGCCTACACCTGTGTCCTGAATGGTTTTGCCTAGATTTTCTTCTAGGGTTTTTATGGTGTTAGGTCTGATGTTTAAGTCTTTAATCCATCTGGAGTTAATTTTGGTGTAAGGCGTCAGGAAGGGGTCCAGTTTCTGCTTTCTGCACATGGCTAGCCAGTTTTCCCAACACCATTTATTAAACAGGGAATCCTTTCCCCATTGCTTGTTTTTGTCAGGTTTGTCAAAGATCAGATGGTTGTAGATATGTTGTATTTCCTCTGAGGCCTCTGTTCTGTTCCATTGGTCTATATCTCTGTTTTGGTACCAGTACCATGCTGTTTTGATTACTGTAGCCCTGTAGTATAGTTGGAAGTTTGGTAGTGTGATGCCTCCCGCCTTGTTCTTTTTGCTTAGAATTGACAGCTCTGCGGGCTCTCTTTTGGTTCCATATGAAGTTTAAGGTGTTTTTTCCAGTTCTGTGAAGAAGGTCATTGGTAGCTTGATGGGGATATTGTTGAATCTGTAAATTACTTTAGGCAGTATGGCCATTTTAATGATATTGATTCTTCCTAACCATGAACAAGTAATGTTTCTTCATCTGTTTGTGTCCTCTCTTATTTCATTGAGCAGTGGTTTGTAGTTCTCCTTGAAGAGGTCCTTTGTGTTCCTTCTTAATTATATTCCTAGGTATTTTATTCTCTTTGTAGCAATTGGGAATGGCAGTTTGTTCTTGATTTGGCTCTCTTTAAGTCTGTTATTGGTGTATAGGAATGCTTGTGATTTTTGCACATTGATTTTGTATCCTGAGACTTTGCTGAGGTTGCTTCTCAGTTTTAGAAGATTTTGAGCTGAGACGACGGGGTCTTCTAGATATACAATCATGTCGTCTGCAAATAGAGACAAAATGACTTCTTCCTTTTCTATTTGAATAAGCTTTATTTCATTTTCTTGCCTGATTCCTCTGGCTAGAACTTCCAGTACTATATTGAATAGGAGTGGTGAGAGAGGGCATCCTTGTCTAGTGCCAGATTCCAAAGGGAATGCTTCCAGTTTTTGCTCATTCAACATGATATTGGCTGTTGGTTTGTCATAAATAGCTTTTATTATTTTGAGATATGTTCCATCAATACCTAGTTTATTGAGGATTTTTAGCATAAAGGGCTCTTGAATTCTGTTGAAAGCTTTCTCTGTATCTATTGAGATAATCATGTGGTTTTTGTCTTTGGTTCTGTTTATGTGGTGAATTACATTTACAGATTTGCATATGTTAAACCAGCCTTGCATCCCTGGGATGAATCCTGCTTGATCATGGTGGATAAGCTTTTTGATGTGCTGTTGCAATCGGCTTGCCAGTATTTTACTGAAGAGTTTTGCATCTATGTTTATCATGGATGTTGGCCTGAAGTTTCCTTTTCTTGCGTCTCTGCCGGGTTTTGGTATCAGGATGATGTTTGTCTCATAAAATGATTTGGGAAGGATTCCCCCGTTTTGGATTGTCTGGAATCATTTCAGAAGGAATGGTACCAACTCCTCTTTGTATGTCTGGTTGAATTCGGCTGTGAACCCATCTGGACATGGACTTTTTTTGGATGGTAGGCTCTTAATTGCTGCCTCAACTTCAGATCTTGTTATTGGTCTATCCAGGGGTTCAACTTCTTCCTGGTTTAGGCTTGGGAGGAGGCAAGTGTCCAAAAATTTATTCATTTCTTCCAGGTTTACTAGTTTATGTGCATAGAGTTTTTTGTAATAATCTCTGATGATGGTTTGAATTTCCGTGGAATCTGTGGTGATATCCCCTTTATCATTTTTTATTGCATCAATTTGGTTATTCTCTCTTTTCTTTTTTATTAATCTGGCTAGTGGTCTTTCTATTGTGTTGATCTTTTCGAATAACCAGCTCCTGGATTTATTGTTTTTTTGTGTGTGTCTCAATCTCCTTCAGTTCTGCTCTGATCTTAGTTATTTCTTGTCTTCTGCCAGGTTTTGAGTTTTTTGATATTGCTTCTCTGGCTCTTTCAATTTTGTTGATAGGGTGTCAATTTTAGATCTCTCCTTGCTTTTCATGTGAACACTTATTGCTATATATTTTCCTCTGTAGACTGCTTTAAATGTGTCCCAGAGATTCTGGTATGCAGTGTCTTTGTTCTCATTGGTTTTGAAGAATATCTTTATTTCTGCCTTCATTTCATTGTTTATCCAGTCAACATTCAAGAGCCAGTTATTCAGTTTCCATGAAGCTGTGCAGTTCTCAGTTAGTGTCTGCATTCTGAGTTCTAACTTGATTGCACTGTGGTCTGAGAGACTGTTATGATTTCCGTTCTTTTTCATTTTTTGAGGAGTGATTTACTTCTAATTATGTGGTCAATTTTGAGTAGGTGTGATGTGGTGCTAAGTAGAATGTATATTCTGTGGGTTTGGGGTGGAGAGTTCTTTAGATGTCTATTAGGTCTGCTTGGTCCAGATGTGAGTTCAAGTCCTGGATATTCTTGTTAATTTTCTGTCTGGCTGATCTGTTTAATATTGACCATGTAATGTTAAAGTCTCCCACTATTATTGTGTGGGAGTCTGAGTCTCTTTGTAAGTCATTAAGAACTTACCTTATGTATCTGGGTGCTCCTGTATTAGGTGCATATATTTTTAGGATCGTTAGCTCTTCTTGGTGCATTGATCCTTTTACCATTACATAATATCCTTCTTTGCCTCTTTTGATCTTTGTTGCTTTAAAGTCTATTTTATCAGAGATGAGAATTGCAACTCCTGCTTCTTTTTGCTCTCCATTTGCTTGGTAAATCTTCCTCCATCCCTTTATTTTGAGCCTTTGTGTATTCTTGCATGTGAGATGGGTTTCCTGGATACAGCACGCTGATGGGCTTTGGCTTTTTATCCAATTTGCCAGTCTGTGTCTTTTGATTGGGGCACTTAGTCCATTTCCATTGAAGGTTAATATTGTTATGTGTGAATCTGATACTGCCATTCTGATGCCAGCTGGCTGTTTTGCCCATTAGCTGATGCAGATTCTTCATTGTGTTGATGCTCTTTACCATTTGGTATGTTTTTGGAGTGACTGGTATTTTTTGTTTCTTTCTATGTGTAGAGCCTCTTTCAGGAGCTCTTGTAAAGCAGGCCTGGTGGTATTGAAATCTCTGAGTACTTGCTTGTTCACAAAGGATTTTATTTTTCCTTCACTTACGAAGCTTAGTTTGGCTGAATAGGAGATTCTGGGTTGAAAGTTCTTTTCTTTAAGGATGTTGAATATTGGCCCCCAGTCTCTTCTGGCTTGTAGGGTTTCTGCTGAGAGATCTGCTGTGAGTCTGATGGGCTTTCCTTTCTGGTAACCTGCCCTTTTTCTCTGGCTGCCCTTAGCATTTTCTTCATCATTTCAACCCTGGCGAATCTGACGATTATGTGCCTTGAGTTGCTCTTCTTGAGGAATATCTTTGTGGTGTTCTCTGTATTTCCTGGACTTGAATATTGGCCTGACTTGCTAGATTGGGGAAGTTTTCCTGGATAATGTCCTGAGGAGTATTTTGCAACTTGGATTCATTCTCTTCATCACATTCAGGTACACCTATCAAACATAGATTAGGTCTTTTCACATAGTCCCACATTTCTTGGAGAGTTTGTTCATTTCTTTTTACTCTTTTTTCTCTAATCTTGCCTTCTCATTTTATTTCATTGAGTTGATCTTCAACTTCTGATATCCTTTCTTCTGCTTGGTCAATTTGGCTGTTGAAACTTGGGCATGCTTTGCAAAGTTCTCGTGTTGTGTTTTTCAGCTCTGTCAATTCATTTATATTCCTCTCTAAGTTGTCCATTCTCATTAGCATTTTGTCAAATCTTTTGTCAAGGTTATTAGTTTCTTTTTGTTGGGTTAGAACATGTTCTTTTAGCTCACAGAAGTTTCTCATTACTCACCTTCTGAAGCCTGATTCTGTCATTTCATCACACTCATTCATCACAATCATCCAGCCTTGTTCCCTTGCTGGTGAGAAATTGTGATCCCTTGTAGGAGGAGAGGTGTTCTGGTTTTGGGTGTTTTCATCCTTATTGAGCTGGTTTGTTCCCATCTTTGTGGATTTATCCACCTGTTGTCTTTGTAGTTGCTGACTTTCAGATTGGGTCTCTGTGTAGACATTCAGTTTGTTGATGATGAAGTTATTTCTGTTTCTTAGTTTTCCTTCTAACAGTCTGGCCCCTCTGCTATAGGACTGCTGAGGTCCACTCCAGGCCCTGCTTGCCTGGGGATCACCTGCAGCAGCTGAAGAACAGTAAAGGTTGCTGCCAGTTTCTTCTTCTGCTATCTTTGTCCCAGAGGGATACCCGCCAAATGTCAGTCTAATCTCTCCTTTATGAGGTGACTCTTTGGATATACAGGGGTCAGGGAGCTGCTTGAGGAGACAGTTTATCCTTTATAGGAGCTCAAGTGCTGAGCTGTGAGCTCCATTGTTCATTCAGAGCTGCTGGGAAGGTAGGTTTATGTCTGCCGCAGCAGAACTCAAACCCCTCCCCGACTTTTTTTCCCCAGGTGCTCTGTCCCAGGGAGTTAGGGCTTTATTTATGAGCCTCCATTGTGCTGCTGCCTTTTTTTCAGGGCTGCCCTGCCCAACAAGGAGGCAGCCTAATCACTGTCTGCCTGCAGAGGCTTTGCTGAGCTGCTGTGGGCTCTGCACAGCTGCCATGTGAATTTCCCTGCAGTCTTGTTTATATGGGTGTAGTTAGAATTGTCTCAGCAATGGTGGCCCACCTCTGTAATCGTGGACTCTCTCTGTAATGGCAGGTTGCCTTGGCAGTGGCGGGTTGCCTCCACAATGGCCGGTTGCCTCAGCAATGGCAGACTGTCTCCATAGTGGTGGAGTGCCTGGGTAACGGCGGACGCCCCTCCATTACATAGCTGGACTGTTCCAGGTTCAGTTGTGCTTGCGGTGAAACTCTCAGCCCAGAGCATTTCCAATTGCTGTTTCTTTATTTTGTAGGGGTGGGAGCAGTTGAGCCTGATCACCTGGCTCCCTGCCTCTGAGCCTCTTTTTTTTTTGTTTTGTTGTTGAACAGTCGACTCTCTCCCTGGTGTTCCAGTTGCCTGTTGAAAAGGCACTGGGCTGTGTGTGATTTCCTGTGCAGTAACTCACTGCTCCAGCTGAAACAGTGGCACTGAAATTTGGGGCGTTTTTTTTTTGCCTGGGAGTCTCCTGGTCTGGCTCCCTGTTTCAGTCTGCCTTTTAATCATATGGATGGGCGACTGTGCCTTCCTGAGGCACCAATCTCCAGCCAAAAGGGCACCCGTACCAGTACACTTTGTATGGAGAACCGTCATGCAGGGGCACCAGCAATGCAGCTTCCTCGACCAAAACAACTGCTCCTGCCTAAACAGCCACGCTGATGACCCATGGGGCTCCTCTCCCTGAGAATCTCCTGGTCTGTGGGCAATAAAAATTCATCAGGAAATGCGGCGTCCAATCTCCCTCTGCGCTTTCACTGTGAACAGGAATCCTGAGCTGTTCCTAAATGACCATCTTGGATCTTCTCCTTTCTTGATCATATTTCAAAAGATAATCCAGAAATCTACAATCCCAAATGTTGATAATCCAGAAAGATCAAAATTTGTATCCAAAATCCTAAAAGAAATTACAATTCTGAAAAATTAAATTTCTGAATACTGAAATTTTGAAAGGTGAATTCTGGGGAATGGGTTAGTGCATTTTTGGTTGTATGCAGGAAAATTACATCATGGTAATTGTATCATGTTGGGCACTGTTACCTTTTTATTGTTTTTGTTTGCATTTCGTGGAAAATTCAGATGAGTGGATTGGTCATGTAATATGGCAGTGACTAGAACATCAATTCAAAAATGTACTGTTTGCCTAAGTTGGTATTTTTTTCCAGTTGATGATGTTCCAGTAGCTTTTAATGAATTAAAGACAAATTCGTCTGAAGAAACCAGTGAAGTTACTGGCTGGTTGAAAAAATAATTATGTGCAGGGTAAGATAAGGAGATGAGCAAATATTTCTGTTTGATTACCACTATCATTTCCACCAAATTAGTGATGTGTACATTAGTGCATGCAGAATGGATTTTCATGTACCAAAAACAACATAGAAGCATGGTGCAGAAGACAGAAAATATTAGTAGGGAATGCTCATGTTGGTGTATATCTAATCAGAAGAATTTCAAAAAGAAAAGTGCAGTCACAAAAAAAATATATGTGAATGTATTATTCAAGGAGAGTCACATCTCAAAAAAGAAACACCTCTTTATTATGGTGCCAGACTTCAAAATACAGTCAATGCTTGTGAAAGGTGGTCAGCTCTTACAAATTTTCTTTGCACAATTGCCAATTATTTATTTCTTTAATACACTTTTTCATGTCAAATTTTCTTCTCAGTTTTTTTTAGGTTTTGTCTTTTCTTTAGTTATTTTCCCCACTATTTTAAATCATCAGCATTCCTTTTTTATAATTTATTACACTGTGTCATTTACCTTTATCATTTCTAACACTGGAGGTATAAATTGTATATATGCTTTTAGAGTTCTAATTCTTTTTATTGCATTTATTTTTTTTTTTTTTTGCAAATTTGACTCCTCAAAAGTGTCTTATCACAATATTGACTTTGTGTGTAAGCATTGTGCATGCACGTGAAAGTGATAACACTTTCTCAATACATGAAGATATGCCTTTGTTGTCTGTCTACATTTGTAAAAGACAAAATTTCTGGAGATGCCAGCTCTTTGGGTGACTGTATATGCATTGCTAAACAACCCTGTTTTTCAATCAATCTCAGCAAAATACTTAGGTTGTTCATCACAGTATTTTAGATAACTGCAGTTAAAAAGCTGGGTGTACACCATTACTAATCATGGTAATATGTATTTATGCATTTTCCCTTTTGGCTTATTTCTTTATTAATGTGGTTCATCTGCTCACATCTGTTATGCCCATGTGACTTTCGTTAGTATAACTGAGTGTTTATGCTTGCAAAGGAATATGTATGTTATTATTGCCTATTTTTAGTGTGAAGTGGTCTTTTATAAAGTGTTATGTTGTGTTTTATATGTTTCTCAAATAAATCCCCTTTTAAAATGTAAATAATATAGTTAAAATTTTTTAATATATTTTTTAAAAACTATGTATTTAGGATGTTAGATTTTTGGAATTTTGATCTTTTTAGATTTTAACATTTGGAATTATGGCATTCAGAATTGCATCTTTCAGGATTATGATTGGCTTCTGATTTCATAATGGTCAGATACATTTTGTATAATCTCAATTCTTTTGAGTCTTTGAGATGTGTTTTATGGTGCAAGATGTGGTCTATCTCTGTGAATGTTTCATAGGAGCTTTATAAAAGGTATATTTTTCTGTTGCTGAGTGGATTGATTTAAATGGCTTAGTAATATACTGTTGGTTGATTGTGTTGTTCAGATCTATGTCCTTGAATTTTTTTTTTTCATCTAGCAGTTCAACCAGTTGCTGAGAGAAGTCCTTAAGTTCCCAACTATAATTGTAGATTTTTCTATTTTTTCTTTCAGCTCCATCAAATGTTGCACACATTGATGATTGTCATGTCTGCCTCATGGTCAATTATTTTATCCCTTTTATCATTGTATAATGTCTATTTTTGTTTCTAGTAATTTTATTTCTCTGAAGAAAAACTATTACCAAATATTGTCAGATATTAATTAAGCCACTTAGTTTTTCTTATGATTTATGTCTATTTGGCATACCTTATTTTATCTCTTTATACTCAACTCACCTATGTCTTTGTTTTCAATAAATAGCATACAGTTAGTTTTTGCTCTTGACACTCTGCCAGTTTTTGTCTTTTGACTACTATATTTAGAACATTTACATTTAAGGTTATTATTTATGTATTTAAGAGCAAGTCTGTCTTTTTATTGTTTTCACCTTTGTTTTCTCTATTTCTCATTTCTCTCTTAATTTTTTCTTGATTTTCTGAGGGTTATTTGAATAATTTCAGAATTCTATATTAGTTGATTTATAGTGTGACTTTTTAACTGTATATTTGTATGTTTTTTGTAATGGTAGCTCTATGTATTACTATATATCTTATCAGTCTACTGATATTAACCAGTATTAACAGTTTACCACTTCAAATGAAGTATAGAAGTCTTCCATAGAAATTTACCATTTCTCTTTACCTTTCCCACTATTATCATTACCAGAAAATAGTTTAATTTTTATTTCAATCATTAGTTATGAGTCAAAAAGTGAAAGATAATTTTTTGTTTGTTCTATGTGCTTTTTCTGAGTTGTTTCTTCTTTCCTGATGCTCTGGGATTCCTTTTTAAAAATTATTTCCATGATGTTTAAAGAACTTCCTTTAACTCATTTTTAAGGGTAGGTCTTGTAGTGTCAAATTATTTTTGTTTTTATTTGTTTGAGTATAGCTTTATTTTTTTCTTATTCCTGAAATACAGTTTCATAAAAGGTAGAATTCACAGTTGATAGTTGTTTTTTCCCTCTTTCATCACTTGAAAAATATTATGTCTTTTGTTTCTTGCCTTCATGATTTTAGATGAGAAATCTTCTGCTATTCAAATTGCCCTTTCCCCATAAGTAATGCTTTGTTTCTCTCTGGCTGCTTTCAAGATTTTGTTTTTCTTTATCTTCAGCTTTCAGACATTAATTATAAGGTATCTTGTCAGAGATTTCTTTGGCTTTCTCCTGCTTGGGCGCCTCATCATCTTGCATCTGTATGTTTTCTCCTTTAGTCAAATTTGGGAGGTTTTCAGCCACTATTTTTTTGTAATACTCTTTTAGACTAATTCTCTGTTTCTTCTCTTTATAGTACTCCAATGATAAACATGTTGTACCTTTCATTATTGCTTCAAAGATCTCTTTGGTTCTTTTTATTCTTTTCCAGTCTACTTTCTCTCTGTTTTTAAGATTGGGTTCTTTCATTTCATATTTTCTCAAGTTCACTTGAATAATTTGCCAAGTTGACCTCACTATTAAGCCAATTCAACAAGCTTTTACTTGTTTTATTGTTTTCATTTAGTTCTTTAATTTTCATTTGGTTCTTGAACATAAGTCCTTTTTTTTCCCTTATATCTATATTCAGATGTTTTATATTGCCATTGTCGGGAAAGGGGTGGCTGTGAGTACAGCTTCAGCAGACTTAAACATTCCTGCCTGCCATCTCTGAAGACAGCAGTAGATATCCCAGCACAGGACTCAAACCTTGCTAAGGGCCGGACTGCATCCTCAAGTGGGTCCCTGACCCCTGATCCTTGTGAGTGGAAGACACCTCCCAGCAGAAGTCAACTGACACCTGGTACAGGAGAGCTCTGTGTGGCATTTGATGGCCCCTTCTGAGACAAAGCTTCCAGAGGAAGGAACAGGCAGCAATCTTTGCTATTCTGCAGCTTCCTCTGGTGATACCCAGGTAAAGAGTCTGGAGTGGACCTCCAGCAAACTCCAGCAGACCTGCAGCAGAGGGGACTGACTGTTAGAAGGAAAACTAACAAACAGAATACCATTAACATCAACAAAAAGAATGTCAGCACAAAACTCCATCAAAAAGTCACCAACATCAAAAACCAAGGGTAAATAAATCCATGAAGATTAAAAAAAAAAAAAAGCAGTACAAAAAGGCTGAAAATTCCAAAAACCAGAATGCCTTCTCTCCTCCAAAGGATTTCAACTCCTCACCAGCAAGAAAACAAAACTGGATGGAGAATGAGTTTGATGAATTGACAGAAGTAGGCTTCAGAAGGTGAGTAATAACAAACTCCTCCAAGCTAAAAGAGCATGTTCCAACCCGCTTGAAGGAAACTAAGAACCTTGAAAAAAGGTTAGACAAATTGCTAACTAAAATAACCACTTTACAGAAGAACATAAATGATGTGATGGAGTTGAAAAACACAGCATAAGAACTTCATGAAGAATACACAAGTATCAATAGCCAAATCAATCAAACAGAAGAAAGAATATCAGAGATTGAAGATAAACTTAATGAAATAAAGCCTAAAGACAAGATTGGAGAAAAAAATAATAATAAGGAATGAACAAAGCCTCCAAGAAATATGAGACTGTGTGAAACCTACCTACATTTGATTGGTGTACCTGAAAGTGATTGGAAGAATGGAGCCAAGTTGGAAAATATTCTTCAGGGTATTATTCAGGAGAATTTCCCCAACCTAGCAAGAGAGGCCAACATTCAAATTCAAGAAATACAGAGAACACTACAAAGATACTCCTTGAGAAGAACAACCCCAAAACACATAATTGTCAGATTCACCAAGATTGAAATGAAGGAAAAAATGTTAAGGGCTGGCAGAGAGAAGGGTCAGGTTGCCCACTAAGGGAAGTCCATCAGACTAATGTGATTTTCTCTGCAGAAACTCTACAAGCCAGACAAAGTGGGAAGCAATAGTCTACATTCTTAAATAAAATTATTTTCAACCCAGAATTTTATATCCAGGCAAACTAAGCTTCATAAGCAAAGGAAAAATAAAATTTGTTACAGACAAGCAAATGCTAAGAGATTTTGCTACCGCCAGTCCTACCTTACAAGAACTCCTAAAGGAAGCACAAATATGGAAAGAAAAAAGAGGTACAAGCCACTGCAAAAACATACCAAATTGTAAAGACCATAAACACTATGAATAAACTGAATCAATGCACAAGCAAAATAATCAGCTAGCATCGTAATGACAGAATCAAATTCACACATGACAATATTAACCTTAAATGTAAATGGGCTAAATGCCCCAATTAAAAGACACAGACTGGTAAATTGGACAGAGTGAAGACCCATCGTTGTGCTGTATTCAGGAGAAGCATTTCATGTGCAAAGAAACAAATAGACTCAAAATAAAGAGATGGAGGAATATTTACTAAGGAAATGAAAAGTAAAAAAGAAAAAGAAAAAAAAGCAGTGATTGAAATCTTCATCTTTGAATAAACCAGACTTTAAGCCAGCAATGATCAAAAAAGACAAAGAAGGGAATAACATAATGGTAAAGGGATCAATGCAACAAGAAGAGCTAACTATACTAAATATATGTGTACCCAATACAGGAGCACTCAGATTCATAAAGCAAGTTCTTAGAGACTTACAAATAGACTTAGACTCCCACACGATAATAGTGGCAGACTTTAATACCCCACTGTCAATATTAGACAGATCAATGAGACAGAAAATTAATAAGGATATTCAGGACTTCAACCCAGCTCTGGATTGAGCAAACTTAATAGACATCTGCAGAACTGTCCACCTCAAATCAACAGAATATACATTCTCTCAGCACCACATTGCACTTATGCTAAAACTGACCACATAATTGGAGGTAAAACACTCATCACAAAATGCAAAAGAATGGAAATTATGACAAACAGTCTCTCAGACTACAGTACAATCAAATTAGAACTCAAGATTAAGAAACTCACTCAAAACCACACAATTACATGGAAACTGAACAACCTGCTCCTGAAGGACTACTGGGTAAATAACGAAATTAAGGCAGAAATAAATAAGTTTTTTTGAAACCAATGAGAACAAAGACACAATGTACCAGAATCTCTGGGACACAGCTAAAGCAGTGTTTAGAGGGAAATTTATAGCACTAAATCCCCATAGGAAAAAGTGGGAAAGATGTTGAATAATTCTTTTATGATGGACACTTATCTTTGTCAGAGATTTTCAACATCTGAGTCATTTTTGTGTTAGAATTAGTTGGCTGTATTTCATCATTTAAGTTTTTATTTTTTTGGTTGTGTTGTGTTATTGAAATGGGAGGAGTTTTCCCTTATCTCCCTTTCAGGGAGTGAAACAGGGATGTGAATGGCTTCTTCGGTGCCTCACTGCTCAAACCTTTAGGAGGAGCATGCAAATGGACAGGTCACGGGAAGTATGGGCTCTGACTTCTTGGCAGTGTCTAGGGTTGAGTGTTTACAGCTCCTGAAACCCCAGCGTGCTCTTTCAGCTTAGCCGGCCATAGGCGGCTTGTGTTAATCGGTTCAATTAGACTCTCTGCTTTACTAAAAGGAAAGAGGGCTTTCTGTATTCTGGGGTTCTTGTCCTAGTGTACTGGGAAAGTTGAATCACATGTGGGCTTGGCAAAGGAGTGCAAGTTTTTATTGTGTGGTGGAAGTAACTCTCAGCAGATGGATGGGAATCCAGAAGGGCGATGGAGTGGGAAAGTGGTCTTCTCCTAGAGTCAGGCCACTCAACAGCTGGGCTCTCCTCCAGCTGCCCTTGGTTGAATGTCCCTTGATGCCCATGTCATTCTGTTTCAATGGGCTGCTGGAGTCTTTCAGTGTGTTCTGCCAGTGTGCTCTTCTAGACGTCCAGTCACTTGTATGTGTGTCTGCTATGCTCTCGGGGTTTTTTATAGGCACAGGATGGGTAGTTTGGTTGGCCAGAGTGACCTTGAAAAATGCTACATTTGGGGACAAAAACAGGAGTGTCTGCCCTCACTTAGGTTCATGGGCACAAGCTCAAGAGTGGAGTCTTCACCAGAGACCCTGCCCTTCTCTACCTAGCACTATACTGCCTGCTCCTGTATCAGTATGACAGGTGATTTTTGTATCCTATCTTAGACATTTTTGACTATTGTTTTAGGGGTCTCTTGGTTCCATTTGAATCTTTTGTTTTAGCAGACAGTCATCCTGGTTAAATTTAACAAACAGACCCTGGCCTAATTTTGTGTATGTGGTTTTAAGGATAGCTTAATTTTTAGTTTTTGCAGTGATATTTTGGTACTGCTGAGCCTCAATTTGGTTTCTGCTGATGCTGCCTAATGTGATACAATGTGTTTTCTCAAGCAAAGTTATTTAGTGTCTCTCTTAAGAGGAAGAAAGTCTCAGAAACAGGAAGTTTCAGCAACAAAAAGGCTGCCCTGGCTGCTGGGCCCTTGTTTTGTAAGAAATTCCTGCCTGTGGTTCTTGTATAGTATTTTCCAGGCTGAATGTTTTTTGTGTCAGGGTCCCTCTTGTTAGTTCTTTCTGGCTGCCCTGGTAAAGGCTATGGCAAAAATAAACTTCCTGAACTGGCTGTGCTTATGGCAGGGTGGGAGTGAGGGACTTGCCAGTTCCCACCACTTATCCCATCCTCAGGAGGTTTTGATATGCAATCTGGGATAATGACCCTTGGGGTAGAATCCCTGAAGCTCTTCCATTTGTGATTCTATGAAAAACTTGTGAGAAGAATTCTAGCCTCCAAGAGAGGATCTAAGGGGTTGAAAGATGGCTTTGAATGGATGCCAGTCTTTCTCTGTTTCTGTGTGCTTAGAAGCAAACAGGAGAAACACCCAGACTCACACATGATGAAAGCCGTCACTTTGTGATCTGTACTGCAGACTGAGGAGGAGCCTACACAGATCACAACGCATAATATTTATACTGCTTTTAAGATTGGTATGAAGTTAAATTGAAATCAAGGGATTTTAAAGTGCTCTGTAAATGATCACAGTTGAAAAAGTGGCAACTTTTAAAACAGGAATATTAAATTCTGCATTACAGAGTGGTGATGAGGATGAAGTTGCATCATTGAAAAATAGTGTGTAGGAATTAAATCATGTAGACAGAATGACTAGGGTGTGGGTATATATCACACAATAGTGAGTGAGTCTAGTTGTCTACTGTACATTTACAGCCTGATTAGTAATGTCCTCAGATTTGGGGATTTCTAAAAGTCTCTGGACATACCACCTGGAAATGCTGAATGGGTACTTTATAGTCACAAGTTTGTGCACTGAATATGGTATCAAAGCTAAGAAAATTAGATACATTTATGAAAAGTTTCTGAAGCAACTGAGGACAAAATTAGAATAGTTTTTAAAATTATATTATATTATATGACTTTCTTGGGACCGTGAATCCTTTCCTCATTCAATGCGCATATCAGAGTCTGTCTTTTCTTTGTTTTTGTAGCAGATAATTCCCTTCCTGCACAGACACTCCCCATCTCAAATTCTATGCCTCTTTCTAATGGAGACATTCTCAGGTATAATACACACATTCAGTTATTCTATTGCTTTTTAAAGCAGGTTATTTATTTATTTATTTATTTATTTATTTATTTATTTATTTTGAGACGGAGTTTTGCTCTTGTTACCCAGGCTGGAGTGCAATGGCACGATCTCGGCTCACCGCAACCTCCGCCCCTTGGGTTCAGGCAATTCTCCTGCCTCAGCCTCCTGAGTAGCTGGGATTACAGGCACGTGCCACCATGCCCAGCTGATTTTTTGTATTTTTAGTAGAGACGGGGTTTCACCATGTTGACCAGGATGGTCTTGATCTCTTGACCTCGTGATCCACCCGCCTCGGCCTCTCAAAGTGCTGGGATTACAGGCTTGAGCCACTGCGCCCGGCCCTAAAGCAGGATATTTAAATAGCAGTACATGATGAATCTGTATTCATACATTTTGTGAATCAACATTTTTCTAGGAAGTAGGACTATAGCTTTTGCTCAACTCCCAAAGGGATTTGTGATCGAGAATGTTTAAGAACTATTTCTTGCTTTCGAAATAAGATCATATTTTCATTTTCAAATGTTAGCAGTATCTCATGCTCACACAGCTAATATATGTTGACTTTAAACACAACGAAAGGGCTTTACTAGAAGATGTCTAACTTAGATCCGGAAACACTCTTTTCTAATCTCCCCGCAATTCTCCCTGTAATTGGTCACTTCCTGCTTCTTGACCTGCAGTTGATCACTTCCTCTTCCCTGAGCACACTATTCTTTGGTTTACAGGACACCAGGTACTCTTGATCTTGTTCCTGCTTCCCTCGCCATTCACTCTGTTTCTCTTGCTGGTTTCTTCTAGTTGCCACAACCTCTTAATGATAAAGTGCCCCAGGACTCAATGATTACACTTTGTCTATTTGTCTGTATTTCTTTCATTGAAGAACCACTAGTTTTAAGATGACAATCTCACTTCCTTCAACTCAGAGTTCTCAGAGAGCTTCTCACCAATGCCTAAGATCACACAGCTAGGACATGAAGCTTCTTAGGTTTAAATCCTAATATCATGGGGTTAAATTAAGTTCAGGAACCATTTTTGGGCAAAAGCCCAAGTTACTTTCACAAAACACTGTTCCAGAATGATGCAGGGGCATCTTGCCAATTCCTGGCTCAGCCTCACTCCTCCTCATCTGGGGCTAGGCCTGGACAGCCCTACATTTCCCAGAATCCTTATCAGACTTCTATCTTTCTCAAACCGAAATGCTTTCATCACTCTGAGTTATGGATCCCAGCATTTTCAAGAGCATTTTTAAGTCTATCTCCCCTGCCCCCAGAATCACATAAAATATTCACATGCTTACTGGAATGTCAGATACCTTCCAAAAGTTTCTCTGGAAGTAACCAACATCAGATGCTCCTATTTTAAGTTGTTTTCCTATGAGTCCAGCTCTTTTTCAGATTCTTAGAATGTCAGAGCCAGAAGAATCCTGAGCCAAAGAAACCATTATAGAGGCAAAGGTGGGAAGAGACTTGTCCAGGGTTGTGAAGTGAGTTAGTGGCAGACCAAGTCCGAAACCAAAATTCTTAACTCCCAATCAGATGCTTATACCCAGTTAAATGCTCCTTAATAGATCAGTGGTACAACACCTTACCAACTTTCCCCATATCCTCCACCCCCTCCCAATTCCCCAGGATTCTGTGACTATATCCGTTAACAAATTTTCCTCTATCTGGTGCCCTCTCCCAGGATCCTGTGACTTTTGCCAGTTGTTAGTTTTAGGAGGAGTATGTAAAGGGCAAAGGATAAATAATTATTACATAATATATGTGTCAAGAAAGGAGCCACACTCTCGCCAGTGGAATTCTTCAGGTTGCCAGAGTCTTTCCTGTCTCCCAGATGTCCCTGGGACTGCCTAACTTTATTGTGACCAGGCTTAGTCCAGTAGAGCATCAGACTGGCAACTGAGAGTAGGGGGAATGCATTCTCTCTATCTATCTGTCTGTGAAAACCCCTGAGGGCCAATTAATGAGTAAGGGACTGAATAAGACTTCATAACTATTGACATAGAAATCCCCATGGATTAAACATCTACTATGTGCCAGACTATGTGAGTTGTATTAGATGTATTTAGATCGTTTATTTCCCACCTACACCCTATAAGTTAAGTACTGTTAGTATCTTAATTAGGAATTTGATCTCCTAATTAATGACCTGACTTGCTGAAGATTATACAGCCAGTAAATGCCAATGTTGGGACTAAAAGCCAAAAGAATGACTACAAAAAGCATGCACTTTTCAGTAATAAGAGCAATCACTGATTAAATTTTGTACTATGTGCCAGGCACTACGCTAGGCTTTTGGATGTAGTACTAAAATAATTACAATAAATCTATGCATTAGATAACATTACTCCTATTTTACAGGGTAGAAAGTGAAGGCTCAGAAAGCAAATCATATAGCCAGCAAGTAGTTGGGTCAGAACTTCAAGCCAAGTGTGTCTGATTCTAAAGCCTCCATTTTCCACCATGCTCCTCCATCAGAGATTTGGGAGAATGGTACAGAGAGAATGAATGAGGCCTTCAAAGGAGTGAGTCCTCTTAATGGCTTTAGGAGCAGCTTACAGACCCTACCTACTCAATCTATGATATTATATTTCTAGGAGGCAATAACAAATTCAAGGTATGAAATTAGGTGGCCGTGATGTTTGAGTCTCAGAGGACTGTTCAGTCCTTCATCCCTATGCCACTTTCTAGAAATATATGGGTACAATGAAATTCAGACAGACTGGTAAACTGAAGGACCTGTTGCTGAGGTCGAACGAAGCTGGAATCTTTTAGGAAACTGAAGATTAATTCCTCCCCTAGAGAGGTTTGCTCTATTGTGCTTCCAGGGGCTGCAGCACTGGAGTGAATTGTTAGAAATAAGAACACCTGTTGCTGATTTTCTACTACTTCTATTAAATTGGTTCTTTTCCATGTGCAAAGTATCATTTATTGCCCCAGCTTGCATAGGATCAGTTCAAATGAGGCTGATATTAGCTGTGGGCTACCTCTCTTGAACTTAACCTGTGGAAGAGAGAGCTAAGGCCTTGCTTCCAGCTTAGAAATTTCTATATTTCTGGTAAATCTACCACTTTCAAAATCTATAGGAACTTCTGGGTTTTAGTATAATTCTCTATAAAATTACAAATGATGAGTTCATGATCTTGCTATTAGCTTGGGGGCCTTGAATTTGCACTATGTGCCATGGTAACTGTGCCTAGTTCCCAGTTCCAAATCATACTTAGGAGGTATTACATAAATTAGTAAAAATCGACTTCATGAAATAGTTCCATGTTTTTCGTCTAGTAGGCAAGGGGAGGCAAAGCAGAATCTCAGGACTTGACAAAACTCCCAAAGTCAGTTCATCCAATTCCTACTATATTTATTCTAAGCATCTTTCTCAACCAGTCTTTCAAGCTCTGCTTGCACACTTCGTTACAGGAGCGTATGAATAGGCAGCTCACTTAAAAATCCTCTCCTTGTGCAGAGTGAACTCTGTCTCTTTGTGGCTTCTACCTATTGGTAGGAGCTGTATTCCTTGGGTTCACACATATGCTGTCTTCTCCTGGATCTACCCTGTTGCAAAGCCCAAGCTCCAGTTCATTCAGTGACTCCACATGGAACCTGTGCTGTTGCCTCTTCTCTGTACCCACTGTTGTTTTTCCATGTCACTTGAAGAAGGAGAACAAATTTGAAACACCTGCTGGGAAGTAAAGAATAGAGAAGAATGTCACCTTCTCTATTCTGATAAATAATAGCTCCATTAATATTACAGTGAAACTAGTTTAATTGTTTGCTTGTTTGTTTTGGAACATTTACCTTTTTGATCAGAGATTTCCAAACTATGGCCTATGCACCAAATATAACCAACTGCCTGTTTTTGTAAATAAGGTTATGTTGGAACATAGTCATGCTGATTTATTTACATATTGTCTGTGACTTCTTTCATACTACAGGGGCAGAATTGAGTAGCTGCTACAGAGTATATGCCTCATAACATTTAAAATATTTACTATTTGGTGCTTTAGAAAAGTTTGAAGATCCCTATTCTTAATTTATACTGGGCTTATTGGTTAAAACTCTGTTATTCATACCACCCTTTCTGGTAAAAACAAAAATGAAATTCCAAACTGAGATTCAAAGAGATGAAATGACTTGCTCAAATTCACATAGGTTGAGTATGGCCAGAGATAGATTTTTTTTAAAACACATTTTTGTTTGCTTCACAGTCCATTGCTCCTCCACCACATGTTCTTCTCAGTGTTCGCTGTTGCCACTTTAAGCTGGGTTATGCTATGGTGCTGGGGTTCTATGGTTTCTTGCTGTTCTAATTGGGTTTGTACTATCAGCCAGTGCCTGCCCAGGTCAATTCCATCTAGTTCAGGTCAGCTCAGCTCACCTGCCCCCTTGATACTTCCCTGTTCACCTTGCTCGTGGTTGCTGGAGTCTCGGTTTCCTTGGCAGGTGATCAGGATAGGGTCTTCTAGACAATAATGCATTCAGGAGCCCTTGTTCATAGTTAATACCAGGCTAGTTACACATCAGGGAGTACTAGGGCAAGAAGAGAGCCCCACCAAAACTGTACCATGTTCCAGGAGAAGTAGGCAGTTGGCTGACAAATAGGGTAATCTCTCAGTTACCGTTCCTCAATCTGGCAATCTTTCTAAGTGTATATATATATATTCTCTCTCATATATATATATATATATATATATATATATATATATATATATATTTGTATGAGGTGTACACATCTCATATGTATGAGATGAAATGTCTATACATATTATATATAATATCTGTATATCACATATATATCTCATATATATCACAATAATAAATGTCTGTTTCTCATATATGAGAGTGAGAGTGAAAGAACAGACATAATCGGGAAGAGCAAACTTCCTTTGATCCATCCATTTCCTTATTAATTAATTCTTCTATTTGTAGCTGAGTACTCATTTAGAACTTTACAACTTTTACTGGCCTCCAGAAAGGCTGGGCACAGCTGCCTAGACATTTCTGTCCGTTCTCTGAGAGGACCTGGCTAGGCCATAAAAAGGGGGCCCAGCTATAGCCAGTCCTACTTGAGGACACATAGGCAGGTGGAAGAGTAAGAATTAAAGCAGCCAGTGTAGGCTGCTATGTGGCTGTTCCTGAGCCCTGGAACCTTTTCTTCAACCTCATGTTCATCCACAATGGACATCAACAGTGAAAGGCAAGGATGCTCAGGAAGACTAGGCCATGCATGGGGAATATGGTAATGCATAAGAGCCAGTTCCTGAAAACAAGAGGCTTACATTCTTTGGAAAAGATAGATATATAAGCAGATATTTACAAAATGTACTCCCATCAAGATTTGAAGATAGGAGTGCCTAAATCAGAATTGAAGAGCAGTGGAAGATTTTTCAAGATTGACATATGAGCTGGCACTAGTGAGACAGTAAGAGTTTACTAGAAATATAAGGTGGGAAAGGATATTTTAGGTAGGAAGCATAGATGTGCAAAGCCGAGACATGCTTTGAGAAGTCTGAATAGTAAAGTATGACTGGAACATAGGATACCATAGTCAAATGTGAAGGAAGCTTTTAAGGGACAGAAAAATGAGAGAGCCAAATTATTATGTGTCTTTCATAACAGACTAAGAAACACAAAATTTATCCTGAAGATCAACAGAAGATCTTTTAAAACAGGGGATTAATGTAGTCAGTTTTGTGGTATACACCAATCATTATGCAGGAGTATAGGCACCTCTTACCACTGTCACAAGATATCCTTGACCCCACTCTATGTAATCTGCCACAGTGACAGATCCTTAGGGTACCCTGAGCTTAGTAGGCATTGAGTCCAAGATTCTCACTCCACTTTTAAAGACTTCACTGGCCACCTAGAAACTTATCTCCTCTATACTCTCCTTCTCTGATTGTTGTTTCCACTCTTCTCAGACTCAAAGGCCTGATGTAGTGAAACATGGTACACAGAACATGCACTGGAACAAAATAGAAGACCTAGCTTCTAGTGCTATTTCAGTCATTAAAAATGTGGGCATGGAGGTTCAAAGGCAAAGAAAACCCTTGCAGAAGGCAAAGTCAGGGTGATGAAAAATAGTGGACAAAATAATTTCTTTCAAAGAAGAGAAACTGTGTCTAACCAAAGAAGTAACACCACTTCCAGAAGAGTTTTTGCAGTTACTGCCCAGCAAGATTCATCTATCATTATGGACCAATGTCTGTCATACATTTCTATGCTTTCTTTTCATGAAAGAAAAATTTTACTGTGGTTAATCAGTTCCTATTTCCCCATTGTCTTTAGCAGGTAGGCAAAGGACAGATAACTTATCATCTAGTTTAGTGATCACTAAGTCATCGAGAGTCATATTTGGAGTTGATAGGGATGACTACAAGTTACTTAGAGACCCTGGACTTTGATAGGGATGCAGTAACTGAATGAACCTTTGAGTTATCTTTTTTGGAGAGGAGGTGAGTATGTTCCATGTGAATGAAGAAGTGTATTGGAGTGGTCAGACAGAGTGGATTGTGGCAGAATATATTGGCTGCACATTTTCATTTCCCCCTTCTTCCTTTAAGGAAAGAAATCCCAAATTTTAGATGGGCACGAGGCCACACACTGAGAGACTACATTTTCTAGTTGGCCTGTGAAATTATTACCTCTATTGTGTAGAAGAGAACAAGTGGTTTAACAAAAGCAAGTTAAGTATTAAGTGGCTGACTTATGAATACTTATCTAATTGCTTCCCTTACCCTTATCAGTTTTTATTCACAAATGTAAGCTAATTTGAGATAGTTTGGGGATGGGGTAGATAAAGTTAATCAAAGACTAAGGGTGATTTCTCATTTGTGATAATGTTAATATTCCTTCCAAGTCCAAATTGCTTACCTGCTTTCTTTCATTCCCAATGGTGATTCCCAGTTACATGCTCTGAGTCCTACAATATAAGGGCCCTTAAGTCTCATTTAATTGTTTCTCCTTAGATGAAAACTCTGTGGCTGAGAGAGGGGGAGTGAGTTGCCCAAAGTCACAAGGCAGTTATGGTAGAGGTCCCAAGGCAATTTTGGTAGATATCCCAAGGCAGTTTTGGTAGCTCCAGGACCATGGTAAGGTCTGAGTCCTACAGTTTAGCTGTCACTCTTAGCAATCATTGAACAGAAAGGGCCTTCAAACGATTGAGTTCAACATTTTCAAAACTTTGTTACATAGACCTGATAGGTGTCATGCAAAACAAAACATTTCTTTGCTCAGGTAAGTTTTTGAAATTCAGGTTTAACAAGCATCCAGCCAAGATTAAACAGGTTTTCTTCTACATTCTGCTATGTTGCCTTAGGCAAGTTGCTTAACCACTCTGTGATTCCTCAATTCTAAAATGAGGTTACCTTGCTTACTTATTGGTAGCAGAAAATGTGTTAATATTTGAAAATTTCTTAGTAAATTCAAAATATATAACAGTATTTTCATACAAAGAAATGCTACATAGCAATGAAGATGAACAAGTACTGCTATGCACAATAACATGGATGACTCTCACACACAAAATGTGACTGTGAATGTCAATGAGGTCAGACACAAAAGAGTATAAACTGTATAATTCCATTTGTAAAAAGTTACAAAACAGACAAAACTAATCTATAGTGAGAGAAGCTGATATAGTGGTTACCTTTGGAGAGGTATAGGAGTTAGGACTGAAAGGGTGCTTGAAGAGGGCTTCCAGAATGCTGATAATGTTTTGTTTCTTGATATAGGTGCTGACTACATGAGTGTGTGTAGTTAAATGAACATTTTTAAACCTACCCTCTCATGGTTTGTGTCCCTTTTGTATGTGTGAAAAGCTTATTTAAAAACTATACTTTCAGATCCTTTAATATATTAATATACACTGGAATTCTTTAATAGAGAAATATGGTACCTCAAACATGACCAGGGGGTCACTTTTTATTCATACATAGTAGTTGTACATACCTATGGATGTCATATTTTGATACATACATATAAGGTTTAATGATCAAATTAAGGTAATTGGGACATGCATCACCTCAAACATTTAGCATTTCTTTGTGACAGGAGCATTTTAAATATTCAAATCTACTCTCCCAGCTTTTTTCAAATGAACAATAAATTCTTTTAGCTATAGTCACTCTATTGTGCTATGAAACACTAGAACTTACTTCCTCTAGCTGTATTTTTTGTATCCATTAACCAACCTCCTTTTATCACACCCCCACCCTACCCTTCACAGATTCTGGTAACCATCATTCTACTCCCTACCCCCATAGGATCAATTATTTTAGCTCCCACATACAAGTAAGAACATAAAATAATTGTCTTTCTGTGACTGGCTTATTTCATATAACATAATGATTTGCTATTCTATTCCTGAAGTTGAAAGTGACAGCATCTCATTCTTTTTATGGCTGAATAATATTCCATTGTATATAACACATTGTTAACATCCCTTCATCCACTGATAAACACCTAGGATGATTCCATATCTTTGTTATTGTGAATAGTTTTATAATAAACATGAGGTGCAGTTTCATCCATGTTGATGTGAATGACAGAATATCATTTTTTATGGTTGAATAGTATACTATTGTATGTAAGTACAACATCTTCTTTATTCATTCATCTGTTAATGGATTAAGTTGCTTCCAAATCTTGAATATTGTGAACAGTCCTGCAACAAACATGGGATTGCAGATACCTCTTCAATATACTGATTTCCTTTCTTCTGAGGTATATACCCAGCAGTGGGATTGTTGGATCATATGGTAGTTTTATTTTTAGTTTTTTGAGGAACTTCTCTACCGTATTTCATAGTGGCTGTACAAATTTACATTTTGACTAACAGTGTACAGGCATTACCCCTTCTTTGCATTCTCACCAGCATCTGTTATTTTCTTTTTGATAAGATCACAAAATATTTTTGAAGGGGTACCCAAGTATGTAAGATTAGACAGAAGCCAGATAAAATAGAATTTCTTCCTTGAAAAAGTTCACAGCCCAGTATAGGAGGCAGGCACGTACTGTATGCTACATGTTGGGCATACATACAGGTACTACCAAACAAAGCTTAAACCAAGTGCTATGGGCACATGCTGGAGTAGAGAAGCAATTAACTCTAGGCATTGGCAGGATCAAGGATGCCACCAAAACAAATAAAGCATTAAAGATGGGTTTAAAATGATGAGATTTTAATCCTATAAAGGATTGGGTGTCAGAATGGAGGGACATGGGTGAAACAAGGCCCATAACCATTGTGATTGCTACAGAGGCTGGTGGGATGGCTGCTGGGCTCTGTACTCTCAGTCAATGATGGTGGAAAGTAGATTTTACCTACATTCCACTCTTTTAAATTGCTTCTGACTCTATTGCTTATTTTGAATGTTAATTTAGTCATTTAATAATACTTACTGAATACTTTTCTGAGTCACACTATATGTTACTTACTGAGGAGACATTAGTGATAAGTGAACAAAAAGTTAATAAAATCCAGGCTGGGCATGGTGGCTCCCACCTATAATCCCAGCACTTTGGGAGGTAGAGGCAGGAGAATTGCTTGAGTCCAGGAGTTCGAGACCAGCCTGGCCAACATGGCGAAACCCTGTCTCTTCAAAAACTACACAAATTAGCCGGGCAAGGTGGCACATACGCCTGTAGTTCTAGCTACTCAGGACACAGAGGTGGGAGGATCTTTTGAGCCTAGGAAGTTAAGCCTGCAGTAAGCCATTCACCTCTGTTCTCCAGCCTGGGGAACAAAGTAAGAATCTATGTGAAAAAAAAAAAAGTTAATATACCTGTCACTGACCCTAAGGATCTCACTTAATAGAGAATGTACTTGAATAAAGAGATAGATCTTATAGGCCTGATGTTTTGAGAAAAATAAGATAGGTGCCTGTTGGAAGCCAGTGTTGGGGAATATCTACTCCAGGTTTGGGAGTCACAGAAGTCTTTCTACTTTCTGGAAGAGCTAATATCTAATCTGACCACTTCTTACTGCCCCCACTGTTATCACCTGGATCCTGTGACTCCTGTATGGTTTCCTCTTTTCTACCTTAATCAACCAGCAAGTCAATTCTCAATGCAACAACCAGAAGAATCTTATTAAACTATGATATCATGTTAGTTCTCTGCTTTAAATCCTGAAATGGTTTATCACCTTACACAGAGTAAAAGCTCAAATCCTTAGACCAGGCGTCCCCAAACTACAGCCCCGCAGGCTGCATGCGGCCCTCTAAGGCCATTTATCCGGCCCCTTGCCGCACTTCAGGAAGGGGCACCTCTTTCATTGGTGGTCAGTGAGAGGAGCACAGTATGTGGTGGCCCTCCAACGGTCTGAGGGACAGTGAATTGGCCCCCTGTGTAAAAAGTTTGGGGATGCCTGCCTTAGACTCTCATACACAGCCCTGCTTCATCTTAGCTGCCTGTTGCTTCAAGTCCATCCCCTACCATTCTCACACATTAGATCTTAGCTGTTCCTCCAACACACCAGTTGCATTAAGACTTTTGCACTTGGATGTTCCCTCTACCTGAAATGTTCCTTATTCATACAGCTTTAAGCATTTTTTACCCTGATTTCTTCATTTGCTTACTAAAATGTCATTTTATCAAGTACGGCCTATCCTGACTACTTCATCTAAAGTTGCAACTATACCCCACATGCACAATTTCTGCTATTTATTTAATATATACTATGCATTGCTAACATACTGTATATTTAACTTTTAAAATATTTTAGAGGTATGCGCCATCATATACAGAATGTGAGCTCAGTGAAAGATGTTTCTCTCTAGTTCACCATTGTATCCCTAGACTCTGACACATAGTAGGTATTCAGTAACTATTTTTCAAATGAATGAATGAATTTCAGACATTGTGGAACTGGTGAAAATGATCACATACGAGAACACTGGAAACAGCATCCCAAGCAACAGAAACAGTATCTACAAAAGCATTAAGACAAGGAGAATACTGGGTGAACTACAGATAGTTCAGTCAGGCTAAGACATTTTAATGTGAAAACAAGAGAAAGAAGCAATGAATTAGGGGCCAAATATTGAAAAGCATTGCAAACCACAGTAAGGAGTATAGTCTTCATCCTAAGGGCAATATTGAATCACTGAAAAGTTGTAAGCAGGGGAGAGACAAGGTGAGATTGTCCCTTGAGAATACTTCCAACCTCTTGATTAGTTTATGACTAATAAAACAAATGAGATCATTACTTCTTAGTAGCCATGTCTACAGGTAAATTGGCATGATTGGAAAAAACAAAATTATAGTCTCAGTGTCCTCACCTGTTAGAGAAACATAATGAGAATACCTACCTTATGAGGCTTTTGTGAGCATTAAAAACATGCTCATGGATAGGAAGAATCAATATCATGAAAATGGCCATACTGCCCAAAGTAATTTATAGATTTAATGCTATCCCCATCAATCTACCTCTGATTTCTTCACAGAATTAGAGGAAATTATTTTAAATTTCATATGGAACCTTAAAAAATCTGTATAGCCAAGACAATATTAAGCAAAAAGAACAAAGATGGAGGTATCACGCTACCTCTTCAAACTATACTATAAGACTACAGTAACCAAAACAGCATGGTTCTGATACTAAAAACAGATATGTAAACCAATGCAAACAGAACAGAGGCCTCAGAAATATCACACATCTACAACCATCTGATCTTTGATAAACCTGGCAAAAACAAGCAGTGGGGAAAGGAGTCCCTACTTAATAAATGGTGTTGGGAAAACTGGCTAGCCATATGCAGAAAACTGAAACTGGACCCCTTCTTTACACCTTAAACAAAAATTAAATAAAGGTGAATTAAAGATTTAAACAAAAGACCTAAAACCATAAAAACTCTAGGGGGAAAAAAAAATCTGGGCAATACTATTCAGGACATAGGCAAGGCAAAGACTTCAGGACTAAAACACCAAAAGCAATGGCAACAAAAGCCAAAATTGACAAATGGGATCTAATTAAACTAAAGAGCTTCTGCACAGCAAAAGAAACTATCATCAGAGTAAACAGGCAAGCTATGGAAAGGGAGAAGATTTTTGCAATCTATCCGCCTGATAAAGGGCTAATATCCAGAACCTACAAAGAACTTAAACAAATTTACAAGAAAAAAATCAAACAACCTTATCAAAAAGTGGGTGAAGGCTATGAACAGACACTTCTCAAAAGGAGACATTTATGTGGCCAACAAACATATAAAGAAAAGCTTATAATCACTGGTCATCAGAGAAATGCAAATCAAAACAGCAATGAGATAACATCTCAAGCCAGTTAGAAAGGCGATCATTAAAAAGTTAGGAAACAACAGATGCTGGAGAGGATATGGAGAAATGGCAACACTTTTACACTGTTAGTGGGAGTGTAAATTAGTTCAACTATTGTGGAAGACAGTCTGGAAATTCCTCAAGGATCTAGAACCAGAAATACCATTTGACCCAGCAATCTCATTACTGGGTATATACCCAAAGGATTATAAATGATTCTACTATAAAGATATATGTATATGTATGTTTATTGCAGCAGTGTTCACAATAGCAAAGACTTGGAACCAACCCAAATGCCCATCAGTTATAGACGGGATAAAGAAAATGTGGCAAATATATGCCATGGAGTACCATGCAGTCATAAAACAGGATGAGTTAATGTTCTTTGCAGGGACATGGATGTAGCTGGAAGCCATTATTCTCAGTAAACTATCACAGGAACAGAAAACCAAACACCACATATTCTCACTCATAAGTGGGAGCTGAACAAGGAGAACACATGAACACAGGGAGGGGAACATCACACACTGGGGACTGTCTGAGAGTGGGTGTTTAGGGGAGGGAGAGCATTAGGAGAAACATCTAATGTAGATGATGGGTTGATGGGTGCAGCAAACCACCATGGCACATGTATACCTATGTAACAAACCTGCACGTTCTGCACATGTATCCCAGAACTTAAAGTATAATAACAATTTTAAAAATTAGGTAAATCTTTTAGTCCAAGTGCAACATGCTTAATAAATCCTTGTTGACTAGGAAGCTTTTCCTCCCTAGTGTTCATTTATAAAAATAGTGCAATGCTGGCTGGACATGGTAGCTCACATCTGTAATACCAGTCCTTTGGGAGGCTGTGGCAGAAGGATCACTTGAGTCTAAGAGTTCAAGACAAGCTTGGGCAACAGAGTAAGACCCTGTCTATGCAAAAAATATAAATAAAAACTTATCTGGGCATGGCAGTGCCTGCTTTTAGACTTAGCTATGAAAGAATGTCACATGTGCCCAGGAATTTGAAGCTGCAGCAAGCTATGATTGATTGTACTATACCACTGTGTTTCAGACTGGGAGACAGAGTGAGACTCTGTCTCAAAGCAAATAAATAAATGAATAAGAAAAAGTACAGTGCCACAAGTGGAGGAAACTCAAAACTTTTGTGGTCATATAGAGTTGGGCTCAAATTTCACCTCTTCCATTTTCTTACTGTGTGACTTTGGTAAGTCTCCTCTCTTATCATCAGACTTCCTCTCTTAGAAGATAATGGTAATACCTCCCAACTCCCACCTGACGAGCTGAGGTCAAAATGTTTTATGCTCCACTGAGGGGCTGAACTAGGGTGCAGTTCTGATGAGAATATTACAGTGAAACCTAGGGCAATGAGGATCCCAAGTAGAGATGAAGATACATGTGGTTGCCCTCTCCTGGTTATAGCCCCTGCCTGCTAAAATTCTAACTTGACCACAACCCACACGTAAGCATCACTACTTCCAAAATTACAGCAACCAAAAGTGGAAACCATGAAGTTCTACAAATGTTTCACTTGGCCAGAAAATAATAATATTAATTAAAATAATTATTAAATAATTATTAAATAATAATAAAATAATAAAAATTTTAAATAAAATTTTAAAATAATAATATTATTAAATAATATTAAAATAATCTGAATGTGAATTCAGGATATGAGCCATAGTTAGTGATACAAAATTGAAATCAATCTCACACACATATATCAAATCAGTAGTGCTGAAAACTAATGCTTGTCAGGATCACATAAACACTTTTAAAATAAAAAAAAATGTTTGAGTCTACCCCTAAAATGCTGATTTAATTGTCTGGGGTTAGGCCTGGAAATCAGTATTTCCTCTCCATTGATCATCTCCCCCACCAATGAGTCTAACATCATGTAGAGTGAAGAATCAATGTTTAAAGACCTATGCTGAACCACACATGACCTTATTGATTTTTTTACAACAGACTTGAAATGTAAGCATTATGTACCCCATTTTACAGATGAGAAAAGTGGAGCCTAAAGAGGAAAAATGACTTATCCAATATCATACAGATAGTAGGTGGCAGAGCCAGATTTCTAACTCAGATTTATTTGAGTTAAAAACCTTCCACAGGCCTAACATAAAGTCTTAGGAGCACAGTTGCTGAAGGATTTAAGGGTCATGGAGAGATACATAAAGCAGGCTTCACAGATTGTGTACAAGGTTCCCTGCATCACAAAGTCTTCTGGGAAGCAATATAGCATAGTGATTGAGAAGATAGCTATAGAAGCCAATAATTTTCTGGGTTCAGTTCTTATCTCAGCCATTTTTTATTTACATAGACATGCTAATTAACTTGTCTCAGTCTTGTCAGCTCTTAAAATTAGAATAATAACGATATCTACTGCACAAGCTTGTGATGAGGATTAAATGACTTAGTATTTTTTAATGGATTTAGAATAGTGTCTGGTGTAGAATAAGTGCCATGTACATTTTTGGAAAACAGCTAAAATTAAAAATATATATTCCAAAATCACTTTATATCATTGCTGAAGCTATCTATAAAAACTTGTTTTTTTTTGTTTGTTTTTTTTTTTTTTTTTTTTTTTTTTTTTTTTTTGTTTGTTTGTTTGTTTGCTTTTTAATCAGTATAAGCAATTTAAAAGTGGAGAGATTCCATTTCAATAGATACTGCCACAATAAAATATCAGATCTGGTGAGGTAACTAAAAAAGCAATAGCACTTGTGCAATCCCAAAGTTTCCAAATGGAAGTGGGCAGAGAAGAAAATTGAAAAGTGAAAAGGCTCTACATGAGAGAGAAGGCAGAAAATAAAAACACTTGGCTTGGAAAGATTCAAGTCTGACTCTGTCACTAAGATTAAAAAATGAGATTACTGAGATAATTTACCACAAAGCCTTGGTTATCTAAGGGAAGAACATGAGATGAAAGAATTGGAACCAGAAATAAAACCATGTGCATTATCTGTAACGACAAATGACATTTTATAAAGTTTTTTAGCTCAAGAGTTACCTAGCATATAGTGAGCCGCAATTAAATGATAATTACATTGTCGCTATTGTTAATGTTTCTTTGTTACTTTTACAGTTGGGGGAAAATCTAAGAGATGTAGAGGAAGTTGTTCAAGGTCAAACAAGTATAAGCCAAAAAGTAGATTGAGGAACAAGGGCTGGAAACCAGGTTACTCCAGACCTTCATTATTTCTAACATACTATTTTCTTATGGTGTTTTAAAAGATGCTGAAGTGATCTAAATGTAAAACTGGCATTTCCAAAACTGTAATATACTATACCATTTTCATAGGTTTTCTGTGGGGAATAAAATGTTTCCTTGTCCCAGTAAGCTTAGAAGAACTGGGTTAAACATGAAACATTTCTTTACTAAGAGGCTCCTCAGAGCCATTAACATGTGTTGGTTGTTCTCAGTCACCACAGGAGGACTAAAAAAGCAGCCTTCTCCAAACATATTTGCTTGCAGAACCTTCTGTTCATAGAATAACTTTTGACACTTTCCAAAATGCCAGTGTTCTATTGAGTGCCATTTAGAAAACATAAGTTCCAAATAAATGCCTTCAGATTTGCTGAGAGAAATTCTACCATGCTTCTCCAAGTGAACAATCGTACTTGTCTACTAGTAGGCATGATGGGAGTGGGCAGGAAAAAAGTGCCAAAAGCTTCAGAATTAGACTAGATTGACAAATCCAAAGAAGGGTGGCATCAATCAGACTCAAAAACCCACGACCATTTGAGAAACGGAATCACCAGAGCTAACAAAGGGTGACCAGGAAACAATGGCAAGTCAAAACATATAGGGAATCAAAAATCCCAGAGTAGTCGTGGGTAGCAGAGCTTAACAAGAAGAGCAGACCTCAGGATGCATCAGGAATGTTTCTGGAGCCAACACAATCCAGCTTTATATAGCTGTTTTAATTCAGTTTTACAGTCAAGCTTGGTGGAAGCACAAGTGACTCCACTGAATGGAACATCTGAGATTGAGGGAATATTGGCATTTGAATCCTGTACTGGAGAAAGTTCCAGAAATCTTTGACTGGTGAGTAATATAAGGACACAAAATGAAAAAAACTGAGCAGGTAGACTTATAAAGTTGCCTGACATGATATCTATAATATCTGAAATGCAATGGGCACAATAAGTGTTTCAGCAACCCTATGCCCATATAATCTATCAGCCAAATTGTTGGCTTCAGATAGTACAGGAAACAACTACAAGTACTTCAGCTTCTTCTGATATAGCTTGGTTCAGGCCCACATGGTTTCTTACCTTGATGCCTACCTACTCTCCTTGCTGTCTACTTACCTCTCACAAATGTGTGCACTATACTTCTACCAGGTTACTGTTCACCATGCTCTGACTACATCATTCTCCTGTTTGGGTGTCTCCTCTTTTCTCTCTGTTCTTTCTCAAGTGTTTTACATGTATCTCCTTCATCCAGATATTGCCTTCTTCTAGGTCTCTTCTTATTTCATCTTCTCACAACTTTTAATTTGGGTATATCCATTTGATTTGTGCCTTTCCTTAGAACGCTCTAATGCCTGAGATGCCCCTACCTCATCCTAGACTGAACCAACCCTTGTAACTTGATAACTTTGGTCATTCTTTAAGTGGTCTCCATGTCCTTCCTGAAACTTTCACTCACTATCCCTCCTCTCCTTTCTCTCACTCCCTCTGGGCTTGATTCTCTTAAATGTGGTCCCATACTACACCATGCTTATATTCATCTATGCACTTACCATGCTGTATGGATTATGTTTTATTTGTGTATCTGTTTCAATTACTATAATTTCTTCATTAGACTGAGAGTAGGAACGTAGATTGATGGATGAGTGGCTTGAGCTGCAGGGAAACCTTCTGTTCATTTCTCTTGGCACCAGCAGGTCCCTGGCCTATCACCACTTCATCTTAATTTAATCGACACACTGTATACCTCAGAGATTATCAACTTTCTCTTTGTTGGAGGGAGAGAAGGTGATAAATTCTGTAGTGAATGGTACAACACTATGTTCACCAGAATTCAAAGGAAGCTAGAGAAGGCAGACTGGTCTAGCAGGGCTGCACCCAGAGAGAGGAAAAATCAGAGGGATGATACAGAAGTAGGTCTCTCAGAATGCTGTGTCTGGTAGAGAAGGTCGCATTTCAGATCTACAGACCTGTTGGAACAAAGCTAAACCAATATGGCATGCATATGTGTAGGGGTGGAGATAAGAGTGAATTTCAGGTATCTCTTTTCATCTATATGTTAAGACATGAATACAGAATATTTAAGACATTCCTATGAATATAAATACATTGTATACTTACATAAATATGGGTAATATATACTTATACATATACAGACTACTTAAGATATGCTTATATAAAACATAAGTATATTTCAATATTCTTTATATTTTGTGAAAATTCATCACTGATTTTAGTTGATCTTGAAAATGACTGCCTATTTTTCAAGTACCTTTAGGTACCACCAAAGAGAATTTATTATAGAGCCTATATTTTAAAAGAGATCATTCTGCCCACCAAGTGTAATGAAATTCTGGCTAGCTGTATTTTTCCCAACTATAATTGCAAACACAAAATATTAAATTTCTTCTCATTTATATAGATTTAATCCTCACAATAAGCACACAAAATTACTTTTATGATGTGTTTTTTATGCTGAATGAACTCAGACTCAGAGAAATGAGAAATGACAGAGTTTTGTATCCACGATTTTTCAGTGCCACTGCACTGTATCTTCAGGTGTACCAATTTTTGTCTTACACTGCATAGTGTTTCCATAGTTTGTTCAAACTTCAGCTACTTGAAAATCTTACCCAGCCCTAATCATTTTTCATGGTGTCCTCCATTTCCCTGTTAGGTTAGGTAGAGTTGCTTCATGTAAATAACATTAGGTTGGCATCTACTTCTGAGACACTAGTCTTGACTATTTGGACTTTTTAAAAGGCTGTACCCTAAGAGGAAATTCCACCTGCCCCTTTCAATGTACAATGTGTCACATTTAGTCTTTAAGGTATTCACAGACTATTTTTTCCTTTTTCCCCAAGCTCTAAGGCCTGTCTTTGCCCTGCCTCAATCCTTATCTCCATCTTCTTCCACACCCTCCATTATTATAGAACTGTCTTAGACAAAAGAAAGCTTGGTTCACACTTCTTAGCATGCAAGGGCTTTCATAGTTCAGTTCAAACTTATCTGTCTAACCTCATCTCCCACCACTCATTCTCTCCACACACCCTACCTTCCAGCTATACTGAACTTCTCACTCTTCTCATCATGTACTAAGTCTTTTCATGCCTCTGCCAGGAATTCTGTTTCTTTCTTTCTCATATGAACTCGTACTCATCATTAATAACCCAGTTAAAGATGGGTTCCTCTGCCTCCAGTCTCTCCGCCTGCACTTCATCATGTAATATAGGTCTGCAATCCCTTACATGCCACCATGGGGGCCAAAGAATTTCAAAAGTTAGAGTGTTTGGAGTATTAGAATTGTAACATGCTATCTTCATTGTTTATTATACAATACCCATTGTGGCCTGGGAAACATAAATTCAACCGTTTTAATATTTCAGTAGCAAAACATGCAGAGTAATAGTAATTAGGATAATTAACCTTGCATCAGGTCAGATCAAGTTTTACTGCCAGATAAACTATTTTTCACTTTTTTAAGGTTAATTTAATTAATTTTTTAATTTTTTTAAATTGTACTTTAGGTTCTGGGGTACATATGCAGATCATGCAGGATTGTTGCATAGGTACACACATGGCACTGTGGTTTGCTGCCTCCATCCCCCCATCACCTACATCTGGCATTTCTCCCCATGTTATCCCCCCCAACCTCCGCACCCCCCTACTGTCCCTCCCTTGGCTCCCCGTAACAGACCCCAGTGTGTGATGCTCCCCTCCCTGTGTCCCTGTGTTTTTTACTTTCAAAGAGGTTTAATTTTGTAATTGTGAGTAAGAGTGTACATTTATATTGCTGGATTAACTATACCATGACAAAGTAGAGTTCTTCCCACATATACAAGACTTCTTATTTTACTTTATTTCTATTATTTTTTGCAACAGGGGTTCACCCTGTCACCAAGTGCATGTGGCAACCTCAGCTCACTGCAACCTCTGCCTCTGGGTTCTGGTTATTCTCCAGCCTCAGCCTTCACCAAGGAGCTGAGACTATAGGCACAGGCGACCACACTCAGCTTTTTTTTTTTTTTTTTTTTTTTTTTTGTATTCTTAGTAGAGACAGGGTTTCCCCATCTTGTCCAGGCTGTTCTCAAACTCCTGGGCTCGAGTGATCTGCTAGCCTCAGTCTTACAAAATGCTGGGATTACAGGCATGAGCACTGTGCCCTGCCAAGGTTGTTTTAATATTAGGAAATACATTAATAAAACACACCATATTAAGACCTCAAAGAAGAACAACTATTTTATGTCTCAATCATTTTTTAAAAAAGAAAAACATTTGACAAACTCCAACATGCATTATTAACTTCTAAAAAAGGAAATATGTGGATCCATACCATATATATGCTTGCATTACCCTTAATGTAGTAACACTAGAAGTAGTTTCATCAAATGGAGCAGGACATGAATGCAACCTATCTCTGTTATTATTTAATAGTGTTCTAAAGTACTAGCCATTGTAATTAGGGAAGAAAGAAATGAAATTATAATATTACAAAATAACTTTTATTTGCTTTGAAATTATATATGGTTGCATACCCAATTAAGATAAGTTGCTAAAAACTCTTCAAAGCAATAAGTTAATTCAGTAACATGAGTAGATACACATTTATTACATATATGTGTGTATATATATATGTGTGTGTGTGTGTGTGTGTGTGTGTGTGTGTGTGTATTAGGTAGGTCTCACCCCATCCTGTTCTCCCTCTCTCACTGTCATATATATATATATATATATATATATATATATATATATGCTATAAATATTAAACCAGTTTGGTACTGAAGAAGAAACAGAAAAATCCATATAAAAAAATAGAGAGTCCTGAAATATACCCCAATATTTTTGTAAATTTAGCATACTATAAAGGTTACATTTCTGATCAGTGGTGGAGTGTTTACTTGATCAATGGTTTTGAAAAACTGACTATTCAAGAATAATCATCATTACATCGAAATAAATCATAGCTGTATTAAAGATCTGAACATAAGAAGTCATAAAAATTACTTAAGGAAACATTAGTAAATGTATTTATAATCTTGTAATGGTGAAGTCCTTTCTAGCAAGACAAAATCCAAAACCCATAAAAGAAACAATGAATATATTTCACCAAATGAAAATAATAATCTAAAAACCTCCTTTTGTATAACAAGAAACAATCTAAAAACAAAGTTAAAAATACAAATGATAAGCAAGGGAAATAGAAATGGTGAGGAAGGGAGCATATTTGCTAATATGCATACCAGAAAAATAGCTAATTTTTATAGTCTACAAAAAACTCATATATTAATAAGAAAATGACAATCAGTCCCACAACAACAAAAAATACGGATAAAAAGTAAGAACAGAAGATATATGACAAAGATAATTTAAATGCTTAGTAAACATTGGAAAAGATGCTATATAATATGTATATTTGAAAACATGCACATTGAAAGAAGGAAATACGATTTTTGACCTCTTATATTGTTAAAAACAACAAAGTTAATAATATTTAGTGCTGGCAAGGTTATGAGGAAGCAGGTACCCTCCTGTCCCTGGAGCTTCTTTGAGTTGGGTAATCTCTTGCTAGGGAGGGGCATAGATGTTTTATGTAAGAATGTAATCTATCATTTATCTAGAGTTTCATGATTTCCAGGTGTGCTTTTATTCGGTCATTATAACAATTGCTATATCAATATGAGAAAATAAAGATTCATAAAAATTATAATAATTTATTCATATTAGCTAGTAAATGATAGAGCCACAATTTGAACTCACACCTCTGACATGAAATCAGGAGGGTGCATCAGGTAGGTATTTGCATGTCTTTCAAATCTAAATCTTATCCATTCATTCAACAAATATGTACTGAGCATGTACTATATGTCAGGCACTATTTTAGGTACTGGGGATAGAATGGTCATCAAAACAAATTATCTGCCTTCATGGGACCTACATTCTAGTAGAAGGAGAGAGACAATAAATAAATTAGTATAAAGTATGTCAATTGGTGACAAATGTGATAAAAAATAAAGTGGAAAAAGATGAAAAGTACTAGTGGGGATGATGTGTTTCAATATTAAGTAGAATGGTCAAAAAGACACAACTGGGAAAGTAACATTTGAGCAAATATCTGAAGAAAGTGAAATAATGAGCCATGTGGATTTCTTGGGGAATGGCCTGACCTTTGCTGATGTGGGAGCATTTCTCATGTGTTTGAGGAGCAGCAAGTAAACCAGTAGCTGATGAGGAGTGAGTAAAAGAGAAATAAGGAGGAAATAAGGTCAGAAAGGTAAGGGGGTGAGGGAGGCAGATAGTGTAGGACCTTTGGTTTTTTGCTCTGAGTGAAATGTGAGGTCATTGGTTGGCATGTCCTCCTAAAAGAATGGTTAGGCAGAAAGAATTACCATGTTGGTGACCCTTGGGGAGCCTATGCAGTCACCAGAAGCAACTATAACCTACCTTCTGACTAACCAGCATGCCTTTCAGCACTAGCTGGGCCTTATCTCTCATGAGCAGCCAGTTTGACATTTTTGTTCCCACTACCCAAAGCTTCCCACCTTATGAGACTGGAAGCAGTCTGCTTGGCAGGCAGAATGGCTCAAGCAGATGGCAGCAATCTGATAGCAGGCAGAGGATTCCAGAGAAATTAGCTGATGAAAGGAAAAGATGGTTGTTATGCTCATAAAGTGGGGGAACTTTATGAGGAAAGAGGTGCTAATCTTCATTCCAGCTGGTGTTTGATGACTGAAGATGAAGATATTACTCAAGCCAGAAAGCTGCCAGTGTAGAGGAAAGATAAAGCCAATGCTGTCCATTGCAAAGGCTGGGGTTTTTATGTGAGCACCTTGCTTCAAGGGAAGACTGTCTGGATCATAACAAAGAAACCCTTGGAGTCTGTGGGCAAAATTATCACTTTGGAGATATTAATATATTATTTGCATTTCATTTTTATTTATCCACTTCTTTAGTCTCAGTACTGATGATGATTACTTGATCTGAGATAAGAACTGGACCCACTGCTTGGCAGAGTGAGAGTTAGCTTTTATCATTGCTTATTGCTTCTGTTGTTAGTGCTATAAACAAGCAGTAAGAAATTAAGAAATCCTACAGATTTTTTTTTGTTTGTTTTATTTTGCTTTTGGTTTTGGGCAGTGAAACTCTTGTGTAAAGTTGCTATTATGAAAAGCCCTAATATATACTTGAAAATACAAAAGTAATATTTTATTATCACAAACTTATTTTGTAAGTTCAAATATATGACATTTATTTATTATAAAGTCAACGAGAATAAGGCTGCCTTGATGATGAAAAAAGGTGAACATATAACAATTTGTTCCTGTGTGGTGTTGCTGTCACAGTTTCTAATAACTGAATGAAAGCAGTTATTTTTTATAGAAATGGGGTATCTCTATGTTGCCCAGGCCAGTCTCGAACTCCTGGACTCACGCAATCCTCCCACCTTGGCCTCCCAAAGTGCTGGGATTACAGGCATGAGCCACCACACCCAGCCTCAACACAGTTTCCTTTTTAAATTACAAACTAAGTATTTGGAAAACTCTTGAAATATCTCTCTTGCATATAAACTTTAAGAAATGCAATTTGGACCCCAAGAAGTGGGACAAGACTTCAAACTGTACTTCTCACATCTTATGGTTTTGGAGAAATACCCTCAGGGCATCTCTGGGATGAAGGGGAGGTAAAATTCTACTTGCAGTCCTTCACCTTGCTTCAACTAAAGCAGCTCTACTTTTATCTATCTTATATGCTAGATGTTCACTAGAAGTTTTACTTGATAGATACACTCAGTCACTGTTAATAGTAGCATAGTATTCTACTGTAGGAAGGTAGAGAAATAGTATAGAGAGACTTATAAACCAAGATTCCTGGTCATGAAGAGTTTTGAAAAATACTGTTTTTGTCTATCACACTCATACTAATCAAGAATCTGGATCTTATTTATGAGACAGGTCTGGCTTAAGGTCACATAGTACTTCAGTAGCAGAACCTATGCTAAAGCAGTCCTCTTCTCACAATTCTGCAAAGGCTCCCATTTCACACAGAAAAAAAAAGTCAAAATCCATCCCCTTTGTCTTCTCATTACTTCTCTGACACCTTCTCTTACTCTTCTCTCCTTATATCTTGCCACTTTAGCCACACTGCCCTGCTTACTGTTCTTGCACACAATAGACATGCTCCTAACTTAGCTAGGAAAGCTCTTTCTGTTTGAAATGTTCTCAGTCCCTGCCCATGACAACTTTATTGCTCACTCCTTCCTCTCCTTCAAATATTTGTTCAAATTAAACCTACTGAGACCTAACCACTTTAGTTAATATTGCAAACTGCCTCCACCTCTAAAACTCCTGATACCCTTTGCCCTACTCTTCCCTACCTTTTCCCATTTTCATATAATTTATCATCTCAAACCATAGGATATACTTTATTTATTTTTTAGGGTTTACAGCTTATTGTCTTTCTTTCTCACTTCTTGGGGTACTAGTACTCTAGGTGTGTTGATACAGAAAATGAGCCTGTCACTGGAATACAAATTTCAGAACCTCAGATGTTTTTGTCTATTTTGCTCTCTTCTGTATTCTAAGCACCTAGAACAGTGCTTGGCACATAGTAGTTACTCAATAAGTATTTGTATTTAAATAAAGACTTCTTAGATTTATTTATGGTGTCCTTAAAGTCTCTCTCCAGGCCTGTGTTTCTCTCATCTCTGCTCAATGTCTCTCCATTTTCTGGCATTTAGTCTGAGCTTTGAGCATGCAAAGCACTTGGGCTTCACCTATGCTGACAGGTCATGGTATCCCGATGTCATTTTGTGCTTTATTCACTCTGGCCTTCACATATAGCTTGGGCAAAGACTTGTAAATAGCTAATATTGACTGAATATGAAATTTTTCATGGTCATTCTATCTAAAAGCAATCAAAAGATCTCCCTTTCTTTCTTCAGCAGGCAGAAGAAGTGGATTTGACTAAGCAAATTGGTAGGAGCAATTGGCATCCCTCATCAGGAGAGACCTCTCCACCCCCACATATAGCCTTTAAAGGTATGAGTCTATCTATTAATCATGTAGATTTATTTTTATTATTTATTTATTCTGTAGACCATAAGGGTGAATTATGAAAGAACAAAAAACTCCTCTGCATAATAATTATGCCCCACTAATTTCAAGGGCAAGTCTGGTTCCATGCTCTATAGTCCTCAATCTGAATTTATAACACATTGGTTCTGAGAAAACAAAATGTATGTCTGTCTTTCAGAGATGTCTTTGCTTTATGACAGACAAATAGAGAAACCAGCGGACCCACATCTTTCACAGCTAGGAAAATAAAGGAGTAACGTAACTTGAAGGATCCATGCTCACCCTCCTTCCTTTATGGGAAATCAATTTTGTAGGAGAGATGCACACATCTGAAGAGGTGATCAGGAGAAAATAAGCGGAGAGGAGAATGAATGAAATCAAGCCAGATTACCAGATCAAACCTGATCATCCAGAAGGTAGCAAATGGGAAGACGTGAAGGGCCTGTAGATCTCTCTAGTAATACAGGGATGAGATTGGAGTTGGGGTTAGACAGTGTTATACTTTCAAGGAGAGCATTTTATTTTGTCTTTTTAAGTTGAAAGTAATAGAAGGAACCCTACCAGAAATTGGAAGGCAAATAGAACAACACTGTTCCTAGGATTTTCCAAAGCCCTGGAAATATCCATAGAACATGATCACAGGGCCACTGTATCAATGAAATAAATGGCTGAAATAACTCTGGTGCTCCTTACGCTTTTATTATTTAATCAGAAGCCCCTTCTTATCTTCATCACACAAATAACTGAAAAGTTTTATAGTTTTTATGGCCGCATGCAACATATCCACAGGCATAGACCTCCAGTGGGCTACGGATGAGGTCTATACCTCTGGAAGTCAAAACTGGTTTATTTGAAATTTATGACCAATTGTTAGTTTCAAGTTAGAACTGTTCCCCAACCATAGTTTCTCTTGAATGGCTGCAGGGCAGAAACCAAACCTGAACTGATAACTGACTAATGCAGGAATATTCTTCTAATGAAGAACAAGGGTGTGTTTGTGGAGGAGGCAGGAGCAGGGAACGAACTATTCTGGTTAACTAAATATTCTGGTCAATAGAGAGGTTTCTAAGCAGTTTACTACCATTCTTCTTCTTGAGTCACTGACATTTATGATCTTAATTCTCCTGGAACATTATGAGGGAATATTATTACCTCTTTCCTATAGACAGAAAAACTGAGGTTCAGAGAGACTAAATGACTTGCTGGAGGTAACGTAACTAATAATTGAACTGAGACTCAAAGCCCATCTTTTGTTTCCAAATCCAGTTGTTACCGTTGTTTCTAAATCAGCCATATTACTGCTTCTATAGCACGTTTGTTATAGAAGAAATAGAAAAAAATAAGAATATACAAAAATGCCTTTAAATTCATCAAAACCGTAGTGTAGTCATGGACTCACAATAATGTCTTCCATTTTCTGAGATCCTATGTTCTAGGCCTTTTACATTAAATGTTATAAATATCCCTGATTTTTGCAGAGGATGAATTATTGGTTCAGAAAGATTTATATGCTGTATAATTTATTTTTAATGTATTTTTTGTATTTTTATAATATGTCATAGTTGCACACATTTTTGGGGAACATGTGATACATTTTGATACATGTATGAAATGTGTTTTATGTTTATTTTTTAATTGTCTGTCTTCAAACAGTAGATTGTAAACTCCTTTAGGACATTGCCCAGTTCCTAGAACAGTCCCCAGTGTACAGGGGTCCAGTTTCAGCTTTCTGCACATTGCTTGCCAGTTTTCCCAACACCGTTTATTAAACAGGGAATCCTTTCCCCATTGCTTGTTTTTGTCAAGTTTGTTAAAGATCAGATGGTTGTAAATGTGTGGCATTACTTCCGAGGCCTCTGTTCTGTTCCATTGGTCTATATCTCTGTTTTGGTACAAGTACCATGCTGTTTTGATTACTGTAGCCTTGTAGTGTAGTTTGAAGTCAGATAACAGGATGCTTCTAGCTTTGTTCTTTTTGCTTAGGATTGTCTTGGCTATGCGGGCTCTTTTTTGGTTCCATATGATGTTCAAGGTGTTTTTTTTCAGTTCTGTGAAGGTCAATGTTAGCTTGATGGGGATAGCATAAAATCTATAAATTTATTTGGGCAGTATGGCCATTTTCACAATATTGATTTTTCCTAACCATGAGCATGGAATGTTTTTCCATCTGTTTGTGTCCTCTCTTATTTCCTTGAGCAGTGGTTTGTAGTTCTCCTTGAACAGGTCCTTCACATCCTTTGTTAGTTGTATTCCTAGGTATTTTATTATCTTTGAAGCAATTATGAATGAGATTTTGCTCATGATTTGGTTCTCTGTTTGTCTGCTATTGGTGTATAGGAATGCCTGTGTTTTTTGCACATTGATTTTGTATCCTGAGACTTTAATAAAGTTGCTTATCATCTTAAGGAGATTTTGGGCTGAGGCAATGGTTTCTTCTAAATATACAATCACGTCATCCGCAAATAGAGACAATTTGACTTCCTCTTTTCCTAAGTGAATACCCTTTCTTTTTCTTGCCTGATTGCTCTAGCTAGAACTTCCAATACTATGTTGAACAGGAGTGGTGAGAGAGAACATCCTTGTCTAGTGGCAGTTTCCACAGGGAATGCCTCCAGTTTTTGCCCACTCAGTACGATATTGGCTGTGGGTTAGTCAAATACCTTTAATATTTTGAGATACATTCCATCAATACTTAGTTTATTGAGAGTTTTTAGCATAAAGGGGTATTGAATTTTGTCTATGGCCTTCTCTGCGTCTATTGAAATAATCATGTGGTTTTTTTTCCTTTGGTTCTGTTTATGTGATAGATTACATTTATAGCTTCGTATATTTTAAACCAGCCTTGCATCCCCAGGATTAAGCCTACTTGATCATAATGGATGAGCTTTTTGATGTGCTGTTACCTTCAGTTTGCCAGTATTTTATTGAAGATTTTTTCATCGATGTTCATCATGGATATTGGCCTGAAATTTTCTTGTTTAGTTTTGTCTCTGCCAGGTTTTGCTGTCAGGGTGATATTGGTCTCATAAAATGAGTTAGAGAGGATTCCCTCTTTTTGTATTGTTTGGAATAGTTTCAGAAGGAATGATATCAGCTCCTCTTTTTATGTCTGGCAGAATTTAACTGTGGACCTGTCTGGACATGTAATTTTTTTTTTTTTTTTTTTGGTTGGTAGGCTATTAATTGCTGCCTAAACTTCAAACCCTGTTATTGTTCTATTCAGGGATTCAACTTCTTCCTGCTTTAGTCTTGGAAGGGTGTAATTGTCTAGGAATTTATTCCTGTCTTCTATCTAGATTTACCAGTTTATGTGCATAGAGTTGTTTGTAGTAATCTCTCATGGTAGCTTGCATTTCTGTAGAATCATTGGTGATATCTCCTTTATCATTTTTTACTGAATCTATTTGATTCTTCTCTCTTTTCTTTTTTATTAGTCTGGCTAGTGATCTATTTTGTTGTTCTTTTCAAAAACCAGTTATTGGATTCACTGATTTTTTTTTAAGGGTATTTTCTGTCTCTATCTCCTTCATTCTGCTGTGATCTCAGTTATTTTTTCTCTTCTGCTAACTTTTGAATTTGTTTGATATTGCTTCTCCAGCTTTTTAAATTGTGATGATTGGGTGTCAATTTTACGTCTTTCCTCACTTCTCTTGTGGGCATTTAGTGCTATTAATTTCCCTCTAGACACTGCTTTGAATGTGTCCCAGAGGTTCTGCTACATTGTGTCTTTGTTCTCCTTGGTTTCAAAGAACATCTCTATTTCTGCCTTCCATTATTTATCTAGTAGTTATTCAGGAGCAGTTTTTTTCAGTTTCCATGTAGTTGTAAAGTTTTGAATGAGTTTCTTAATCCTGAGTTCTAATTTGATTGCACTGTGGTCTGAGAGACTGTTTGTTATGATTTCCGTTCTTTTGCATTTGCTGAGGATGATTTACTTCCAATCATTTGGTCAATTTTAGAGTAACTGTGATGTGGTGCTGAGAAGAATGTATATTCTGTGAATTTGGGGTGGAGAGTTCTACAGATGTCTATTAGGTCTGCTTGGTCCAGATGTGAGTTCAAGTCCTGGATATCCTTATTAATTTTCTGTCTCATTGATCTGTCTAATATTGACAGTAGAGTGTTAAAGTCTCCCATTATTATTTTATGATAGTCTAAGTCTCTTAATAGGTCATTAAGAACTTACCTTATGTATCTGAGTGCTCCTGTATTTGGTGCATATATGTTTAGGATAGTTAGCTCTTCTTGTTGCATTGATCCCTTAACCATTATGTAATTCCCTTCTTGTCTTTTTTGATCTTTGTTGGTTGTTTAAAGTCCATTTTATCAGAGACTAGGATTGCAGCCCCTACTTTCTTTTTGCTGTCCATTTGTTTGGTAAATCTTTCTCCATCCCTTTATTTTGAGTCTATGTGTGTCTTTGCACATGTGATGGGTCTCCTGAATATAGCACACCAATGGGTCTTGACTCTTTATCCAATTTTCCAGTCTGTGTCTTTTGATTGGGGCATTTAGCCTGTTCATATTTAAGGTTAATATTGTTATGCGTCAATTTGATCCTGCCATTTTGATATTTCCTGGTTGTTTTGCCTGTTAGTTGGCCCTGTTTCTTCATTGTGTCAATGGTCTTTACCATTTGGTACATTTCTGGAGTGGCTGGTACTGGTTGTTCCTTTCCATGTGTAGTGCTTCCTTCAGGAGCTCTTGTAAGGCAGGTCTGTTGGTGACAAAATCTCTCAGTATTTGCTTGTCCATAAAGGATTTTATTTCTCCTTCACTTATGAAGCTTAGTTTGGCTGGATATGAAATTCTGCATTGAAAGTTCTTTTCTTTCAGAATGTTGAATATTGGCCTCCACTCTCTTCTGACTTGTCGGGTTTCTGCCAAGAGATCTGCTGTGAGTCTGATGGGTTTCCCTTTGTGGGTAACCTGACCTTTCTCTCTGGCTACCCTTAGCATTTTTTCCTTCATTTCAACCCTGTTGAATCTGGTGATTATGTGCCTTGGAGTTACTCTTCCTGAGGAATATGTTTGTGGTGTTCTTATTTCCTGGATTTGAGTGTTGGCCTGTCTTGCTAGGTTGGGGAAGTTCTCCTGGATAATAACCTGAAGAGAGTTTTCCAGCTTGGATTCATTATCTCTGTCACATTCAGGTACACTGATCAACCATAGATTAGGTCTTTTCACATAGTCTCATATTTCTTGGAGGCTTTGTTCATTTCTTTTCACTCCTTTTTCTCTAATCTTGCCTTCTCTTTTTATTTCATTGAGTTGATCTTCAATCTCTGATATCCTTTCTTCTGCTTGGTCGATTCAGCTATTGATACTTGTGTATGCTTGGCGAAGTTCTCATGCTGTGTTTTTCAGCTCCATCAACTTTATGTTATCCTCTAAGCTGGTTATTCTAGTTCGCATTTCATCTAATGTTTTTTCCAAGGTTCTTAGTTTCTTTGCATTGGGTTAGAACATGTTCCTTTAGCTCAGAGAAATTTGTTATCACCCACCTTCTGAAGCCCACTTCTTATTTGTCAAACTCATTCTCCATCCAGTTGTATTCCCTTATGGGTGAGGAGTTGTGATCCCTTGGAGGAGGAGAGGCGTTCTTGTTTTTGGCTATTTCAGCCTTTTTGAACTGGTTTCTTTCCATCTTCATGGATTTATCTACCTTTGGTCTTTGTAATGGTGACTCTCGGGTGGGATCACTGAGTGGACATGCTTTCTGTTGATGTTGAATCTATTTCTTTCTTTTTTGTAGTTTTCCTTCTAACAGTCAAGTCCCACTCCTGCCAAACTGCTGGAGGACTACTCCAGACCATGCTTACCTTGGGGGCTGCAGAGCAGCTGCCTTTTCGTTCCTCTGGTAGCTTTGCCCCAGTAGGGTACCCACCAGATATCAGTGAGAGCTCTCCTCTATGAGGTGTCTCTCTGCAGGTGGTGATCAACATCTCAGTTGAAAATCTTAGTTTGCAGTTCTCAAAGTAAGAGACTGAAAATTGAGGTCTGAGTATTCCTAGGGTTCAGAAGCAGCCAGTGATACCATGAGCTCAGGACCCTACTGGCATCTTAAGTCCCAGCTCTCAGTCCTGATGGCCAGAGGAACAATGACATCGCTCACCCAGGAGGGCGGTTGCAGGGAACCAGAATGAGACCCAACAGTTGCAGTGAGCCCGACTCAGGGTTGAGCACAGCAGCACTAAACCCAAGACAAAAGCTGTCCTGAGTCATCAGGGACAAGTGCTGTCCCTTAGTAATTGGTGCCCGTTCCCCTCAAGCCCACAATAGGAGAGCATGAGCCTGTGAAGTGGCTGTCATTGAGTCTGCACTTTCTGAGGGGTGTTGCTGGGTGATTAGTACCATGCTGGTGTAAACATCCTTTTTTTTTTTTTTTTTTCCAGATGCAGTTTCACCATATGGCCAGGCTGATCTTGAACTCCTGACCTTATGTGATCTGCCTGCCTCAGCCTCCCAAAGTGCTGGGATTACAGACATGTGTTACTGTGCCTGGCCAGTAGTATTATTTTAATCTAAATTTGCAAAGTTTTTTTTTTTGGAAAATGTTGTTGCACCTCTATTTTGAACTTGCACTCAGTAGGCCCATCAAGAACCATCATGGAGTAGAATCTAGACCAAGGATTAGGAAGGTAGAGGAAAGAAGGATTCCAGAGTAGTCCAGTTCTTGAATTTTCTACCAACTTTCCTAGGAAAAGTCTTTGAAAGGATCTGTATTCAGACAGCTGAAGTTGATCACTTTGTGTGTAAGGGTTCCTATTAGGATAGATCTGGTATGGTTGTGAAAATTAAGGTGTTAAATGGATTATTTGGTTTATCCCAGGGCAGAAACATTTCTGAGGTTAGAATGTAAAAACAGTCTAGCCTCTCCCCTGGGCACTCAGAATAAAGGGAACCAGGGTCAAGTCAGATTTTGAAGGCTTCTAAGGCATAGAATAAAATGCCTTGGGTCAGATTCAATCTAGTCTCTGGCTTGGCTATGGAATCAAGCCAGCTTCCAGAACTGGAGGTGAGGCTATGTATAAACAAGTATTATGAAAGTATAAACTATGTTGTCTTCTACGCCATCTTGTCACCTCATTCCATGGTGACCTAGCATCTCTAATATATATAATATTGTTGTTACATTTATCATTTATTATATTTATGGACTCAGATGCAACAGCTTAACAGTATGTAACCTCAGGTTATCAAGTCCATATGTCATTTGATAAAACCTGTAATAGCAATTGACACAAGTGCTATGGTTCAAGGAATTTGAGTGCCACAAAAATATTTATCTTCCTTCTGCAAGTAACTTTTAGACCTATAAAAGGCAACTCACCCAATGCAAAACAAAAGCAACCATAGATCCCAAACTTTCAGGTACGTAAAGGTTTCGTATGATGTGTGAACTATCAAATATATTAAAGAGCTATAGGTACATAAATTGGGTCCACTTGCTTCTTCTATTACTTTCAAAATACACATACTAGGAGGTTTGGCAGGGTAGAATTTTGGCTGGAAGGAATTTTCTAATCAGAGTTTCAGTCTGAACACAAAGCTAGCACATCTTACCAGTACCAAAGGAAGCCTTTTCCTACCAGTGAACAAGGCAGGAGCACCAAGCCCATCACCAAGTTACAACACTTTATATTTTACTAAGAAGGGAAAAGGAGGCCGGGCACGGTGGCTCAAGCCTGTAATCCCAGCACTTTGGGAGGCCGAGGCGGGTGGATCACGAGGTCGAGAGATCGAGACCATCCTGGTCAACATGGTGAAACCCCGTCTCTACTAAAAATACAAAAAAATTAGCTGGGCATGGTGGCACGTGCCTGTAATTCCAGCTACTCAGGAGGCTGAGGCAGGAGAATTGCCTGAACCCAGGAGGCGGAGGTTGCGGTGAGCCGAGATCGCGCCATTGCACTCCAGCCTGGGTAACAAGAGTGAAACTCCGTCTCAAAAAAAAAAAAAAAAAAAAGAAGGGAAAAGGGATACTTGCACTGAATACAACAATACCACATAACCTGAAAATGTAGGTTAAAGCTGGCTCAGGGTGGTATGTATGCAGAGTCATTTGGTACTAGGGGAAGACCCACTGGGCTTTGGGATAGATGAGTTGGCCTTGAACCTTAGTTCTGCAACTTAATGGCTTTGAGCTCTTGAGAAGTGGTAACATTTCTGTCTCTCTCCTTTCATCTGTATTTCCATCTGCCCCATTTAAGTCAAACTTTCTTTCACTATGTGTTTTAGGGCACCGTGAAGAAGCATAAAATTTCTAAGTTCTGGTACATGCATATCAGATGCCAGATATGCAAGGCCTGAGAACACCAAGGGACAGATTTATGGTGTATGACCCAGAGCATGCAGAGGAAAGATGGATGGATGAGACACTCATGTACAAACAGCTCCTGTTTTTTTCTCTCCATTTGATTGGCGAATCTTCCTCCAACCTTTTGTTTTGAGTATTTGTGTGTCCTTGCTTATGAGATGGATCTGGATACAGCGTGCCAATGGGTTTTGACTTTTTATTCAATTTGCGTGTCTGTGTCTTTGATTCAGGTGTTCAAACGATTTAGATTTAGGATTAATATTGATATTTGTGAGTTTAATATTGTCATTTAATGCTAGCTGGCTATTTTGACCATTAGTTGATATAGATTCTTCATTATGAAGATACTCTTTACCTTTTGGTAAGTTTTTGGGATGACTGATACTGGTTGTTTCTTTCTGTGTGTAGTGCTTCTTTCAGAAGCTCTTGTAAAGCCGGCCTGGTGGTGATGAAATCTCTGAGTGCTTGCTTGTTCGTGAAAAATTTTATTTTTCCTTCATTTATAAAGCTTAGTTTGGCTGGATATGAGATTCTGGGTTGAAATTTCTTTTCTTTGAGGATATTGAATATTGATCCCCACTCTCTTCTAGTTTGAGGGTTTCTGCTGAGAGATCTGCCGTGAGTCTGATAGGCTTCCCTTTATGGGTAACCTGACCTTTCTCTCTAGCTTCCCTTAGAATTTTCTCCTTTATTTCAACCCTGGTGAATCTGACAATTATGTGTCTTGGGGTTGCTCTTTTTGAGGAATATCTTTGTGATGTTCTCTGTATTACCTGGATTTGAGTATTATCCTGTCTTACTAGGTTAGGAAAGTTTTCCCGAATAATATCCTAAAGAATGTTTTCCAGCTTGGCTTCATTCTCTTCATGACATTCTGGTATACCTATCAAACATAAATTAGGTCTTTTCACTTAGTCCCACATTTCTTGGATACTTTGCTCATTCCTTTTTACTTTTTCTTCTCTAATCTTGTCTTCTCATTTCATTTCATTAAGTTGGTCTTCGACCTCTGATATCCTTTCTTCTGCTTGATCAATTCGAGTGTGAAAACCTGTGCATAATTTGCAGCGTTCTCCTATTGTGTTCTTCAGTTCCATTAATTCACTTATATTACTCTCTAGATTGTCTATTCCCTTTAAGATTTCATTGAACCTTTTTTTCAAGGTTCTTAGTTTCTTTACATTGGGCTAGAACATGTTCTTTTAACTCACAGAAGTTTCTTATTATTCACCCTCTGAAGCCTAATTCTGTTACTGGAACACACTCATTCTCCATCAGGCCTTGTTCTCTTGTTGATGAGGAACTGTGATTCCCTGTAGAGGGAGAGGCATTCTGATTTTGAGTATTCTCAGCCTTTCACTGGTTTCTGCCCATCATTGTAAATTTATCCACCTGTCGTCTTTGTAATTACCGACTTTCAAATTAGGTCTCTGAGTGGACGTCCAACTCATTGACTCCCAGTGCTGAAATCTGAGCAACCCACTGCGCTGGCTAAAACAGCAGTGTTAAGATTCTTGGTGCTTTTCTGCCCAGGAATCTCTGGTCTGGCTTCCCTCTTGAGTCCCTTTTTCAATCAGCTGAATGGGCGACTCTGCCTTTCTGGAGCTCCAAACGTTGACCAAAATGGGACCCAGTCCTATTTACTCTGCAGTGAGAACCGGGCACTGGCAAAACCACCCCACAGGCCACAAGAGTCACACTGGTGACCCGTGGGGCTCCTCTGCTGGAAATCTCCTGATCCGTGAGCAACAAAAATTTGTCTGTGAAAGTATGACGTCCTCTCCCGCTCTGCACTTTCATTGGGAGCTACAATCCTGAGCTGCTAGTAATCGACCATCTTAGATCTCTCTCCTTTTTTTAAAATCTTAAGGCCTTCAACTGATTGGATGAGGCTCACTCACATTATGGAGGGTAATCTCTGTTACTTAAAGACAACTGATTGTAGATGTTAACTATCTCAACAAAATACTTCCATAAAACACCTAGATTTATGATTAATGAAATAACTGGGCACTATACCCAAGATATGTTGGCACAGAAAATGAGCCTTCACAGTGTTCAAGGTTATGCAGTTAAGCAGACAGTAGTCCTGGGACTTGAATCCATGTCCCTGTGATTCTAGAGTCTATTGTGTTTCTGGTGTGTCAATAAGAATGTTTAATATGGAAAAAATTTTATTGATCATGTAGACTAATCTTACTATAATATATCAGGTAATACTGAGGGTGGGTTGAGGAAAGAAGCAGTAAATCACAGGAGCTTGCCCAAATTCAAGTTCAGATTCCTGGACCAGTGCTCCTTCTGTGATAACTGTGATTTTGCAGGGCCTCTTCTAAATCCCTGTTATCATGACCCAGGACTGGGGAAGGCACTGGAAATAGTGTCATAGACTGAGTTTAATATGTGTTGAGAATAATTCAAGCCATATTCTGGAAATGGATTTTTTAAAAAGTCACTGAGCGACATTTTGATGTCATTTTTCAGTATCTTCTAAAAGTTGATCAGTTAATATGACTCAATTTTACCATTTAAAACGGTTTAAATGCTAAGTTTTAAGTTTTGTGCATTTTTATACAATTTAAAAAATTACTTTCTAGATACTTTATAATGGAGTGGGGATACAAACCTGGAATCAGAATCTGGTTATTTCATGAGGGGAAATTTGCATTGCTTGCCTAATGTATTTGAGGAATTTTACATAAAATGTGAGGTATGTACAACTGAGGACTAGAAAAGTTAAATAACTTGTCCCAGATGGCATAGGAGAGATGAAAGCCAGGACTTGAACTCCGATATCTTGACTCCCTTCCCAGGACTATTTAAGTAGAATCATAAAGATTAATAATGATAGTAATTATAGGATATTATATATGGAGAATTTCTGTTCAAAGTCCTCTTTGGAAGGTTAAAGTCCCCTTTGATTACTTATTTATTTATTTATTTATTTTTTATTTTTTTTTTATTTTCTTCTTTTCCTTTTTCTTTTTATTTTTTTAATTTAATTTAATTTAATTTAATTTAATTTAATTTTATTGCATTTTAGGTTTCGGGGTACATGTGATGAACATGCAAGATTGTTGCATAGGTACACACATGGCAGTGTGGTTTGCTGCCTTCCGTCCCCTCACCTGTATCTGTCATTTCTCCCCATGCTATCTCTTCCCACCTCCCCACCCCCCGCCCCTCCCCCATTTCCCCCCAACAGACCCCAGTGTGTAGTGCTCCCCTCCCTGTGTCCATGTGTTCTCATTGTTCAACACCCGCCTATGAGCGAGAATATACGGTGTTTGATTTTCTGCTCTTGTGTCAGTTTGCTGAGAATGATGGTTTCCAGGTTCATCCATGTCCCTATAAAGGACGTGAACTCATCGTTTTTGATGGCTGCATAATATTCCATGGTGTATATGTACCACATTTTCCCTATCCAGTCTATCATCGTTGGGCATTTGGGTTGGTTCCAGGTCTTTGCTATTGTAAACAGTGCTGCAATGAACATTCGTGTGCACGTGTCCTTGTAGTAGAATGATTTATAATCCTTTGGATATATACCCAGTAATGGGATTGCTGGGTCAAATGGGATTTCTATTTTTAGGTCCTTGAGGAATCGCCACACTGTCTTCCACAATGGTTGAACTAATTTACATTCCCACCAACAGTGTAAAAGTATTCCTATTTCTCCACATCCTCTCCAGCATCTGTTGTTTCCCGATTTTTTAATGATCGCCATTCTAACTGGTGTGAGATGGTATCTCAATGTGGTTTTGATTTGCATTTCTCTGATGACCAGTGATGATGAGCATTTTTTCATATGTTTGTTGGCCTCCTGTATGTCTTCTTTTGTAAAGTACCTGTTCATGTCCTTTGCCCATTTTTGAATGGGCTTGTTTGTTTTTTTCTTGTAGATCTGCTTTAGTTCTTTGTAAATTCTGGATATCAGCCCCTTGTCAGATGGGTAGGCTGCAAAATTTTTTTCCCATTCTGTTGGTTGCCGATTCACTCTACTGACTGTTTCTTTTGCCGTGCAGAAGCTGTGGAGTTTGGTTAGGAGCATTCCCTTTGAAATCTGGCACTAGACAAGGATGCCCTCTCTCACCACTCCTATTCAATATAGTACTGGAAGTTCTAGCCAGAGCAATCAGGCAAGAAAAAGAAATAAAGGGTATTCAAATTGGAAAGGAGGAAATCAAATTGTCTCTATTTGCAGATGACATGATTGTATATCTGGAAGACCCCATCATCTCAGCCCAAAATCTCCTGAAACTGATAAACAACTTCAGCAAAGTCTCAGGATACAAAATCAACGTGCAAAAATCACAAGCATTCCTGTACACCAGTAATAGACTTCAAGAGAGCCAAATCAAGAACGAACTGCCATTCACAATTGCTACAAAGAGAATAAAGTACCTAGGAATACAACTAACAAGGAACGTAAAGGACCTCTTCAAGGAGAACTACAAGACATTGCTCAATGAAATAAGAGAGGATACAAACAGATGGAGAAACATTCCATGTTCATGGTTAGGAAGAATCAACATTGTGAAAATGGCCATACTGCCCAAAGTAATTTACAGATTCAACGCTATTCCCATCAAGCTACCAATGACCTTCTTCACAGAACTGGAAAAAAACACCTTAAACTTCATATGGAACCAAAAGAGAGCCCGCATAGCCAAGTCAACTCTAAGCAAAAAGAACAAAGCAGGAGGCATCACACTACCGGACTTCAAACTATACTACAAGGCTACAGTAATCAAAACAGCATGGTACTGGTACCGAAACAGAGATATAGACCAATGGAACAGAACAGAGGCCTCACAGGAAATACAACATACCCACAACCATCTGATCTTCGACAAACCTGACAAAAACAAGCAATGGGGAAAGGACTCCCTGTTTAATAAATGGTGTTGGGAAAACTGGCTAGCCATGTGCAGAAAGCAGAAACAGGACCCCTTCCTGACACCTTACACCAAAATTAACTCCAGATGGATTAAAGACTTAAACATCAGACCTAACACCATAAAAACCTTAGAGGAAAATCTAGGCAAAACCATTCAGGACATAGGTGTAGGCAAGGACTTCATGACCAAAACGCCAAAAGCAATGGCAACAAAAGCCAAAATAGACAAATGGGATTATTTATTTATTTACAATAAATAAACGCAACAGGTAAAAAGAAAGAATGCTGAATTGTAGAATGACGGAGAGGGCAGGCCTGATCGCGCCACCTGGAGGAGGGCTGCGAAATTGCAGCTGAATACAACATTTTAGGGTTCAGAATGAAGGCTTTAGGCTCACTCAAAGCAGAAAGGAAAGCACACTGGTTTCCTATACAAAAGACCTAATTGCTAGTTGTCATTCTGTGTCTACTAACTAAGTGACTTTGAGTACATTTTTTTTTCCCCAAAACGATTTTCCTGTTAAAATAAAAACAGAGAAACAGAGATAGAGCTAGTGATCCTTAACTTTTTGGATCATGGATCTTACTAAGGATTTGGCAAATGCTATGAACTGTCTACTTGGAAAATGCACTTACATGCCAAATGTTACTTCATAGACTCCACTAGGCTACTGCATCACATCCACAGACACCCACTTCCATACACACACAGGTTGAGAGCCTTGCACAACTGACATTCTGTGTCCTAAATTCTAACCTGAGAAGGAGTGTGCAGAGTGAGTATACTGGCTCAGGGAAACTGGAGACTCTGTGCTTGGGAATAAACAACCCTGAGAATTGTCCCTGTTGCTTTATTCATTTAGAAACCTGGACCTGTCTTCCAGACATGCCCATAGCTATACCTTTGATTCACAGTTGCCTCCTTTAGAATGGAGCAATGTTAGCAAGTTCCTTTCATCATTTTGACCAAGAAAAAGATAAGCTAATAAGCTAATAGTTTTGACAGTTACCTCTTTTCCTCAGGTATTACTCAATTGTTACAGTGGCTTTTTGCTTTCTGTTGTGTCTGATAGACACAAGTAAGGAAACAGAAGTGCTTCACAGGGAACTGATAGAGGTGAATGGGTAAGAAACTCAGCCTACTAGCTAACAGTGACTCAGATGGTTTAACTAGGACTGTGGTAGGTGGGAAAGTATGAATAGGTGCACAGGTTTATAAAGTCAGGGCAAAATAAGGAACAGGTCCTGGAGTGGAAGTTCAGTCTTTTGATTGCTGATTGTTTCAGATCTGCTCTATGTCTTTCAATAGCTATTTTGACTTCCTTGGCTTTCATTTCCACAGTAAGGCAATGAGTCCTAACTCTGCTACTGGTTGGCTATATAGCCTTGGGTAAAGCTCCACCTTTTTCTGAGCCTCAGTGGCCACTTTGTTCACTCAGAAAATTTGGGACCAACTGATCATTAAATAGCCCTTCGGGGGTATTGACAATATAGCATATTAGAACTTGCTGAGTGCTCTGCCTGCTTCATTCTCACTTTGAGATCCAGGAGCCACAGAAATACCATCTGGTATACAGTGAGCATCAATAAATGCTTCTTGAATGAGTGAAACAAAAATAATTTTGATTTTATGATTGAGCACTTACTATGTGTGAGGCTGAAGTTACAATTTTTTTTTGAGACAGTCTCAATCTATTGCTAGGATGGAGTGCAGTAGCACAATCTCAGCTCACTATGACCTCCATCTCCCAGGTTCAAGCAATTCTCCTGCCTCAGCGTCCCTAGTAGCTGGGATTACAGGCATGTGCCACCATGCCTGGATAATTTTTGTATTTTTAGTAGGTTTTGCCATGTTGGCCAGCCTGGTCTCAAACTCCTGGCCTCAGGTTATCCGTCCGCCTCGGCCTCCCAAAGTGTTGGGATTACAGGTATGAGCCACCATGCCTTGCCAGAAGCTGCAATTTTCATTGAAAGACCTGGAGAGCAAGGTTCCTGTCTGATTCATTTTTATGTCCTTGAGGTCATTATCAATGTCATCCATCAATAATTGATGGTGCTTGGTCTCAAACTCAGTATGTGTGGCTACATAATCCATACTTTTAAATAGCAACAACTGATTATCATTCACAAAGGGCTGCTACTCAGTAGGTGTATCATAAATATTTGCAGAATTAAACAGATTTGTATTGGTAAGTAAGCTAAGGCATTATGTGCCCCAGTCATGTTAAGACTTCATTAGGTAAGGTAGTGAGTGGTTTTATGTCACTGGAAGCCTAAGCAAAAAAAAAAAAAAAAAAAAAAAAAAAAAAAAAAAAAAAAAATAGCTTTATGTGTAGAAAAAAATGAGCTTTAACTCTTAGTTTTTATGTGCACTAGCTTTGTTAGTCTTAGATAAGTACTCACCTTTTCTGTACTTCCATTTCCTCATCTATCTAGTGGAGTAAGTAACTGCAGCCTCAAGGGGTTGTGGTGCACATAGTGAAATGGCGAAAATGAAAGCACTGGGCTTGATAGTTCAGGAGCATAATACAGAGCCATATATTTTATTTTTCTTCCCTGAGGATTTGAAAGGCAAGACGGAGAAAATGGGAGTCAACCTGTGTAAATTGGGGAAGGGACAAAGGTGTAGGATGAAACAAGAAAGCCAAGAAAACATGGGTTGTGGACCTGGGGGATGAAGAAGGGAAGGGGAACTATTGCTTTCTAGTATTGTACCCTCTGAGTTTCTCAGATTCAGAAGCTAGTCTTCAGCATGTTAAACAGCTCATTAATTTTCTGAGTTTTTCTCAAAAAAATTTTTTTTTGTTCCAGGGAGTATCAGGTAGCCAAATGATACAAAAGGTTTTCTCTTGTCTCAAATATCTGCATTGGCATTACATAAAGCCAGAGACTCCATAAGTTTCCAGCTGGGAGAAATTACAAGAAACCAAAGGTCTCCCCCTTGGGAAGGGAAGGTTCAGTACTAGATCAGTTTTTGCTCACCATTACAGTGTCTGGCATACAATTCCCAATAATTATTTATTGAATGAATCAAAGTATTACTTTTGTTTTCAAAAGGGGTGAGTTGCCAGCCATCAACTTTGCACTCTAGGAGTCAGCAACAGAAGGCAGACAGATTGCCAAAGGACAAAGAGATACATGAACAAGCATTGAGCAAACACATATACTAAAGGCCCTCTTCAAGCCAAAGAATAAGTGCCTTTTTCTTAGTCGTCACTCTCTCACTGTTTGTGCATTTAGTACAGAGAGGCTGGCATTTCATAATCCAAATTCCTGGCAAATTTTCTACAAGTCTGCCTTCACAGAGATGTGCAAATTAATTTAGTGAAAACGTAGCCATGAATTCACAGGCCCAAAGAACATAAGATCTGTAAAGGCTTTTGACTTAAATCCCTTCATTGTGCTCAGCAAGAGAGAAGATAATTGTTCAGGGTCACAGAGTCATAGACTAAGCTGGGACTTCAACTTACACCTTCAGAACCAGTGTAGTTTCTCTTCTATCTCATTGCCCATTGATATGTGAATTACTAATGTGAGGAGTGTATAATCAATCCATGTCCATATGTTAAGGGAGAACCACAGAGACCTTGATCTGCTACTACTTTACTAAGCAGGTTTGTTACATTTTCTACATTCTACTTCTATCTTGATAATATCCTATAAAAAACAGACTTCTCTGTAAATTCTCTGGACCATAAGTATCTAGTGGAACATTTTGTGAGTTTTATATTTGCACCATTCAACATAAAAATATTAGCCATACACTCAAAAAAAGCAGGTTTGTTCACTTGGTCAGTAACAAATGACTTTCCATGAGAACACAAGTTTTGTTCAATAGGAGCAATATTACTTGGCACAAGTAAGGAGGATACTGGGAGTATTCTCTGAAGCAATGTCTCCCTGAGACATTGTAAGTAACAGAATGGCTTTATGGGGTGATAGAGAGAGGAGAGGCTGCATCATAGCTGGTAGAGAAGGTGTCCCAATTGCACAGATGCAGTAAATCATTAGGCCAACACATAGGTCACATGTTATGGTAATGATGCTATAGCTCCACCCAGGGTAAAGGTTTTAGCATGGTAATGAGAAAAGTTCATTGGGATTCATCTGTAAGTTGGTGGGGTCTGTCAGGAGCTGTTTTTATGAAATGACTACATTCCACACAAAGTTCAGGAAGAAACAGACTTCATGGAAGTAGGCTGTAAAGTAGGCTGAACACTCAAATTGATTAAATTTCTGGAGACTCTCCCTTTCTGCTACAGTAGCCATTAGCCATATGTGTTTTCTGAGCATTTGAACTGTGGCTAGAACTACTGAGGAACTAAATTTTAAATTGCACTTAATTTTGGTTCATTTACCTTTAAATAGCTACATATGGATGATAGTACCTACCATATTGATCAGCACAGCTGTGAAATCTTAATGAGAATTCCTGCTTTGCTTTTCTTCTATGACTTTTAAGAATGGAGGGGGCTGAATTCTGTAAATGTAGAATGGTAGAAAGAACTTCAAGATCAGACAGACTTGAGTTCAAGTCTTATCTATATTACTCAATAATTCTCTGCCCTTAAGCAAGTCCCTTTTTAACTTGGAAACTTAGTTTTCTCATCTATAAAATATGGAGAGTAGTTTCTAACCTTACAGAGTTTTGAGGCCAAACCATGTGGGATTGTCTAGCACAGGGCCTGGCATAGAACAGTGCTTAGAGTCTGTGAATTTTACTTTTTTTCTCTCCTGTTATTGAAGGCCACCAGTGAGCCAGGGAAGGGAGTACTAGTAGGTGTAAGAGTGGTTTTGAAGATAAGCATTCCCCAGGAAATAAAAGGGCACATGGTTACAGTCAGGGTGGAGAAGGAGGGTTAGAGGTGGAGGTCTAATAAACAAGGCAATACTTCAGGCAGGCTAGAGGAATGCCCTATAGCAAAGGGAAGCCAAGAGTTGAGGCAAGTGAAGAACCTAGGGTTAGGAGTCCAGAGGTCTGAGTTTTAGATTCTACTGTAACACCCCCTGACCTTCTTTAAGACTCAATGTTACTATTCATAAGAATGAGGTGGTAGTGTGTCGTGATAATTGGGGGAAAGTATTCACTAAAGTGTAAAATCTCAAAATTTCTTTCCTTTTTCTATGTAACCCAGACTGTTGTATTTATAACATTAGCAGTTTCTTTGAACCTTAGGGCCCAGCCCTATCATCTGGCTCCAGAGTGGATTAGTAGATTTTACCAGCCTTAGTTTCCTCCCCTATCAGCAAATTCTCCTCTCCAATCTTCTTAAGGCTCAATTATTAAGTATTCACAAAGCTCTTCCCCAAGTATCTTCTTGTGGAAATCCTTCTTACTGTGTCAGGCCTCCTTAAAAGTCACCTCCTTTGTAAAACACTGTCTGATCTGCTAAACTAAACTGACAGCTTTGTTTTTTAAGTAAGACAATGGGCCATGACAGGTGCACAAAACTTAGAGTTGGAAAAAACAGGATTTTAGGTAAATTGCTTCATTTCCTAAGGCTTCAGTCTTCTCAACAGTAAAGCAAGTGTGGTAGCACTTATATTCCAGGGTTATTGTGAGCATTTAATTCATTTAGTAGGAGAAAATAAATGTGTCAGCAATTTGTAACCTGTGAAGGGCAGTACACACAGCAGAAATTAGCTAATGAAGTTTTATTCTACTTTTCTTATACCTCTAGGGAGAAATTACTTGTCTGCTGTGTTTTAGAGTCAGATATTGACCTGTCTGTCTCCCTCCCCAGATTGTGACCTCCTGAAGGGTTCAGACTGTATCTTAGTTGTGTCAGTATCTTCAGCCCCAAGGGTAATATCTGGCACAGAGCAGATACTAAGTCAGCCTACAACAACACATTTAACCCATACAGAGCTGAACCTCAGACCCAACAACGTTTTTTTCATTTTGTAATTCAGTAGTAAAATAAACCTTTTTTCTGCACAGAAACTACTGTCACTGCTCATTTTGTCTTGGCTGCCAGGGAGCTCAAAATACAGCAATTATGTTTGCCATGCTAGTCTGGCTCACTCCTTCTTGGGTCTTTATTTTCTCCCATTCATGATTTACCACTTATTGCAGGTGCTTTTGAATGTAAAGTGTAGCCAAACCCTTGTGGAACTGAATAGTAATTATGTCAATGAGTATTAGGGTCAGACACACCAGATTCAGATTCTGTCTCGACTATTTTCCTGCTGGGTGACTTTGGACAAGTTATTTGATTTTATATATATTTTTTGATCATCATTTTCGCTCATCATAAAATGGTGGTAAAAATTTCTAACTCAAAGTGACGTAAAATTGAATGAGGCAAGGCATAGCACCATACTCTCCTCTATTCTTTAGATTAGGAAACCGAGGCTCTGAAAAGTTCTCTCACAGTTAGTAATTGATTCAAGGCAAAGATTCTCTATGCCCTTCTCTATATTGCTCTTCAGGTTGCTTGGGGAAGTAAGGTTGGGGGAAAAAACGATATATCCAGAGTTCTATAACCTTCATCCCCAGGATAATTGGAATGGAGGAATTCGAGGACATCAGGCCAAAAGCCTTCTGGAAACAGACATAGTTGTTGTTTATCAGTGACAAGGAGAAATGAGGAGGACTTATGGATCCCAAGAACAATGTGGATAAAGAATATGAGGCTTCTTACATTTAAAAAAGCCTGCTAACAGTCTACAATTCCTCTCCAGATATATTATCTAATTTTAATGCTCAACACAGATATTTGAAGAGTGCAGAGCAGATTCAAATTATACATGTGATATCTGATATCCACATTACAGAAAGGATACTGAAGCCAGAAAAGGAAAGGCCTGGTTTTAGGTTATACAATGAGCCTGTGCCAGAGTCATGCCTTATTCCCCTATCTACTTTCCTCCCAGCCCAGTACTCATTCCAGTATCCCTGCAGAAAACTTTACAACAAAAGGTCTCAGAGTGTTAGGTGAGAGAAAAGAGGTGGAGGCAGGTAGTCTGAATAGAAAGGATAAGTACTTCACTCCCTTTCCAGGGAGCTAACATTAGCCTGGCGAGCAGCTTCCTGTGCCATTCTGACTAACCCTCCATAGATAGACTTTCCACATCTGCCTTCCATTATGGTCCTAGGCAAGAGGATAGCTTAGGAGGTGGATAAGGAGAGCAAGCCACACCAGCAGTAAAAGGAAGCTTTTGGACTATGACTGATAAACCATGGCTGCCTTCAGGTCAGCTAGGCAAATAGACCCTAAGAATCTTCTCTGGGTCAGATCCTGTATGGGTCCAGTGATGACTGTATGTTGGCCCTGTCTTCAGGGAGCTCCCAGTCTAGTGGGCATGATCTCCAAGATCAACTACAGCTTTAATACTACACAGAGTATCTAAGTGCAGCAGAAACAATGTGATGGGGCTGAGAGAGAGAAAAACCTGTAACTGCCACCCCATCCCTATTCCCAGGGACTACCCTAACCAAGATTAGCACAGTTTGAGACTCCTACCCCCATCAGCAGGTCTGGAAGCCGTAATAATAATAACAATAATTATTATTACATTTGTGCAAGGCACTGACCCAAGTATTTTTTATGTTTAACTTATTTAATCCTCACAGCAATTCTATATAAAAATCATGTTATATCATTTTTTCAGATAAGGAAGCTAATACATAGGAATGCCTCAGGAGACTGCAACGGCACTAAGTCAGCTTAATTCTGCAAATATGTGCTTAATTTTGTGCTGGTGCTGGGAATACAGAGCACCATGGGAATACATAACCTCAGTCATGTGGGAGAGCAGAAAGATAAACAATTAGTTTATTTATTATTAGTTAGACAATCCCCAGTTTTATATACAGTTATATATACAGTGCCTACTATATACCAGGCACTGTGCTAAGTACTTAGGGTAGATGATAAACAGTGTTATAGTGCAGAGTGACAAATGCCATGGCAGGAGTAAGCATGGAGGCTGTGATATCTCAACTGTGAGAGTGGCAGGGGGAGTCACTTAAGGGATCCTAGAGAAAGTTATCCTCTGGGCAACTGCTACCCTTCAGATACTTAGAAGAAACTAGCCCAAACTCCTCCTTCTTAACTAAAAACCATCCCCTCTGATCACTCAGCCATCCCCTCTGATCCAAGAAAGCCCACAGTTTCATACTTTTTAGGTTTAGGCCAAGGTTGAGGGGCTTTATGCCCACAGGTAGGTCAAAGTATTCAGTCCCAGAAACCTCCCTCTCATTTCCCCTTTCCCCAGCAGTATGTACAATTGGTCTATATGGCTTGCCTTAAAAAATATTTTGCATGATGCCTAAATAGGAAAGAAACTCCTGGCATCTCACTGCAGTGCCTGTCTCATTGTCTCCATGGGGAGTACCTTCAGACAGCTCTTGCCTGGAAGTTTTGTCTGCAGCATTTTTCTATCCTTTCATTATATTCATATTTATTACAAGGGCATAAGCAGTGTCTGAAAGTCTGTCTGCTCAGCACAGCAATGAGATTTTTTTTACATTCATAGCAATTTTTTGGACCAAATTCTCTAATCCTCAGAAAGAATATGTGTCTATGTATTTATATACAGGTATGTGGGGAAGTGGATAATTTTGTAAATAAATATATGCAAGAAATTTTGCGTACTTGCAAGCATTTCTCTTTGTGTGTATGTATATGTGTGTGTATGAACATGAGCTGGTTTAGATGTCTGCAAGATTTCTTGCAAATTTCCCAAAAGGATGCACTCTATAAAATCGTCTTTCCTTTAACTTCATGGATAAAGAGATAGTGAGTGATTGTTGCTAGCTGAAATGATTGCCTTCATGGGAATTATTTTCTGACAACTAGATTAATAATAAAATAAGTGAAAATAATCACTCAATATAATTGAACCAGGTGATATGGCAAACACTACAGATTACCTCATTACATTCTCAGAACAATCTTGTAAAGGAGGCAATATTTTACCCTTGTTTTCTGTATGAGGAAACTGAGGGTCAGAGACATTGAGTCATTTGTTCAAGATTATGCAACTTAGAGGTGGCAAAGCTAGGATTCCAACACAGGATTCTGATGTGAGGGATCCCACTTGTAACCATTACACTCGTCTAGATTCAAACCAAGCTATCATCTAAAGTTTGGTACAACTAGAGTATCTTATTCAGGATGTCAAAGACCAGAATGTGGAGTTTAGCATTAAAATGAAAAGCACTGGGAGCCACTGACATTTTTTGAACAGGAAAGTTCATAGAAAGTGATGTTTTGGGAAAATGAATTTCTGAAGAGTGGAGACAACACTTTTAGACCAAGCATTTTTGTCTTTACTGCACTGATTTGTGTGATCCAACCAAGAACACAGGGAGTAAATTGGTCCATGTGGTCCATGTCCTTTCTTGAGATCATGGCAGCCAGTCTTGGGTAGCGTCTGACATGGGAGAAAGACATAAGGTTTTGACTTTTAGAAAATGTGCCAGATGAACTTGCTATAGTTGCCTGGAGGCAGATTGCCAACTCATTTGGCCTTTAAGTGCTTCCAGAGGTTCTGACCTTATTTCTGGATTTTGTTTAAGTCTATTCAGATCTCACTCTAGTGCTATATAGTAGATGTGCAAGTCCTTTAACTTCTCTGAACTTCTGAAAGCCAGTTTTTCCTCTTCAGCTCTCTGCTCTCAACCTCCATCATTCTCTCAAAATTCAAGTCTAAAATACCTCACAGGAAGTGCAGACGGGTAGATTGTAGGTTGTTTTTTTTTTAAATAACAACTCATTCTAGCTCACTGTAATAAGTCGAACAACACAGAGATACATAAAGAAAAGGTTCAGTATTTCTCCCAAGTCCCTTGTCTTTCTATTCAGCAGGCAACTGATGTTATCAGTTTGGCATAATTCCTTCCATATTTTTCTCCACGCTCCTGAAGAGATGGTCAGACAAATATACATACACATAGAATTGTTTTTTTCTAGACACAAGGGGTCATATTATGCACATGTTTTTACAACATCATTTTATTTCATTTTCAGATGGAAAAAAAGCAACTTACTTTGTTCAGTTAACATTAACAAGATTTTGGATTTTGTTCGAGATCAGTAACCATTGGGAAAAGACCAACAGATTCGACCACAAAAAAATTAAAATATTTCAGATGGAAAAAAAAATTAAGTTTAATAAAGACACTAACCCTTTATCTTTCATATGAGTTGAAAATATTTTTCCCAGTTTATTCTTTTCCTTTTGACTTACTTTGCTGTTTTTTTGTCAGAGAAAGTATTTGCTTCATCTTGAAATGAAGGAGATCTTCTTAAACAAGGCAGAAAAGAAAGGTGGCATGAGAGATAAGATAGGCATAAATTGAGTACCTTGAAGAAAAAAGAACTAAGGCTTTTAAAGGGGCCCTCTCCAGACAGAAGGAGGGTTTAGACGTGAAAGCATATTGAAGAAGGCCAGAATCCAGTGGAAGAAACAAAAGTATCAGATAAGCATTCAGGTACCTCCACTGAAGGCAGTTTGATCTGAAACTAAGGGTGTGTAACTATAACTAGCAAGATAAGGAGAGCTTATCTGGGGGGCAATGGTGATAATGACTCATTGTTTAAATGAGAGTAAAGGACTAAAAAAATAACCCTCCCCAGACACACAAGTCTTCATCTACTTGACTGAAGCACTGACAGTGGCGGGAGAATGGTAAGAGATAGAATCCGGACAATCAGATGGTCTCGAGGACACAAACTGCCTAAAAAGATTGCATCTAAGGTGGAGGGTGTCTGAGAGTTTTCTCTAACTGTGATCAGAATGTTTACAACCCTAAATGCTTTGTGGAATTCACCAAAGCCCTCTACCATCACTCTTCATCTCAAGCTCTTGGTCAGATGCCCTCAACCCAGGTAATTTTTGTGATCATTTTGGCAGTAGTATGGGCAGAAGCTTTTGGATCCTTACAGTGAAATTGTGCAGTGAGTTCCCGGTACTTGCTAGCTATGTGACCTTAGGCAAGTAACTTTCTCTCTGAGTTTCACTTTCCTTATTTGAGCAAAAAAGGTTAATACTGACATCAAAGGTTTTTCAGGAAGAGTAAATCAGATAACAGATGAATATGAAAAGACTTCAGGGAATGTAAAGGCCAATAAAAATATAAATTCTTACTACGATGCCAACTTAGGCAGATAAATAACCTGAAGTAAGACAGGCATGCCAAGCAGTAGCTTTCCCTCACTCTTGGCCTCTGCAAAGCATTTTGGACAAGGGGAGAGGTTATATGTATGTGACTAGATGGGCTCAGAGAAGATTCTGAAGCTCCAAGAACCCACCTGCTACTACAACTATGGCCCTCCATCCATGCAACTCATGGAGTGAATGGTACAAGGTTTGATGAGACATAATGAGGTGATGTCTAGTATTTATTCAGTACAATCAGAATTATTAATTCAGGTCAGAAAGTCAAGCAGAAAATGTGTCATCTTATCATCACCAAAGGTGAGGAAGAGCCCAAACTCTGGAATTCCAGGAAGTATCAATAGATAACATTGAAAGAGTCTGAACTCTGAGGTCAGATGTACAGGCAAGTTTACATAAAGCAAGGCCACATAAATGCGCACTTTCAGAGCTGGCCAAAAGTAGGGGACTGAGTGGCCCAGGTAAGGGGTTCAGTAAAGGGATTATTAATTCTACCTTTGTATCAACTCTGGAACCAGACATCCTGGGTAGGTATCCTGGCTCTGGTGCTTACTATCTGTAAAATGTTGAGCAAATCAACTAATCTCTGTGAGCATCAGTAATCATATTTATCTCACAGCGTTCTTTTGATGATTAAATAAATTAATATTTGTTAAATGTTTACAATATTGGCTGGTGCATAGTAAATGTTATATAAGTGCTATTTAAAATAATAAAACCAATTTTCTTAGTAGGGCATGTAAAGTTTTCTTCTTAATCAGTTCCTATCTCTCTAGCTTCATTTCTTGCTGCCTTCTTTTAAAATTGCATTCCTCAGGAATGGAATAAGTAGAACACTGCTCAGTCATACTAGGTGGTTGTACGTCTGTGTGCCTTAGCCTTAGCCCAGAATATTTTCCCTATCATGTTTACTCAAGAAATTATTCTCTTTTCTAAAGCTATCTCAGGCATCATCTTCTCCAGAAGCCCTTTCCTGACTACTGCCACCATACTTCCCCACCCCCTTGAACTAGGCATTATAATCTTTGGACCTTCTACATATTTCCATAGAGATGGCTTAAATTTGTACCTCAATTATTTGTTTATGGGACTATTGGCTGCAGTTAGACCACAAGATCTTGAATGCAGAGGCCATAATCTTATTCATTGATTTCTTTCCAGCCCCAAGCCCATAGCTTGGCACACAGTAGGAGCTGTAAGAATGTTGGCTAACAGGATTTGAATTCAATACATTTTTAATAATTACTAAACTTTTGCCATCTTTGCAACAACTCAGTGTAATAGGTACTACAATTAGGCTCATTTTATGGATGAGGAACCTGAGATTGAAAGAGGTTAAGGGCGCATTAAGGTCTCACCCAGCTGATGAGTAAAAAGAGCTGGGACTTAATCCGAGGCCTTCTTATTTTAAACACAGTCCTTTATCCATGGCAAATGTTTTGTTGTCTGCTCTTTTTTTTTTTTATTAATAATAATGGTTAATGTTTATTGAGCACTTTCTTTTCTCCAGGCACTGAGCTCAATGAATAACACAGACTATCTCATTTAATCCTCTCAACAGTCCTGCAAGGTTGCCCCATTATGGTACCTATTTATGGAAGAGGCAATTGAAGCACAGAGAGGTAAATGAATTTTCTCAAACACACAGAATTTGAAAGCAGTGTAACTTACAGCAAGAGCTTTTAGCTATAATTCTCTACAGATTCTCAACTGAGACATAGAGAGTTCATTCCTCAAGAATGCTACTACTAGCAAATGGGTTTTTGAACCTAGGTGTTGGTGCCACTGAGGATCTTCTTTTTGCATCACAACATGTAGCTGCATCAGTGGTCAAAAAAGGAAGAATTTTGTTTGTGGTGGGGACTTCTAGGGAGTTGAGTTTAGCTGCTTAGCTTTGGGTATTGGGAATGTGGCTTGTAATGGCATGGATTTTTGAGAGGGTGTAAAAGGGAAAATATAGGCTAAAGTTCATATCCTGTCTTCTTTTCTCAGGGATTTGCCCTGAGCACATGTTACCTACCCAGATGAGAAAAAAGAAAAAAAAAAAAAAAAAAAAAAAGACAGGCAGACACAAAGGACAATGGTTTGGGGAAAATCAGTTACTGAAATGAGGCCCGAGACAGGCATGCTTTCCACAAGACAGTGTTTTCATCTTCTGCTTATCCAGCTATAATCTCCCTGGACAAGTATTTATTTAACAGGAAAGGATGAAGGAGTTGATCATTTTGATTTTATTTATTTGCTGCAGACATTGGAAGTTGCCCATCTTTGAGTCTGCAGTGATAAATAAGATATATTATCTGATCTCCTGGATTTATGAACAAGGCTGTGCAATTGCAATTGCCTCTGGGTGTCTAAGAACGATGCATAAACAGAGGAAGGGAGCAAAGCAAAGAGCAGAATTTAGGAGCTTCCTGGATGGGAGAGCACTTGCTAAGTAGGCAAAGGGACCCACTTTTATAAAAGTGTGTGCTGGAGTTCACACACCAGAACCAGCCAAGCCTGGTGGTTCAAGGGGCATCACTCAATCATTAAAAACACTATCATGATCCTAGGTGTCCAAGTCTCCACCTGACAAGTTGATGTATCTTATTGTGAGACAATCGAATAGGCTGGAATAATCAGGCTACAGAGCATTGCAATCCTGGGCTTTTGAGCAAGCTAGGGAGATAGATGCCTGCTTCTTGGCGTGAGAACATGGGTCATGCGTGTAAATTAGGGTCTCTGGGGTGCTTAATTTACAGATTGGGAAACTGAGGCTATGGTAGAATTTAGACTAAAAACCTTTGACTCCAAGACTAGTGTTCCTGCCACTTCTCCTGAGCTAGTTTTATTTACGGATAATCTCTATAGTTGATTGCAGAGAGAATTTAGATATTTGGGGAAGTTCCTAGCTCTGGTGTGACTAGAGAGTGCACAGAGAAGAGTGGAAAGGGTCTTTTAGCTCCAGTGTTTCAAAATAGACCAGAGGTACAGAAAGAATAACGTATTTGCAGTCAGAAACCCCAGGTTTCAGTCCCACGTTGCCCTTACCTAAGTGATCTTGAGCATACCCCATTTCTTTTCTGAATCTTAGTTACACTATCTGTAAAATGAGGCTAATAAAACCTATCAATGGGCAGAGGGATTGCCTGAGTTATGAAAAAGCTCTAGAGAGGTGGTAGGGTTTATGGATCACAGACCCCTCCTTTCAGATTTCCCCCAACATTTATCAGCCACCAAAGGCTTTTGCTTTTGCATTTAAATGGCTTTCATTCTTTGTCCAAAAACATTTATTGAACATTTAATATATGTAGAATGTCACATTAGGTGCTTTGAGAGATGGTGAGATAGGCCATAACCAGACCTAAAGGCATCTGGATAAGTAATCAGCCAACAGTAAGAAAAGACAAATAAGTAATGATTACAGCTAAAATCAGTGAGCTGAAGGCCAATGGTGTCTCTGCCTCCAAAGCAACCTTTGAAAGAGCTTCATTTAAATCACTGTTTAAATCCCCTCAACTAGTGCTGCCTCCCTTCAGCAGCCTATTTTCCACCCTATCCATAATATACATGATCAGAAGATACTTGCTTGATATTACAGGATATCTCCATTTTGGCTCCAATGACGTTTTCTCTTACTAGTCCCCAGAATCAATCACCCATACTCCTTATGCCTTGGTTCCTTGCCTAGCCTCCCTCCCCGATAATTTCTTCCATTCCCAACATCATCCTTACTTCTCTCTCTGCATCTATCTTTGCCTATAGTAATCCTACTTTATCATCCTTTGGGTACCAGCTACAATTCCACCTCTTCTTCCTCCAGGTCTATCGCCTCTGAGCTCCTAAAATTAAAATCATATAGTTTTGCTCTGAACTATTAAAACCTGAAGTGATTCCAGGCTATTTGTCCTGGAATCTGAACATCAGCTCCTTGGAGGCAGGATCATATTTTTTCTTTTTGCCTCAAAATTCAGGACTTGTTATTTGACACTAGTTTGGGTGGAATTCAAACATACGTCCCTTGGTTGCCAACATATTGACATTTTTGGAATGTTGAAATAATTTCAGCAGTTTATGGTAGGAATTTTTCAACCTGTTTTTAAAAATAGAACCCTCTACTGCAAGTGATATTTAACAGGGACTCATAGGATAGAAAACAGATAAAAGTAAAGCTATCTTGGCTAAATGGAAGACCATCCTTCTTTGGTAATTCCTAGGCTTTTTCTGTAGAATACTCTTGGATTTCATGAGGCACAGTTTTATAACAAATCTCTCAAAAGATCAATAGGCCAGAATGTGTTAAAATTAAGATACATACTTGGTGACTGTTGACTGGCAAATGTCATAACTCAGAGACCTGGGTGACCTGATGGGGGCTGTAGGTTTATGGCTTAGGTAGCTTGTTTAGTTTTCCTCTTAATGGGAGATATGATTTACAATAACCACTCACAGAGAAAAGTTTAAAAAGAAGCTCCCAAGGCCCTAGGTGCCTGGTGAGAGAACTCTTCTGCCTAGGGAAAGGCAGAACTCCAGGACTGGCCATCAGCAAATTTCCAGTACTCTGGTTAATTCTCTCCACTGCCAAGAATAACAAGTCCCCTTGTCTGAGAACCTGTTTCTCTCAGGGTCCATTTCTCACTCTCAAAACTATTTCCAATAATCTTCTTACTGTGCTTTCCTTTGTGTCTGGCATCTAAAGAGTCAGATGTTTTCTCTGTGGAAATCTAGCATTTGTAAAGAAAATATGAGCACATATTTTAGTATCCATGTAAGACAATACTTTGGCCCTTTCAGGGAACTTACACAAGGGCAACATCTATTTGGTTGGTAAGATAGCCTGAATGATTTTTTTCTGAAAGCTTCTCAGCTTGTCATACATCTCAGTTCCAATAAACCAGATCTGGACCACCTTTGGGATGAACTGCAGGTTATAAACTATGCTTTCTGTACTTGGAGTCCACAGGAATGCACCAAGATGCACCTGTACTGTAAGTCTAGCCCTGTGAGTTCCAAGATTTAATAATAACTAGCTAATTAGCACTCTTTTAAGTGTTTTGCCTGTATTAACTCATTTAATTCTTAAAACAACCTTATGAGATAGGTGCTGTTTTAACCCCATTTTTACACGGGATTGAGACACACAGAATTCAAGGAACTTGCACAAGGTCAGACATCTAGATAGTCACAAAACTAGGATCTTAAGCTGGGCATTCTCTGAATCCAGAGCCCAATTTATTATCTACACATTGTACACTCATATCAGTTTCTTATAGATGAAGAAACTGAAGCCTTGAGAAACAAAGCAATTTGTCCACATTAGTGAGGTGCTTCTCCACCCAACAAGAAACTATCTTAATCCCCTCTTTGGTTCTCTCTTGCCTTCCAGGGTGTGAGCCAATGAGAGTAGCCACACGGTGGAAAGCACAATTGTATGAGAGGCCAATAGTTTTGATTCAAGTTCTTTCTTTCTTATTCAGCGTCTCTTTGACCCTATGGAAGAAGAATTTTCCTTACTCTGTATCTGCTTCCCCAATGGCAATATGATAATTTAGGACTATATTTTATGCCATTTTCAGTCCAAGTCAGAGTATAAATTATTTGTAGACTTTTGATTTACTTTAAAAAGCTCATCTGTATTTTCTTTTGTATTCCACTCCATAGCAAATATATCTTCATTTAAAAATAATTCTTACAAATCCTCTAGTAAAGTCAACTATCTCAAGAAGAGTTTCCTTATGGTCTATGCACCTACTGTGCACTTGGGAAGACCCCTGAGGAATACTCATTTCGATTTCAGGGTCACTGAAGTAAAAGATGTCTCCAAAGGCTCTCTCTGTTTTGATGTTTTACAATATAAGTCATTACCTTCATTGCAGAAAAGCCAGTGTCCTGTCTTAGTTACTGCTTAACCCCATTCTATTATGTAAGGGAAAAGAGAGCAAAGATAGAAGGACAAGCAGACTGAATATATCCTTCAAACTCTCCAGGGCTCTGCACTTATTAGCATAAAAAATATTTCAAGGAATGGCTTCGTGGAAAGTCAGTGACCACTCTATTACAAACAAGTGGTGTGACCTTTGAACCATCTGTTACTTCTAAGATCATCTTGTCCAACCACTTCCTTGAATGGATGAGGAAATTGGGGCACAAAGACAGGATGGCCTTTGCCTGAGGTTGCAAGAATTGGCGGGGTTTGGATTAGAATCATGACACTCTGTTAAATCTAGAGAATGTAATATACAAATTATACCAGTCACATGAAGCTCCTGGGCCTCAGTTTCCTCATTCCTAAAATGAGAAGTCACTGCTATATCTCTGCGTTGTTACACTGATGTGACGAGGCAATTAATGCAAGATATTTTTGGACTGATTACTTATTGTGAAAGCATCAGAAATGAGAGGTGGGGATCTCTTAAAACAGACTTTCTCTTGCTACTGGTTGGTTTGGGCTATTGGGTTTGTTTATAATTAAGTTAAAACTTCATCTGTTTGGCCAGGCGTGGTGGCTCATGCCTGTAATCTCAACACTTTGGGAGGCTGAGGTGGGCGAATCACGAAGTCAGGAGTACGAGACCAGCCTGACCAACATGGTGAAACCCCGACTTTACTAAAAATGCAAAAATTAGCTGGGCATGGTATTGTATGCTTGTAATCCCAGCTACTCAGGAGGTTGAGGCAGGAGAATTGCTTGAACACAGGAAGTGGAGGTTGCAGTAAGCCAAGGTCGCACCACTGCACTTCAGCCTGGGCAACAAGAGTGAGATTCCATCTCAAAATAATAATAATAATAATAATAATAATAATAATAGTCTATTTTTAACAAATACTTATATAATGCTTATTTTATGACAAGCATTGCTCCAAGTGTTTTACAAATATTAACTCAGTTAATTCTCCTGATAACCTAATGAAGAGAGTTATAGTATTATCTCCATTTTACAGATGAAAGAATGGAGAGGCAGAGAGGTAGGGTAACTTAGTCAGAATCTCACAGCTATTAAATTGCAGAGAATAAATTTGAACTCAGGTCATTTGCCTCAAAAGTTTATGCTCCTAATGGCTAGATATCATCTAGTCAGGTGAAATTGGTTGTGTGCAGGGTGGTATCATAAAAAACTTATATGATAATCTCAGTGTTGTTGCTGAAAAGAGTTTAGTAATCTTGGGTTAGTCATTATTCTCTATGCCTCTCCCTAACTGTGCAATGAAATATATCTTTATTTTGCTCATTTCTTGTCCTTCAAAAGCCCAGAATTTCTTTCTTCACTTCAGAGACAAGCAATGTTTTTCTTCTCTCAACCCTACTCCCAGCCCAACCTAACTTACCATCTTTAGGGAACAGTATTTTCTCAGCCTGGAGATAACTCAACTAGAGCAAATGATCTTTTACTTTTAGAGCCCCTAGATACCTCAACAAAAGTAGAGCTTCAGGAAAGTTCACTGTGCTGTTGTTGGTTTATATTAATAATATAATTATTGTCTGTACCTTAAATGTGATTGGGTTGTTAACAGTATTAAGAATTTATTTCTCTTCATTCTGTTTGTTTACTATCTATTTGGGGAACAGGGTGTGATTAAGCAAGCATTGTTCAACACATTTTCTTTCTTTGTACTGTAAATGTTAATTTGAGAGGCAACTTGGGACCCTGTCACCATTTGCCCACATGAACCCTGGGCTCATCATTTAACCTTGGTGACCTTGAGTAACCAACCAGCCAGGAAGCAGCCCCATTAGTCACTCAAACACAAGGCTTGCCTTTTTACAAGAGTGCAGTGTTGTGGAGCTCAAACAGATTTCTTACGTCTACCAGCTGCCACTCACTGAGATGAAGAAACAGGTAATAGGAGGAAATTACCCATGTGCCCCCTGCAAGTGGCCAATACAGTGGTATAACTAGCATAATGGAAGTCTTCTGAGGTCAGGCACTGGATCTTGTTTGTTTGTAGTAGTCTCTTCATTATGTAACACAATTCTAAGCCAAAATATGGCAGTTGAAAATTACTGTGGATTGACTGACATAATCCAGGTCTCCTGACTTCCAGGTGAGAATTCTTATTACTCAACCATATTTTTTTCAAATATAATTTTATGCAGCTTTGCAAATTGGCATGGTCATAAAATCCCAGGGTATGAAAAAATCAGACTGTGATTAAGACATTTTTTGTTTTAGTTAAAAACACCTTCTCTACCTACCATAAGCTCCAGCTCCTTCTTGGCCCAAATACGTTATTGTATCCAACATGGTGGGTGGCAGAAAGGCTCTAGGAGTGAAGGCCATGGAGGGAGGTGTGGCAATTGAGGCAGCCAAGCCAAGCCATTTTGTGTTTCTGGTTTCGTTAGTTATCTATTGCTATACAACAAATTATTCAAAACTTAGCACCTTAAAAACAATGCACATTTATTTTTCACAATTTCTGTGGGTCAGGAAACCAGACATGACTTAGTCGAGTGCCTCAGAGTCAACATCTCTCACAGACTACAATCAAGGTGTCACCTGGGATTGCAGTCATCACAAAGCTTGACTGGGGTATAATCAGCTTCTAAGCTTACTCAAGTGGCCATTGGCATGATTTAGTTATTTGTGGGCAGTTGAATTGAGGGCCTCATTTGCTCACTAGCTGTTTAAACAGAGGCTTCCATCAGTTCCTTGCCATGCCAGCCTCTCCATAGGACAGCTCACAAAATAGCAACTAGCTTCATCAGAGCAAGCAAGTGAAGTTGTAAGAGAGGGTGAGCAGGGTAGCAGTTAAAAGTCTTGTGTAACCTAATCTTAGAGTGACATCCTGTCACTTTTGCCATATTTGATTTTTTACAGGGAAGTCACTAGGTTCAGTCTATACTCAAAGAGAGGGACTTACATAGGGTTATGAATACCGGGAGGTGGAGATCAATGTAAGCCCTCTTAGAAGCTGTCTACCACATTGAGTATTCCCAGCTGAAGTCCCTTAGCCTTGCACAGCGTAAGTACACCGTGTGCCTAGAGGCAGCAAATGGCAGTGATCAGAACAGTGGAGAGTTTGGTTGCAGTCCCTGCTCCACCACTTACTGCATGACTTTTGGTGACTTAACCTCTATTACCTTCACTGCCCTCACAAAATAGAGACATGATATCTACCCTACAGAATTGTGGGAATGCAATGAGATTTTGGAATCAAAAGGGCTAATAATCTAGCAAGGAAGAAAGGTACAGTAATAACAGCAGAGGCTATGGCAGTGATAACTTATTTTTTACCAGGCGAGGAGGTATACATGTATAGAGACTTTTACAGTTGCTTTCTAGGACATTATTCCACTTTTGTTATATAAATAGTGGCTCAGTCAGACTGCGGAGGAAGAAAGAAAGTGAACAAAAATTGCCTTAGCAGGTTGGTACCTGAAATTCCATCACTGGTGCATATATTTTTTTGTTGTTGTTGTTTAAAGCAGCATTGCAAATGGAAGCCCAAGAAGTATATCTGGTCTGCAGGGATGTTTTCTCTAGGTTACTGAATGTTTTAAAGGTATTTTAAAATTGAGAGATTTAGATAGGAACCGATTTTTTAGCCTCTCTGGAAAAATTTGGAGATCTGGCAACCTTGAGCTCTCATTCTGCATAGTAGCAACGGCTGGAGCTGAGTAGGCATTAGGTAAGTCACATGCTTACCATAGTCCCTGCCACACACAACACATACGTATACGTTCTTTTATCCAGCCTGCTGTCATCACTAACCTTACTTACCTGGTCCTTATATCCATCTGAGTTTGTAATCCCTTGTCTAATACTTTACTCTCCACTACGTCCCCAGGAAAAAGGAGCATGTCTCAGAAACTTTGCTATGGGCAGCATCTGATGGAGAGTGGGGAGGGGAACAAGATAGGCAGTATGAAGGAGGCAGGCAAAAAGACACAAGGGAGAGTGAGGGATACTCTTCATAATTCTGTCATCCACAGCCCATTGTGTCACCTACTAGAAGACAAGCCAGGAGGATTTAAATGGCATCCTTTGTGAATTTGGTGTGATTTTTAAAATGTTGGATTTCTAAAAGTAGTGACATTTATTTTTTCCTTTCTTTATATTAACTGCCTATTCAGAAACAGGCTGTTTTAAAAACCTGTATAAAATCAGGCTGTGGATTTGTAAGGCATTCTTCCTTGCATAGAAAATTGTCTCTTCTCTGCTGAATCTCTCACTAAGGAAGACTGAGATTAACACCTTGCTCATTCCTGGGCCCATGTTTTCTTGGTCATAAATTTAGAGACTTGTGAAAAGTCAGAGATTCGTAAGCTGAGAGTTCATGGCTGGGGGATTCAGAGACAAGAGAATCCCATGACATCTTATGCACAGTTACATGCATTATTTTGCAGGGAGGGTCCATATCTTTAATAAGTTTCAAAGAGATTCTGGGTCCTTGCAGTGTAGTAAATGATATATTCATGGATTCATTCCACATTTAGTAAACATTCTCTATTCACTCATTCACTCAAAAATTATTTGCTGAGCACCTACTGTGTACAGGATAGTGTCTTAGCCACTGGGGATATGTCATTGAAGAAATTAGAAAATAATCTTTAGTGTTTACATTTTAGTGAAGAAGGCAGAAACAAGGAGAATAAGTAAAATGCTTATTATGTTAAAGAGTGGTAAGTGCTAAGCAGGAGAAAAATAAAGCAGAGCAGGTTGGTAAAAGTAATTTTAGAAAGGATGGCAAAGGAAGATAAGAAGTCAGTGAGAGCAAGCCATGTGAATATATGAAGAAAGAGGAAATGGCAAGTGCAAAGGTCATACTGTATCTGGATTATTGAAGGAATAGCAAAGAAGCCAGAGTGGCTGAAGTGAGTGAGCGAGGCAAAGAGTAGTAGGAGATGTGGCCAGAGAAGTCATGGGGGAGATCATAAAAGGTGTTGTGGACCATTGTAATGAGTTCTCAGTGCCATTGTCTCTGCTGCTCTTTAAACCACCCCCTGACTTCTGACACTCACTTTTGTCATTTCCTCAAACTGCCTTAGCTGTCTTCCCCAGGGCCCTGATTCACTGCCTTCTCAAGGTGAGATTAGGTCTGATGCTGCTGCTTTCTCTCCTGACCTATTCTTGGAGCTTCGGCACATCCTGATTCTCTTAGAATCTCCTAAGAGTTTGTACAAAGCAAGGCCCACATTATGCATTGTTGAAGCCCCAATATCTGGCCTAGAATTAACAAAATGTATGACTGAGAAGAAGGGTTCAACCGAAGCTTGTTAAAGGAACTGAACTTGCTACCTTGAAGTTGTCTCTCTGGACCTTGCAAGCCACAGCCCAACCTTCTTCTAAGCTACCACCAGTTAAACTCCTATGATATGCCAAGCATGATAATAAATGATCTCATTTAGCCTTCACCACAATTGCTTTTACAGATGAGATGAGGAAACTTAGGTTCAGAGAATGGGAAATAATTTGCTTAAAATCACATGGTAAGTCAATGACAAGGTGATCGGTGTTGTTGATGCTGTTGGCCACATCAGTGGGGATGGATTTCAGTCTCCTGCCAGCCTAGCATCAATTCCCATGCCTAATAGCATACCTCAGCAAGATGGCTTTCAGATGTGAGGGATGGAGCCTAGGGCTATTCCATAGACTTCAGAAAGAAAAGTTTAGTGCTCCAAAACAGAAGGCAATCCCCTTTACAGGCAGACCTTCTTGGGACTGAATACCATCTCTGTCACTGATAACCATGTGAACTTGAGCAAGTCACTTCTTTTTTTTTTTTTTTTTTTTTTTTACCCACAAACCTAGTACCTTTGTGAATTTCAAATTATTGGATCAACTATCAATAAGTCAGACGGTAATCATAAAGTCACAGGTTGAAGAGAAATGTCCTTAACACCTGAGTTTTTTTTTTTTTCTTCAACACCGTTTTCTTCAAATGCAGTTAGTTTAAAAGTCTTACTGATTAAAAAGTGCATTAGATCAGATGCTGGCTCACATTGCTTCTCTTTTTGAGCTTAACTATCTCTAACTTACACCTCTCATAGCAGTTTGCTCTTTCTTTTGTAGATCAATGATTTTTCAATCTCTTTTCTTCTACCCCAGCCCACTTGAGAGATACTTTTCACAATAACAATGGCTTATTGCAACACTTACTCCTACTAATAGGAGCAAGTCACTTCTACGTCTCCATTTTCATCTGTATGAATTAGGATGATAAGACCTACCTTGGATAGGGCGTATAGAAGGAGTGGCCAGTGGATTGTGAGGATTAAGTAAGATACATGTATATAAAATAATTTAATACCATATCTAGCACACAGTTTAGGTACTCATAGAATGACAGTTTTCTTACATATCAACCTTTGATGAGGCTAACTTCATTCCTGCTGGAGTTACTGGCTCCTGATATTTTCATGAACATTCTCAACTTTTGTTCAGTCTCTCTGGCTTGTGTGTAAGTGGGATAGTCTTGGTGACACCAGCCGAACTCCAAGCGTCCTCACATTATCTCTTGCACCATGAAACTTTGACAACTGAGCACAGCTGATAAAACTGCCATTGTCTTCTTTTCTCAACTCAGTGTTCTATGTTCCTGAAGATATGGCCCTTTAAAGAGTTTTTGAAAGGCTCATTAAGCTCCTTTTTACCTGACTATCTGTATTGGCAGACTGTGAATTTGTATTGGTGATGATGGTCATCATTATGTCAATTATTTATATTTATGTAAAATTTTATACTTGGCTGAAGACTTTTCCATGTTTTACCTATTTTCATCTTTTTGCTAGGCTTGGGATAGATAGGGATAATTATTTCCATTGTGCAGATAGGGTAACTAAGACTACACTGAGGCCCATTCCATCTCTTTATTTCCTCCCCAGTACCAATGTATGCATGCATAAATCCGAGCTCTAAAGAGAGAGAAATCTGAGCCAAATGAGTGATAGGTTTGAGGAGGCCTTAATCCGCCTTCATAATCTCCATCAACCTTCCAAAGCCACCCCAAATACATGTAAATTGTACATAAAATCAATGTACTTGTCCAGGTAAATGCAGCTTAAAGATAAACCTCTTAGCTCCACTTCTTCTTGTCTTCCCTAAGCCCCCTTATATGGAGATTCTGGAAACACTACTCTTAGGAAAGAATAGGTAAGACTCAAAGTTTATCCTCCTTTCCCCTCTTTCACTTTATCTGGCACCCTGACACTATACACTGACTCTGATATTGCTCCTGACAGAAAGACAGCTTCTAAGTAAACTCAGAGCACCAGCTGCAGAGGAGCTCAGATAGGAAATTTTGGCTCTACCCAGGGAAAGGGGGAAGCTCTGGCTGTAAGCAGAATACATTAGGGCCTTAGGAGGACAAAAGATCTGTTTCATTCAGAACAATGTTTCTTGGGAGTTGCCATGGAGACTACCTATGTACATCCAATACCCAGGTGCCAATTATGCTAGGGGTGGGACACTGGCAGGCATATAATCATGAGAAAGCATTTGTTATGAAGCAGAGGGCTGCAGGTTAGACTTAGAATGGTGGTTCAAAGCATTTAATGCCCAGTTTTCAGGATTAGGGAGACTCAGCCTGGAAAAGTAATACAGGAGAGCCATTTTTTCTTTTAATACTTCATTCTTCTTTCCATTCTTGACTGCAGTGATATTCCTAGAATTTATGACATGGTTAATTGTCAGACATCACCAAGAAGATTGTGTCAGGCTCTGAGTTCTACACTTTAATGGAAACAGAAAATTAGAAGCCCATCCAAAGGGGAATAAGCATGCTGAAGAGTGAAATCCCAAAGACCCTGGAAGAACAACTGAGGGAAATGAGGCCGTTTGGCTGGAAGAAGCGAAAACTAATGGGGATATAGCATCTGCAACATATCTGAAGTACTTCTCATCAGGTAAAGAGGATAGCTGGGGGCTGGGGAACCCCAGGAGATAGAACAAAGACCTGCCGATTGACTCCACAGGGAGTCAAAGTTTCACTCAATACAAAGAATAATTTTATCTCAAAGCAGTCCATGGATGAAACGGGCCATGATCATAGGCAAGGATCTCCCCATCGTTCTTAAGTGTTCTGAAAGTGATCTCCCCCATCACGTGTTTGATGAAGGGATTGAAACCTGCCTTTTCAGGTATGAAACCCTGTGATTCTGTTAATTATGATTGATTAAGGGCTTAAAATCCATACATCCTGATGACTGGTGTTGCACTTTTGATCTCACATCCTACCTTTTTGATGAGGATGAGCACACAGTCCAGTCCCAAGCTCTGGAAAAAGTAGAGATCCTGCCAAAGGAAGATTTCATCTCCATTTTCCCAAACCTAATTTTCTCAACCCAGAAACATTTGCTACCATCATCTCCACCATGATTCTGCTGTCCTAGACTGCCTAAAAAAATGCTTAAAGAAATAAGCTCATATTGTGAACAGTGCCACAATAAATATATATGTACATGTATCCTTATAATAGAATAACTTATAATTCTTTCAGAACTTAAAGTATAATAAAAAAAGAAATAAGATCATAGAAGACTGAATTTTCAGTGTGTTTCTTCGACCCTCTGACCGCTTTCCCTTTAGCTTATCTAATTTATTTTCAACAGTAGCAGCTACAGAGTATATGTTTCTGTGGATTGTAGTATAATTGTGAGAAGCAATAATTTCCCTTTTGTAAGCTAGCATGTAGGCAACCTAAGCATCTACACTGCTTCTCAGCAGACTTGCCTCACATGCACTAGTTGCTTGAAGAGCTTAGGTTTCCACTTATTTTACTCAACAATTAATTTTCCTGATTTGGACAGGAAAGAAAAATAGGGGTGGGAGACAAAAAGAGAAAATAATCTGGAAAGTACTGAAGGGAAGGGGTGATGGGGGCACTAAAACCACTGCTATATAACCAGCCAACAGTGATACTACATGTTTATGGGCTTTGGTTGCCATGGAGACCGTTACGTAACTCCAGCTGGTGGTGAAATTTCATACCACTTGTGGTGGCCAGTGATATTTCAGTCACTTAAGGCTACTTTTAAAGAGAACAAATAAAGTAGCTGAGGGGCCCTTTGTCTTGCTGACTACAAACCTGCACGCCAGTCATTTTCCAGTTTTCTCTGTGTAGCAAAATGTTACCAATTATTCTCTAAGTAGAATTAGGCACTTACTCTTCTTCTCAGCCCAAAATGGCTAGGCAAAATGCTCAAAGTAAAAATGAAAAATAAAAAGCCCCCCATTTGGTGTGGAAGGCCTGAGTGGAAAATTTCAGCTTGGAAAGCTTATTTTTTGGGAAAGTTATGAGTTGAGGGGAGGGCATTTATTTTTTACTAGCACAGAGTCCAAAAGCTTGGTATGTTCTCTGTGTTCAGTCTCTCTCTTTCTCTTGCTCATTTTGCTCTCTCTCTCTCTCTCTCTCACACACACACACACACACACACACACACAAACACACATACACACATGCACACACATACTTAAATTTATATGCATTCACATACACTATCACATTCAATCTCATTCTTTCTTCTAAATGCTTATATTCACATGCATGCTCATATAGATTCATATCACATGTTCTACAAAAAACATATGCATTTGATTGAACATACAGTTCACACAAAAATACTCACATGCTTGAACATAATTAATTTACTCTTAAGGTGTACTTCGAGTTGTTCCCACGCAACTCACTCATATATTCTCAAATACACATGCACTCTTAGACACTTACATAGTAGGCTGAACCTTGTGAAACTGCCAATGTTAATAGTTTTCCTTACACACAGTGACATGCTGAAAGTCTCTCACCCATACACATTATATCACTCACTCATGCATATATCACTCACTCAATATGGAGGCCCTTTAGACCAAAACTGTACTGCGTGTAAGCTGCTGGTTTTTCATCCATGATCACACTGGGTCCCCAAAAGCCACCTTGAGAATGGAGGCAGGAATAAGACTATTATTTCTATCACACAGGTGAATTAAAGGACAGAGTATAAAGACTGGCCGAAGTTCACACAAGTACTAAGCAGAGACTGGAACTCAGAATATTTTTATGCCAAATTCAGTGCTATTGCCCCTGTGGTACCTACCTGTCATGGGTAGAGTGGAGACATTTTGGTGAAAATACTCTGCATGAGGAATTGAGAATGTAAACTTTTGCCTCTGGTGAGCCATATAAGAGGTCAAGGTCAGGATTTAGTTGGTGTCTCTGGCCTCTTTCCTATCTCATCTAGCACTTGAGTAGAGGTCATTCCTTTTAGCCAGATCAGCACTTCCCTCCACTTCTCTAATTCTCCTCTGCCTCCCACTCTTCCTTGCTTCTCTGGTCAGTGAGAAATGCCAACTTCTATGACACTTACATTTTATTATTGCTTATAGAGTGACAACAACTTGCCTGCATGGTGTACATAGAAGCAGGAGTCTCAATACCTTCCTGGAAGTTGAAGCAATCCATCTATGCTGTCTATACTCCAGATAAATCGATAAGGAAAGAGTATTTCAGAGTCAGTTGGGTTCTCAGGACAAAGATATCTCTTTGATTCTGGAGCAGTTGAATTCTAGAGTCAAAGTTGCCTGGAAATTTCTAATCTTTGAAGCTTCTGAGAGCCAAAGATTTTAGGTTGAATGCTAGATCTGAAAGTCTCTGGAGTTAGAGATTTGAATCTAAAATATCAGAATCGAGATGAGAGAACCAAGATATATCTTGTCGTAGAGGAAGGGTGATGTGAGGAGCTGCATTAATTAGCCAAAGTGGGCTGGCTAGCTTCTTTTTTTCTTCTGCAGATCTACTTTTCACCCTCCTCTAACCTGCTCTCTGACTCAGGAGGCCAACATACTTTCATAGGTTCCAGTGCCCTCTAGGTTTCAGTTTGGTTTGCTCATGGAAAGCCCTGGCAGGAAATAGGAGGACGGGAGAAGAGTAAAATCAGGGCCTTTATTCTCCCAGCTCCCTCTCTGTTGTGCCACCTTGAGCTGGCTACTTCTCTCAACCACGGATTACACTGTCTCTCAATGCAGCCTGCTCCACAGGAATCTTGCTTGCCAAATTTCAGTAACTGCCTCTTCCCAGCCTGCCAGGATTAAAAGTGGTGACAAAGCCCCCTGTGAGTATTTCACCATGCCTCCTGGTTCTTTTATATGCCACTCACAACTTTGTAAATTGTCTCCTTAGTAAACCCTTCTTGAATTCTCCTAATTTGCATGTGCTGTTTCCTTGTGGGACCAAAGTATAAGAGAAATCTGTGGGAAGCAGATTTGTGATTGCCCCTCTGAGTTTTAGATCTAAGTTAGGGGGAAGAGGAACCTGGTTTGCTTTTTCCTGTGTTGGCCAAGGTGCCTTAAAATGCCCTACCCTTGTTATCCTGGGGACCTTCTCACAGTGGCCCTTTAGTAATACTCAAGACATTTAGCTGATTGCCTTTCTAAGTCACAAGCACATTCATATTGAGGATTTTGCCTCACCCATTGTGAATGTGTGTCCTTTCCATTATTTCAGCTTGCTTTTTACTTCATGTCTCTAATGAACAGAGTCTACAGCCTGTTCATATATTTTGCCCATGAGCTCTGGAAAGGGCCCAGAAAAAAATTATTGATGAAACTGCACAGGGCTGTTTGAGGGAGGCAAGATGCTAAGGGGTTCAAACATGGGTCAGGGAACAAAGACAAAGGAATGCCTTTCCGCTACAACTGTCAGCATTTTCATCTGAGTTGCCTGAGCCTGCCCACGAAGTTAACTGGTTTTGCCATTCTAGTGTCAGAAAGGCAGAAACAGATCCAGAGAAGGAGAGATGTTTACTTGACAAAGGTTGCACAGCAAGTCAGGGCTAGAATCAGATGAGTACTTGAGAATCTTTGGTTCCTGCTGCTGGCTACACATTTCCACTTATAGCTCATGGCCCCCAACTCCTTCCTTTCATCCTTATCCTTAAAGGTAGGGGTTGAGGAAGGAAGACCACTTTCTTGACTTCACTTACCTCCTAGCAATCCACCAATGTCGTTGGATGATGATGATGATGATGATGAGGATGATGATTGTGTGTGAAAGACTGAAGAGGGCAATCTTAGCCATATTTAGCCCGGGGCATGCTCTTCTTCCCTTTTCCCATTTTCCCTATCTGTGTTTACTATAATAAGATTTTATTAGGATAGGAATGTCAGGGATATTTAGAACAGAAGTTTTAAAATTATGTTCCCCCAAGGTGCTTTAGGGATACTGTGGGGATGGTTGTGAAGGTGAGTATAGTAATCAGGTAAGGCTCCAGGGTAGAATTCCCTTCCCTTAACTGCTACTACTCCTGACATTCCTTCAACCCACAAAAGTAACTCTGTTTTTTTATTTTGGTTTTGTATATTATAAAGGAATTGTTGCCTAAAACAATCCTAAATCAGTGGTTTTGATTTATTTCAACTCCTTTGTTTTACAGGAAATTGAGACCCAGAGAAGGAAAATAATTTGTTCGCAATCACACAGTAAATCAGTCAGTATTAGGTTCAGTTAGGCTAGGACTAATGAAGATTCTGTTTATATGACCCTAATTAAACTATCATTTAGCATCAACTTCACAGCCTTTCCGGACAGCAGTCTTGGGATGAATAGGGGCAGGAACCAACACATTATGCCCCAGATCATAGAGGATATGGCTCTGAAAAGAGAGGTATCATCTTGGTGCTCATGGTGCCTGCAGGGAGAGGCCCATCCTGGGTAGCTGCTTGGCATGCCTAGGGTTGAATTGCACAAGCCTGCCACCTCTGGCCTGGCAACCTTCCCTTCTTCATCCAAGGTCCTCAGTCCACCATGGAGGTTTCCATCCAATCAAATACATTTTCAACTTGGAAAACAAGCTTCAACCAGACTAGCCACCACACAGTGATAGCTAGGCAGAGGTAAGAGGGGTGTATATGTGGTGGTTGGTGGGGATACTGTCTTCTAGGCTAAAGACTTTGGCTACTGCAGTAGCAAAGTGGTGGCAAAAGCTGTGTTTAGAGCAAAGTATATTTGGAGAATTCTTACAGATCATGGTCCACTGCCAGAGAATTTTAATATCTTGCTCTCTTCTCAGGCCTAAATCATTGGACAAAATGGTGAGGTAGGAGAGTTACAGCAGTGGGCAATAGGAATCCCTTGCATCCTTTTTTTTAGCATGTAAACTGCCCTGGTCTTCTCCCAGTGGGGTCTCACGTCCATGTTCTGTACTTCCTTTTCTCTCTCCTGGGTGTTCCGGAAAGAAGACTTTGGGGCAATCAATAATTTATGACTCATCTCTGAATTGTGTTTGTGTGCTGTGGGCTGAGAACATTCTCAACTGTCAAGGCTGATTTTTCTGAAGCATCACTGGGTGCTTGGATGCCCAACAAAGCAATCAGGGTAGAACTAGGGACAATATTGGTGGATATTGTCTGAAATTACCAGAATTAAAGTAGTGAGAGAGTGAAGTCCAAAGTTTCATGCATTTCTTGCCCATTTTACCCTGGAACACTACTGCTGGGTGAGGGATAACCAAGAGCTGGCTAGAAAGCTTTGCCTGCTCTCTGAAATATGGATTCTGATTCTAAGAGAGAAAAAAGTGAGGTCAAGTCAAGAAAATACACTACTCTTTGTGTATCAGGTTCATCTCTCCTCAAGGATAGGAGAGAAAATTGTGAACTGACTGTTGGAAGAAATTTTGACCTGGGAAGAAGTAATTTAGCCTGGGAAAGGGTAGACAGAGACATGGGTAATGAGGGCACATGTCACACAAACGGGAGAACTTTGGCCAGCTCACCAAGGAATTAAATTAAACTGATAGGAGGCTGTAACATACATATAACATAGCACAAATTGCTACGTATTGGTAAAGTAGGAAAGAAGTTTGGAAAAGCAAGGAGAGAATCTCAGCTGCTGATAAAACAATTTGAATGAACTTCCTACAACCAAGGAAACTGTAGACTGTGTGGATTGTTAGGTGTCAGTGGAAACTGTTTATAGTCTTCATAAGGGTGAAAACTCAGGTTAAAAAAAAGATGGCACTGGACTCAAGCTACACCTCCTTTGCTAGCTTCCAAGTCCTAAGTGCCTTACAGTGTCCAGCCTGCTGTTGGCATTCAGCAAAGGAGATTTATTATTATGCTCATTGGATGAGACAGGCAGGAGTCATGAGTCTTGGCAGGAAAAGAAGGCCAAAAGATTTGCTTTAACTAAAAGTCATATAACTTGAAAGGTTTATTGCCGAACTGATTATGTAATGTAGCTTCGAAAGAGCACTATTTAAGATAAAGATTTGAAGCCCTCAGGCAGGTTTGGAAAAAGAAGTTGGGAGAAGACCTGAATGCATTAATAGGTCATTTAAGAACTGCCTGCCTCCTAAACTTATTTTCAGACTGTTAAGAGGGAAGGCAGTGAGGCATGGTAAATGGCACTAGTTTGAAGTCAGAAGAACTGGGCTGTGCCAATGACTCATTTTGATCTTGGGAAAGTCCTTTCCCTTCTCTAGACATCAGAGTCCCACCCACACTGGTTAAAGTGATGGGGGTGGGAAGCAGGAATTAAACTTGAGACTCACTAAAGACCCTTTTAGATTTGGCATCTTAGGCTTAATTATAACCCCATCTTTTGCACCCAGGTGATAAGGACCTAACTAGACCAAACCTCAAGTGAGTGTTCCTCTGTTGGTCCCTTCTCTGTTGGTCATATCCAGTTTCTCTTGGCCTACTCCAGTATTTCTACTCTGGCAGTCCACTAGACTCACACAGGAAAATTTAAAAATGCCAAGACTCAGGACCTACCTCCAGAGATTATGATTTAAAAGCTTCCCTGATAATTCCAGTGGGCAGCCAGAGTAGAAATCACTGCCTTAGACCAACTCCCTGGCAGACACTATGTAAGTTGCTCTAATTTTTTCAATTTTTGTTTTTTGTCTTATTTGTTATTGTCTTCAGATTTGCTCTATGGCCCTTTGAACACTCACAAACCATGCACTTCTAACGCATTTTTCACCCATGAGTATTATTTTAACACTCATCAGCTCTCGAAACTTTTAGAAAAAATTTCTTCCAAACCAGGTTCAGATCTATGTTTAGAAATTTTATCTCTAGTTCTGTAGGTAATTGATGTTAAATTGGTTTGTATGCATGACTTTTAAACAACATGGGAGTTAGGGACACTGACCTCCTGTGCAGTCAAAAATTAACTTGTAACTTTTTTTTTAAAATTTTTTAAGTTATGGGGTACATGTGCAGGTCATGCAGAATTGTTACATAGGTATATACATACCATGATGGTTTGCTGCATCCATCACCCTGTCACCTACATTAGGTATTTCTCCTAATGTTATCCCTCCAGAATGACCCCACCCTCTGCTTTCCCTCCCGTAGCCCTCCCACCCCTCAACAGGCCTGGGAGTGTGATGTTCCCCTCCCTGTGTCCATTTGTTCTCATTGTTCAACAGGTACTTATGAGTGACAACATGCGGTGTTTGATTTTCTGTTCTTGTGTCAGATTGCTGAGAATGATGGTTTGCAGCTTCATCAATGTCCCTTCAAAGGACATAAACTCATCCTCTTTTTATGGCTGCATAGTATTCCATGGTGTATATGTGCCAAGTATTTTCCCTGTCCAGTCTATCACTGATGGGCATTTGGGTTGGTTCCAGGTCTTTGCTATTGTAAACAGTGCTGCAATGAACATACTTGTGCATATGTCTTTATAATAGAACAATTTATAATCCTTTGGGTATATATCCAATAATGGGATTGCTGGGTCAATGGTATTTCTATTTCTAGATTCTTGAGGAATTGCCACACTGTCTTCCACAATGGTTAAACTAATTTATACTTCTACCAACTGTGTAAAAGCATTCCTGTTTTTCCACATTCTCTCCAGCATCTGTTGTCTCCAGATTTTTAATGATCACCATTCTAACTGGCATGAGATGGTATCTCAATGTGGTTTTTGATTTGGATTTCTCTAATGACCAGTGATGAGCTTTTTTAAATATGTTTGTTGCCTGCATAAATGTCTTATTTTGAGAAGTTCCTGTTCGTATCCTCTGTCCTTTTTTGATTGGGTAGCTTTTTTTTTTTTTTTTTTTCTTAGAAATCTGTTTAAGTTCTTTGTAGATTCTGGATATTAGCCCTTTGCTAGATGGGTAGATTGCAAAAAATTTTTTCACATTCTGTTGGTTGCTGATTCACTCTAATGATTGTTTCTTTTGCTGTGAGGTAGGTCTGGGGTTTAATTAGATCCAATTTGTCTATTTTGGTTTTTTGTTGCCAATGCTTTTGGTGTTTTAGTCATGAAGTCCTTGCCTATGCCTATGTCCTGAATGGTTTTGCCTAGTTTTTTTTTCCTAGGGTTTTTGTGGTATTAGGTCTTATGTTTAAGCCTTTAATCTATCTGGAGTTAATTTTAGTGTAAGGTGTCTGGAAGGGGTCCAGTTTCTGCTTTCTGCACACTGCTAGCCAGTTTTTCCAACACCATTTATTAAACAGGATATCCTTTCCCCATTGCTTGCTTTATCAGGTTTGTCAAAGATCTGATGGTTGTAGATGTGTGGCATTACTTCTGCAGCCTCTGCTCTATTCCGTTGGTCTATATCTCTGTTTAGGTACAAGTCCCATTCTGTTTTGATTACTGTAGCCTTGTAGTATAGTTTGAAGTCAGGTAGCATGATGCCTTCAGCTTTGTTCTTTTTTCTTAGGATTGTTGTGGCTATGTGGGCTTTTTTTTTTTTTCTTTTTTTCTTTTTTTTTTTTTGGTTCCACATGAAGTTTATTTTTTTATTTTTATTTTTTTCCAGTTCTATGAAGAAAGTCAATTGTAGTTTGATGGGGATAGCATTGAATCTATACATTACTTTGGGTAGTATGGCCATTTTCGTGATACTGATTCTTCCTAACCATGAGCATGCAATGTTTTTCCAGCTGTTTGTGTCCTCTTATTTCCTTGAGCAGTGATTTGTAGTCCTCCTTGAAGAGGTCCTTCACAACCCTTTTTAGTTGTATTCCTAGGTATTTTATTCTCTTTGAAGCAATTATGAATGGGATTTTGCTCATGATTTGGCTCTCTGTCTGTTATTGGTGTATAGGAATTGTGACTTTTGCACTTTGAGTTTTTATCTTGAGACTTTGCTGAACTTGCTTACCAGCTTAAGGAGATTTTTGGCTGAGACAATGGGATCTTCTAAATACACAATCATATTGCCTGCAAATAGAGTCAATTTGATTTCCTCTTTCCCTGATTGAATATCCTTTATTTCCTTTTCTTGCCTGATTGCTCTGGCTACAACTTTGTTGAATAGGAGTGGTGAGAGAGGGCACACTTGTTTAAAGCCAGTTTTCAAAGGGAATGCTGCAAGCTTTTTCCCATTCTGGGCTTATGATAAATAGCTTGTATTATTTTGAGATATGTCCCATCAATATCTGGTTTATTGAGAGTTGTTAGCATAAAGGGCTGTTGAATTTTGTCAAAGGCCTTTTCTGCATCTATTGAGATAATCATGTGGTTTTTGTCTTTGATTTTGTTTATATGATGCCTCCAGCTTTGTTCTTTTTGCTTAGGATTGTCTTGGTTATGCAGGCTCTCTTTTGGTTCCATATGAACTTTAAGGTTTTTTTTTTTTTTTTTCTTTTACCAGTTCTGTGAAGAGGCTCTTTGTTTGTTATTGGTGTTTAGGAATGCTTGTGATTTCTGCACATTGATTTTGTATCCTGTGAATTTTCTGAAGTTGATTATCAGTTTAAGTAGAGTTTGGGCTTAGGTGACAGGGTCTTCTAAATATATAATCATGTCATCTGCCAATAGAGACAGTTTGACTTCCTCTTTTCCTAATTGAATACCCTTTATTTCTTTTTCTTGCCTGATTGCTCTGGCGAGACTTTCAATACTATGTTGAATAGGAATGGTGAGAGAAGGCATCCTTGTCTAGTGCCAGAATTCAAAAAGAATGCTTCCAGTTTTTGCCCATTCTGTATGATATTGGTTGTGGGTTTGTCATATATAGCTTTTATTATTTTGATGTACGTTCCATCAATACCTAGTTTATTGAGAATTTTTAGCTTAAAGGGCTGTTGAATATTGTCAAAAGCCTTCTCTGCATCTGTTGAGATAATCATGTGTTTTTGTTTTTGGTTCTGTTTATGTGGTGGAATGCATTTATAAACTTGCATATGTTGAAACAGCTTTGCATCCTGGGAATGAAGCCTACTGGATAATAATGGATAAGCTTTTTGATGTGCTGTTGCAATTGGTTTGCCCATATTTTATTGAAGATTTTTGCATCCATGTTCATCATGGATGTTGACCTGAAGTTTTCTTTCTGTTGAGTCTCTGCTGAGTTATGGTATGAGGATGATATTGGTTTCATGAAATGATTTGGGAAGGATTCTTTCTGTTTGGATTGTTTGGAATAGTTTCAGAAGAAATGGTACCAGCTCCGCTTTGTATAACTGGCAGAATTCACCTGTGAACCCATCTGGACTTGGACTTTTTTTGGTTGGTAGGCTATTAATTGCTGCTCAAATTCAGCCCTTGTTATTGATCTGTTCAAACTTTCAAATTCTTCCTGTTTTTTGCCTTGGGAGAGTGCAAGTGTCCAGGAATTTATTCATTTCTTCCAAGTTTACTGGTTTATGTGCATAGAGTTGTTTGTAGTAGTCTCTGATTGTAATTTGCATTTCTGTGGAGTCAGTGGTGTTATCCCCTTTATTGTTTTTTGTTGCAACTATTTGATTCTTCTCCCTTTTCTTTTTTATTAATTTGGCTAGTGGTCTATTTTTTTTGATCTTTTCCAAAAACCAACTCCTGGATTTATTGATTTTTTGAAGGGTTTTTTGTGTGTCTATCTCCTTCAGTTCTGCTCTGTTCTTAGTTATTTCTTGTCTTCTGCTAGCTTTTGAATTTTTTTGATCTTGCTCCTCTAGCTCTTTCAATTTTGAGGATAGGTTGTCAATTTTAGATCTTTCCTCACTTCTCTGCTGGGCGTATATTGCTATACATTTCCCTCTGGACACTGCTTTAAATATGTCCCAGAGATTCTGATACATTGTGTCTTCATTCTCATTGGTTTCGAAGAACATCTTTATTTCTGACTTCATTTCATTGTTTATCCAGTTAACATTCAGGAGCCAGTTGTTCAGTTTTCATGTAGTTGTACAGTTTTGAGTGAGTTTCTTTATCCTGAGATCTAATTTGTTTGCACTGTGGTCTGAGAGACTGTTTGTTATTATTTCCATTCTTTTGCATTTGCTGAGGATTGATTTACTTCCAATTATGTGGTCAATTTTAGAGTAGGTGCCATGCGGTGCTGAGGAGAATGTATATTCTGTGGATTTGGGGTGGAGATTTCTGTAGATGTCTATTAGGTCCACGTGGTCCAGATCTGAGTTCAAGTCCTAGATATCCTTGTTAACTTTTTGTCTCATTGATCTGTCTAATAATGACAATGGAGTGTTAGAGTCTCCCACTGTTATTGTGTGGGATTCTAAGTCTCTTTGTAGGTCTTTAAGAACTTGCTTTATGAACCTGGGTGCTCCTGTATTGGGTGTCTATATATTTAGGATTGTTAGCTCTTCTTGATGCATTGATCTTTTTACCATTATGTAGTGCCCTTCTTTGCCTCTTTTGATCTTTGTTGGTTTAAAGTCCATTTTATCGAGACTAGGATTGCAACTCCTGCTTTTTTTATTTTTTTATTTTTTTTGCTCTCCATTTGCTTTATAAATATTTTTACATCCCTTTATTTTGAGCCTATGTGTGTCCTTGCATGTGAGATGGATTTCTTGAATACAGCACACCAATGGGTTTTGACTTTTTATCCAATTTGCCAGTCTGTGTGTTTTGATTGGGGCATTTAGTTCATTTAAATTTAATGTTAATATTGTTATGTGTGAATTTGATCTAGCCATTTTGATGCTAGCTGGTTGTTTTGCCCATTAGTTGACACATTTTCTGTTGATAGTCTTTACCATTTGGTACGTTTTGGGAGTGGCTGGTACTGGTTGTTCTTTTCCTTGTTTAGTGCTTCTTTCAGGAGCTCTTGTAAGGCAGGCCTGGTGGTGACAAAATCTCTCAGCAATTGCTTGTCCGTAAAGGATTTTCTTTCTCCTTTGCTTATGAAGCTTACTTTGGCTGGATGTGAAATTCTGCATTGAAAGTTCTTTTATTTAAGGATGTTTAATATTGGCCCCCACTCTCTTCTGGCTTGTAGAGTTTCTGCTGAGAAATCCACTGTGAGTCTGATGGGTTTCCCTCTGTGGGTAACCTGACCTTTCTCTCTTGCTGCCCTTAGCCTTTTTGCCTTCATTTCAACCCTGGTGAATCTGACAATTATATGTTTTGGGATTGCTCTTCTTGAGGAATATCTTTGTGGTGTTCTCTGTATTTCTTGGACTTGAATGTTTGCCTGTCTTGTTAGGTTGGGGAAGTTCTCCTGGATAATATCCTGAAGAGTGTTTTCCCCCTTGGATTCATTCTCTCCATCACATTCAGGTACACCTATCAAAGGTAGATTAGGTCTTTTCACATAATCCCATATTTCTTGGAGTTTTGTTCATTTCTTTTCACTCTTTTTTTCTCTAATCTTGCCTTCTCATTTTATTTAATTGAGTTGATCTTCAATCTCTGATATCCTTTCTTCTGCTTGGTTGATGTGGCTATTGAAACTTGTGTATGCTTGGTGAGGTTCTCATGCTGTGTTTCTCAGCTCCATCAAGTCATTTATATTCTTCTCTAAGCTGTTTATCCCAGTTAGCATCTCATCCAACCTTTTTTTTTTTTCTTTGATTTGCTGCCTTCCTGCCCTTCACCTATATCTGGCATTTCTCTCCATGCTCTCTCTCCCCAACTCTGCACCCCCACTGTCCCTCCCCTATTTCCCTCCAACAGACCACAGTCTTTTTTCCGTGTTCTTGATTTCTTTGCATTGGGTTAGAACATGTCCTTTTAGCTCTGAGAAGTTTGTTATTACTTACCTCCTGAACCTGTTTCTGCCAATTCATCTGATTCATTCTCCGTCCATCTTTGATCCTTAGCTGCTGAGGACTTCTGATCGCTTGGAGGAGGAGAGACGTTCTGGTTTTTGGTATTTTCCTCCATTTTGCACTGGTTTCTTCCCATCTTAGTGGTTTTATCTACCTGTGGTCTTTGTAGTTGGTGACTTTCAGATGGGGTCTCTGAGTGGATGTCCTTTTTGTTGATATTGAAGCTATTTCTTTCTGCTTTATAGTTGTCCTTCTAAACAGCCAGGCTTCTCTGCTGCAGGACTATTGGAGGTCCACTCCAGACCCTGCTAGTCTGGGGATCACTTGCAGGGGTTGCAGAACAGCGAGGGTTGCCACAGGTTTCTTCCTCTGCTATCCTTGTCCCAGAATGGTACCTGCCATGTCGGCCTGAGCTCCCTTTTAGGAGATGTCTCTTTGTGTATCCAGAGTGTTTCAGATTGCTTGTTTCGTGGGGGTGGTACCCGCCAAGTCAGACCACCTGTCTCCTTGTCTTAGCCCCCTCCCTTTCAGTTGAATGGGTGGCTCTGTCTTCCAGGCATTCTGTGCACCAGCCAAAAAGGCAGCCCAGACTTGTGTGAGTTTCTGTGTGCCAATGCGGCACCAGCTAAAACCGCTGTACTTGTGTTGCTTTTTGGACTGGGAATCTCCTGGTCTGAGGCAGTGAAAACTTGTTTAGATATGCAGTGAGCACCCACCCTCTGTCCTGCTCTCGCTGGGAACTGCACTCCAGAGCTATTCCTATTTGGCCATCTTGGATCCCCCCTCAGTTTTGTTGATCTTAAACAACTAGATTTTGATAACTGATTTTCTCTAATGTTTTCTGTTCTCTATTTTATTTATTTCCATTTTAATAATTGTTCTTTGTTATTTTTGGTTACTTTAGCTTTAGTTTGCTCTTCTTTTACAAATGTCTAAAAGTAAAAGTTTAAGTTACTGATTTGAGATTTTTCTTTTTTCTTAATATAGGCTTTTGAAGCCATAAATTCCCCTATAAGCCCTGCTTTGCTATGTCTCATAAGTTCTAATAGGTAGTACCTTCATTTTCATACATCTCGAAGTATTTTCTGATTTTAATTTTCATTTATTCTTTAACTCACTTATTGCTTATGAGTGCATTGTTTAATTTCTACATAGTTAAATTTCTCCAAGTTTTTCCATTTAAAAAATTAATCCCATTCTATTTTTATCAAAGAAAATACTATGTATTATTTTATGTTTTTACACTTATTGAAGTTTTTTTTAATGACTTATCATATGGGTTTTCCTGGAGAATGTTCCATGTGCACACAAGAAGAATGCATATTTTGCTGTTGTTGGGTGGGTTGTTCCAGAGTTGTTTGTTAGGTCTACTTGTTTTGTAGCATTTTTCAAGTCTTCTGTTTCCTTGTTGACCTTATGTTTAGATGTTTTATCTGTTATTAAAAGTAGGATATTGAAGCCTTCAAATATTCTTATTAGAGTGTCTTTTCCTACCTTCATTTCTATGCTTTTGCTTTATGTATTTTGGTGTTCTGTTATGAAGTGCATATAACTTTATAATTGTCACATATTCCTGATGGGCTAAAATTTTTATTGTAAAATGTCATTCTTCATCTCTAGTAACATTTTTTTTGTTGTTATTTGAAAGTCGCTTTTGCCTGATATCAGTGTAACCACTTCAGCTTTCCAGTGGCTGCTATTTGCATAATACATATTTTTCTACCATTTTGATTTTAGTCTATTTGTGTCTTGAAATTTAAAGTGTGTCTCATATACAACATGCATTTGGAACTTCTTTCTTGGTACAGTCTGAAAATCTTTGTCTTCTGTTTCAATTTGTCTAACATTCACATATGTTGTTAATATATTTGTAATTATGTCTGACATTTTATTTTTTTATTTTCTGTATGCCTCATGTTTCTTTTTTGTTGTTATTTTTCTGTTTCTTCTTTACTGCTTTCTAGTATTTTAATTTCACTAGTGATTTTGCACTATATTTTTAAGTTTACTTTTAGTGGTTGCTCTAGAGCAGGCATCCCCAAACTTTTTACACAGGGGGCCAGTTCACTGTCCCTCAGACCGTTGGAGGGCCGCCACATATTGTGCTCCTCTCACTGACCACCAATGAAAGAGGTGCCCCTTCCTGAAGTGCGGTGAGGGGCCCGATAAATGGCCTCAGGGGGCCGCATGCGGCCCGCGGGCCATAGTTTGGGGATGCCTGCTCTAGAGTTTACCATATACATTAATTCTCCCTTACACATAGTTTCTCTTTCTGCAGTTTTAGGTGCCTGCCTAAACAGAGCTGATTTATGGAGACAGGGAAATTGCAATAAAGAGTAATTCATGCAGAGCTGGCTGTGTAGAAGACAGGAGTTTTATTATTACTCAAATCAGTCTCTCCAAGCATTTGGGGATCAGAATTTTTAAGGACAACTTTGTGGGTAGGGGGAAGCCAGTTACAGGAGTGCTGATTGGTTAGATAGAAGATGAAATCATGGGAAGTTGAAGCTGTTCTCTTGTGCTTAGCCAGTTTCTGGGTGGGGGCCACAAGATCAGATGAGTTAGTTTATTAATCTGGGGGGTGCCAGCTGATCCATCAAGTGCAGCGTCTGCAAAATATCTCAAGCACTGATGTTAGGAGCAGTTTAGGGAGGGTCAGAATCTTGTAGCCTACAACTGTATGACTCCTAAACCTTAGTTTCTAATATTGTGGCTATTTTTTTAGTCTCACAAAAGCAGTCTAGTCCCCAGGCAATAAGGAGGTTTGTTTTGGGAAAGGGTTGTCATCCTCTTTGTTTTAAACTATAAACTAAGTTTCTCCCAAAATTTGTTTATCCTATGCCCAGGAAGGAACAAGGATAGTTTAAAGGTTAAAATTAAGATGGAGTTGGTTAGGTTAGATCTCTCTCACTGTCTCAGTGGCAATTTTTCAAAGGGGATTTCAAGTTCAGACATGAGGAGCAAGGAGTCATGTGCTTTTGGCTATAGCAGTCTGGAGTGGAGTTACTGCTTCACTGAGTTATGGAGAAGTGAGAAAGAAGTCTTGATTTAAATATCACAGACTCTTGCCTTTCTTGCCAAATTTTCATAGATTTTCTTGAATAGATGTTACATTTGCTGTTTGATCTTTGTACAATTTTCAGAAGCTTTAAATTTTTATTATTATTATTATTTCCATAAGTTTTGCTGGGGAGCAGGTAGACAGAGCTCTTCATGCTGTCATGCCAGAAATAAATTTCCATTCTTTTACTCTTGCAACATAAGCTCCTTACTGAGGGCTTACATGTGCCAGACACTGTGATGACATATGGTCAGTATTATGGACTGAATGTTTATGTCCCTCCAAAATATTTTCTCACTTTCTATAGAAATACATGTGCACAAGAAGGATATGAAAAAATTCTTAACATCACTAATCATTAGAAAAATGTAAATAAAATCAGTTACCATCTCACACAAGTCAGAATGGCTATTATTTAAAAATTAAAAAACAAACAAACAGATGCTGGTGAAGTTGTAGAGAAAAGGGAACACTTACACACTGCTGATTGGAGTGCAAATTACTTCAGCCATTTGGGAAAACAGTGTGTTAATTCCTCAAATAACAAAATTACTAAAAACAATTACTATTCAACCTAGCAATCTCATTATTGGTTATATACTCAAAGGAACATAAATTCTTCTATGATAAAAACACATGCATGGGTATGCTTATTGCAGCACTATTCACAATAACAAAGGCATGGAATCCACCTAAATGCCCATCAATGGATGGTAGAGTGGGTAAAGAAAATACAGTACATATACACCTTGAAATACTATGGAATCATAAAAAAGAATGAGATTGTGATTTTTTTTGTTATTTTGCAGCAAGATGAGAGGAGCCGGAGACCATTATTCTCAGCAAACTAATTCAGGAGGAGAAAACTAAATACTGCATGTTCTCATTTGTAAGTGAGAGCTAAATAATAAGAATACATGGACACAAAGGAGGGATCAACAGACACTGAGACGTACCTGAGAGTGGAAAGTGGAATGAAAAGAGGATCAGAAAAAATATCTATTGTTTACTATGCTTAGAAACTGGGCGACAAAAATAATCTATATACTAAATCCCCATAACACAAATTTACCTGTATAGCAAACCTGCACCTGAACCTAAACTAAATGTTAAAGAAAGAAAATAAAATTTTGTAATTGGTCTTTTTGAAACAATGTCTATTTGTACCAACTGCACATCAATATGCTGAAAATTTTATAAACACTAGACTACATAATTGCTAAAGTTTCTTTGTTCTTCCAATTCTAATGTTTCTTCCCAAAATATTCTAACTGTATAGAGCCAGTTAGTTTTAAGTACTAAAACAAATTCTAAAATTGTAACTTTTTTGCCTTTTAGAATCTCAATCTACAGAATAAAGCAAGCCAAGTTACAATTATATATTTTTGTGACATTAAAGAGAGCTTTTTATAAAGGCTAAGCATGTACCTTTTTCTAACTCAAAAAGTGAAGCTGATTTGGTGTACCATAGTAGGCAACACTTTTCAATCTTTTCCACATCATAGATTTATAGAAATTACATCATTTGGATGGCACATCAGGATAAAGAAAATAAGTTGTTTGAAGCCAGAGACAATCAACCCAGAGGAATCGGTTTGCCATAGGACCCTCTAGGCCTCCTCAAGAGCTAAGTCTTCTTAGCTATACATAGCAATATCTTAGGAAAACTGAAAACCATGTATGACACTCCTGTTAGGAAACTCTTATATATGAATTAAGCATGGATTTGATTTCTAGAATCAAAAAGATCAAGTTTGAGGCTGTTTACCCTTGGCCTTTATTGTAAGAATAGTAAAAAACAGCTTTTGAGACTAAACAGTGAAGTAATAAGATGTAAATTATGCTTAAAAATTATATGAACATAGTGTGGAAGATGAACTACTTAATTTATGATGAGTTATTTAATTTCTCTAACTTTCAGTTTTCTCACATACAAAATGGAATGATAATTACCTCAGGATTTTAAAGAAATAATTCATGCATTTATTAAATTATGTAACATGTATGCATTAAAAACAAGGCACTGAGCTAGGCATTGGGAATAAAGTAGTAATAAGGCAGACATAATTTCTGGCTTAAAGGGATTTATAATGATCAGAAAAATAGATATTGATCAAATTCACAAATGCATTGTGTACTAAAAAAAGGTACAGATTTAATTTAATACAGTTGGTATATATTGAGGATGGGTAGAAAAATCTGAAGACAACCTGAACAAATAATATATTTACTAATTCTCAGAATTCACAAGCTGTTTGAACTTTGGAAATGTATATCTATTCCAAGAGCTCAGAAGCATTCTTGTACGTCATGTTGAAAACCTTTGGCATCATCCTAAGAATGATACAGACCAAGTTGACATCCTGAGAAAAATAGAAAAAAGTTTTAAGGAAGATAGTAAGAATTATAATAATGAACATGAGGCAGAAGATACTGTTCCCAAGTGTCATATTTTCTGGGAAATAATAGTCACAATCCAAAATAATAGTTTTCTAACTTCACTTCTAATACATATCAGCTGGTATAGGTTCACTTATTACTTCTTTTTTGTAACATTCAGTGCACTTATATTTATTTCCCCAATGTCTATCCTCTCTTATACACTGTTACATTTGTTAAGTCATGGTGCATCAGAATAATCTTCTTTATGCTCAAGATATAATACCCTTAGATATTTTCATAATGTAGGTATTAGGTGAGGACAAGGGCATTTAAATTTTGAACAAGACTTTTACATGATTTCAATATAGCACAAGTCCATAGAGAAATCTTTTAAAAAATATAATCAAAAGAATAACAAAAATCACATCCATTATCCCACAGTCCAAACTGAAAATTATGATATAAATGATAAATTGATGTAATGCTCTCCTATGGCATCCTTCTATTTTCCTTCAGCTCTAACCCTTATTCTGAATTTTACATTTATCATTTCCATAATTGTTTTATTAGTCTTATATTTAAGTCTTGACATATCCTTAAGTTTTTTGAGATATAATCACACAGTACACAATGCACTCATTTAAAGTATATGGTAATAAATTCAAATATTTTTAGCATATTCAGAGTTGTGTAACTATCATCTCAATATAAGAATATTTTGATCCCCCCTTAAACATACACCCCCCACACACACATTAGTAGTCAAGCATTCTCCCAGGCCCAGCCTAAAGTCACCCCTAAGCTATGTTATGCCTCTGTAAGTGTACCTATTATGAACATTTCATACAAATGGAATTATACAATTTGCAATCATCTGTGATTAGCTTCTTTCATTTTAGAATACATATTTTTTAAAAGACATTTATTCAGAGTCATGATCAGACTATTACATTTAGCAATCAACAGCATGGGAGCAAAACAAAATCTACTACATTAAAACCCCCTGTTGGACTGCTTTACACATTCTACAGAACAGAAAATAAATAACCTGTTTTACAATTAGTCACAAATGCAATCTTTGAGTTTTTTGCCCATACACATTAGTGTTGTCTAAAACATGTTTTCCTTGTAGCATCTAGGCCCTGCCACCACTGTGCTTGGCTGAAAATATTTTTTTATTGATACATGATATACTACATGATAATACATGTATTTATTACATGCATTGAATGTGCAATTATCAAATTAGGGTATTTGGGTTATCTATCCCCTGGAGTATTGATCATTTCTATGTATTGTGAATATTTTAAGTCATCTCTTCCAGCTACTTTGAAATATATAATATATTGTTACTAACTGCAGCCAGCCTATTCTGCTGTTGAACATTAGAACTGATTTCTTCTGTCTAAGTGTATGTTTTTACCCATTAACAAATTTCTTTTCATCTCCACTCCCATCCATACATCCTTCTCAGGCTCTGGTATCTATCATTTTATTTTCCACCTCCATGACATCAACAATTTTAGCTTTTGCCTATGAGTAATATAATATGAAGTCAGATAGTATTATATCTCCAAGATTTTTTTGATGTTTTGATTTTTGCTCAGGATTGCTTTGGTTATTTGGGCTCTTTTCTGATTCCATGCAAATTTTGTGGCAGTTTTATCTAACTCCATAAAGAATGACCTTGGCATTTTGCTAATGATTGCATTCAATCTGTAGATTTCTTTGGGCAGTATGGTCACTTAACAATATTAATTCCTCCAGTTCCCAAGCATGAAATATCTTTTAATTTTTTAGTGTCTTCTTCAATTTGTTTTATCAATGCTTTCTAGTTTTCATTGTAGATATATTTGACCTCCTTGGTTAAATTTATCTGTAGGTATTTTGTTGTTGTTGTTGCTATTGTGAATGGGATGGTGTTCCAGATTTCATTGGCTAGTTCATTACTGATGTATAGAAATGCTACTTACAGCCGGGCGTGGTGGCTCAAGCCTGTAATCCCAGCACTTTGGGAGGCCGAGGCGGGTGGATCACGAGGTCGAGAGATCGAGACCATCCTGGTCAACATGGTGAAACCCCGTCTCTACTAAAAGGTGCAAAAAATTAGCTGGGCATGGTGGCGTGTGCCTGTAATCCCAGCTATTTAGGAGGCTGAGGCAGGAGAATTGCCTGAGCCCAGGAGGCGGAGGTTGCGGTGAGCCGAGATCGCGCCATTGCACTCCAGCCTGGGTAACAAGAGCGAAACTCCATCTCAAAAAAAAAAAAAAAAAAAAAAAAAAAAAAGAAATGCTACTTACTTTTTAGGTTTATTTTGTATCACAAATTATTATTGAATTTATCAGATCTAAGATTTTTGGGTGGAGTCTTTAGGTATACATGTACACACATACATTATATATATATATAAATACACACACACACACACACACACACACACACAGATGCACAAACATAATCATGCCATTGGCCAAAACATTTTGACTTCCTCATTTTCAGTTTGAATGCCTTTTAATTTTTCCTCGCCTGATTTTTCTGGCTGGGACTTCCAGTGCTATGTTGAATAGGAGTGGTGACAGTAGGCATTATTGTCTTATTCTAGCTATTAAAAGAAAGGCTTTTAACTTTTTCCCATTTACAATGTGGGTTTGTTATATACGACCTTTGTTATGTTGAGGTACACTCCTTAGATGTCTAGTTTGTTGAGACTTTTAAATCATGAGGGGATGTTGAATTACATCAAATGCCTTTTCTACTATAGTTGAGGTGATCATAAGAGTTTTGTCTTTAATTATGTTAATGTGATGTATCACATTTACTGATTTGAGTATGTTGAGATATCTTTGCATCCCTGAGATAAATCCCACTAGGTCATGATAAATTTATTTATCTATTTATTTATTTATTTATTTATTTATTTATTAGTCTTTTTTTTTTTTTTCATTGTACTTTAGATTCTCAGGCACATGTGCAGATGATGCAAGACTGTTGCATAGGTACATTCATGGCAAGGTGGTTTGCCACTACCATCCCCTTATCACTTATACCTGACATTTCTCCCCCCGTTATATCTCCCCACCCTCCCTTCCACTATACCTCTGTAGGTCCCACAATGGACCGAAGGGTGTGATGCTCCCCTCTCTAAGTCCACGTGTTTTCATTGTTCAACACCTACCTATGAGTGAGAACATGCGGTTTTTGATTTTCTGTTCTTGTGTCAGTTTGCTGAGAATGATGGTTTCCAGGTTCATCCATGTCCCTACAAAGGACACAAAATCATCATTTTTTATGGCTTAATAGTATTCGATGGTGTATATATGCCACATTTTCTTTGTCTAGTCTATCATTGATGGGCATTAGGGTTGGTTCCTGGTCTTTGCTATTGTAAACAGTGCCATGATGAACATGCATGTCAATGTGTCTTTATACTAGAATGATTTATAGTCCTTTAGGTATGTACACAGTAATGGGATTGCTGGGTGATATGGAATTTCTATTTCTAGACCCTTGAGGAATTGCCACACTGTCTTCCACAATGGTTGAACTAATTTACATTTCCCGCCAACAGTGTAAAAGTGTTCCCGTTTCTGCATATCCTCTCCAGCATCTGTTGTCTCCAGATTTTTTAATGATCACCATTCTAACTGGCCTGAGATGGTATCTCAATGTGGTTTTGATTTGCCTTTCTCTAATGACCAGTGATGATGAATATTTTTTCATATGTTTGTTAGCTTCATATATGTCTTCTTTGAAAAGTGTCAGTTCATATACTTAGCCCACTTTTGGATGGGTTTGTTTGTTTTTATCCTGTAAATTTTTTTAGTTCTTTGTAGATTCTGGATATTAGCCCTTTGTCAGATGGGTAGATTGGAAATTTTTTTCCCATTCTGCTGGTTGCTGGTTCACTCTAATTATTGCTTCTTTTACTGTACAGAAGCTCTGAAGGTTAATTAGATCCCATTTGTCTATTTTGGCTTTTGTTGCCATTGCTTTTGGTGTTTTAGTTATGAAGTCCTTGCCTATGCCCATGTCCCAGATGGTTTTGCCTAGATTTTCTTCTAGGGTTTTTATGGTGTTAGGTCTTATGTTTAAGTCTTTAATCCATCTGGAGTTAATTTTAGTGTAAGGTGTCAGGAAGGGGTCCAGTCTCTGCTTTCTGCACATTGCTAGCCAATTTTCCCAACACCATTTATTAAACCTTTCCCCATTTCTTGTTTTTGCCAGTTGGTCAAAGATTACATGGTTGTAGATGTATGGAATTGCCTCCAAGTACTCTGTTCTGTTCCATTGGTCTATATCTCTGTTTTGGTACCAGTACCATGCTGTTTTGATTACTGTAGCCTTGTAGTATAGTTTGAAGTCTGGCAGCTTGATGCAGCCAGCTTTGAACTTTTTGCTAAGGATTGTCTTGGCTATGTGGGCTTTTTTTTTGGTTCCATATGAAGTTTAAAATGTTTTGGTCATCAGTATTTTGATGGGGATAGTGTTAACTCTATAAATTACTTTGGACAGCATTACCATTTTCATGATATTGATTCTTTCTAACCATGAGCATGGGATATTTTTCCATCTGTTTGTGTCTTCTCTTATTTCCTTGAGCAGTGGTTTATAGTTCTCCTTGAAGAGGTCCTTTACTTCTTTTGTTAGTTGTATTCCTAGGTATTTTATTCTTCTTGTAGCAGTTGTGAATGTGAGTTCACTGCTGATTTGGTTCTCTGTCTGTACTGGTGTATAGGAATGCTTGTGATTTCTGCACATTGATTTTGTAACATGAGACTTTGATGAAGTTGCTTATCAGCTTAAGGAAAATTTGGGATGAGACAATGGGGTCTTCTAAGTATACAATCATGTCATCTGCAGATAGAGATCATTTGACTTCCTCCTTTCCTAATTGAATACCCTTTATTTTATTTATTTTTATTGCCTGATTTCTCTTGCTAAAACTCCAATACTATATTTAGTAAGAGTGGGGAGTGACGGCATCCTTATCTAGTGCTGAATTTCAAAGTGAATGCTTCCAGTTTTTGTCCATTCAGTATTATACTGGCAGAGGGTTTGTCATAAATAGCTTTTATTATTTTGCAATACTTTCCATTGATACCTAGTTTATTGAGAGTTTTTAGCATAAAGGGCGGCTGAATTTTGTTGAAGGCCTTCTCTGCATATATTGAGATAATCATGTGGTCTTTGTCTTTGGTTCTATTTATGTGGTGGATTATGTTTACGGACTTCTGTATGTTGAACCAGCCTTGCATCTGTGGGATGAAGCCTACTCGATCATGATGGATAAGCTTTTTGATATCCTGTTGCAATTGGTTTGCCAGTATTTTTTGAAGATTTTTGCATCTGTGTTCATCATGGAGGTTGGCCTGAAGTTTTCTTTTTTTGTCGAGTCTCTGCTGAGTTTTGGTATCAGAATAATGTTGGTCTCATAAAATGATTTGGGAAGGAGTCCCTCTTTTTGGATTGTTTGGAATATTTTCAGAAGGATTGATAACATCTCCTCTTTGTACGCCTGGTAAAATTTGACTGTAAACCCATCTGGACCTGGGCTTTTTTTGGTAGGCTATTAATTGCTGCCTCAACTTCAGCCCTTTTTATTGGTCTATTCAGGGTTTCAACTTCTTCCTGGTTTAGATTTGGGAGGGTGCAAGTGTCCAGGAAATTATCCTTTTTTTCCAGGTTTACTGGTTTATGTGCATAGAGTTGTGTATAGTAGTCTCTAATGGCAGTTTGTATTTCTGTGGAATCAGTGATGATATCTCCTTTATCATTTTTATTGCATCTATATGATTACTCTCTCTTTTCTTTTTTATTAATCTGCCTAGTGGTCTATTTTGTTGATCCTTTCAAAAAACAGCCTGGGATTTATTAACTTTTTGAAGATTTTTTGTGTGTGTGTCTATCTCCTTCGTTTCTGCTCTGATCTTAGTTATTTCTTGTTTTCTGCTAGCTTTTGAGTTTTTAATCTTGCTTCTCTGGCTATTTCAATTTTGATGACAGGGTGTTGATTTTAGATCTTTCCTTGCTTCTCATGTAGGTATTTATTGCTATAAATTTTCCTCTAGATGCTGCTTGAATGTGTCCTAGAGATTCTGGTATGTTGTGTCCTCATTCTCATTAGTTTTGAAGAACATCTTTATATCTGCATTCATTTGATTGTTTATCCAGTTGACATTTAGGAGCCAGTTGTTCAGTTTCCATGTAGTTGTACAGTTTTGAGTGAGTTTCTTTATCCTGAGATCTAATTTGATTGCACTGTGGTCTGAGAGACTGTTTGTTATGATTTCCATTCTTTTGCATTTGCTGAGGAGAGATTTACTTCCAATTATGTGCTCAATTTTAAAGTAAGTGCCATCTGGTGCTGAGAAGAATGTATACCCTGTGGCTTTGTGGTGGAGAGTTCTGTATATGTCTATTAGGTTTGTTTGTCCCAGTTCTGCATTCAAGTCCTGGATATCCTTGTTGATTTTCTATCTCATTCTGTCTAATGTTGACTGTGGAGTGTTAACATCTCCCACTATTATTGTGCGGGAATCTAAGTATCTTTGTAGGTCATTAAGAATTTGCTTTATGTATCTAGGTGCTCCTGTACTGGGTGCATATGCATTTAGGATAGCTTGCTCTTCTTGTTGTATGCCCTTCTTTGTGTCTTTTCATCTTTGTTGTTTTGATGTCCATTTTATCAGAGACTAGAATTGCAACCCCTGCTTTTTTTTTTTTAACTCTCCATTTGCTTGGTAGATCTTTCATCCCTTTATTTTGAGTCTATGTGTGTCTTTGCATGAGAGATAGATCTCCTCAATACAGCACACCTATGGGTCTTGTCTTTTTACCCAGTTTCCCAAGCTGTGTCTTTTGATTGGGGCATTTAGACCATTTACATTTAACATTAATATTATGTGTGAATTTGATCCTGCCATTTTGTTACTGTTTGTTTGTTCTGCTCATTGGTTAATGCAGTTTCCTCATTGCATTGTTGGTCTTTACCATTTGGTTTGTTTCTGCAGTGGCTGGTCCTGGATTTTTTTTCTGTTTAGTGCTTCCTTTAGGAGCTCTTGTAGGGCAGGTCTGGTGGTGACAAAATCTCTCCATAATTGTTTATCCATAAAAGATTTTATTTCTCCTTCACTTTTGAAGTTTAGTTTGGCTGGATATGAGATTCTGGGTTGAAAGTTCTTTTCTTTAAGGATGTTTAATATTGGCCCCCATTCTCTTCTTGTAGGGTTTCTTCTGAAAGATCTGCTATGAGTCTCATGGGCTTCCCTATGTAGGTAACCCGACCTTTCTCTCTGACTGTGCTTAGCATTTTTTCCTTCCTTTCAACCCTTGCTTGGGTTAATTTTCCCCATACTCTTCACTTACACCGATCAAACATAGATTAGGTCTTTTCACATAATCCCATATTGCTTGGAGGCTTTGTTCATTTCTTTTCTCTCTTTTTTCTCTTTTCTTGCCTTCTCTTTTTATTCCATTGAGTTGATCTTCAATCTCTGATATCCTTTCTTCTGCTTGATCGATTTGGCTATTGAAACTTGTGTATGCTTCATGAAGTTCTCTTGTGTTTTTCAGCTCCATCAAGTCATTTATGATCTTCTCTAGGCTGGTTATTTTAGTTAGCATTTTTTCTAATCTTTTTTCATTGTTGTTAGTTTCTTTTCATTGGTTTAAAAGATGTTCTTTCAGCTCAGAGATGTTTGTTTTTACCCATTTTCTGAAGCTTGCTTCTGTCAGCTCTTCAAAATCATTTTCTGACCTGTTTTGTTGCCTTGCTGGTGAGTAGTTCTGATCTCTCTGGGGAGGAGAGACATTCTGGATTTTGATGTTTTCATCATTTTTGCACTAGTTTCTTCCCATCTTTCTGTTAAAGTTGGGGTTATTTCTCCTGTACAAGGATTGTTTCTTTTTTTAACACAGGTGTCAGTGTGCTGATTGAGATAGGCTATCCATTGTCTGCCTGTGGAGGTGCTGTTGGCTGCCTTGGACTCAGCCAGGCTGCTGTTTATTCTTTGCCTGGTTTCTGCTTATGCCAGTCAGCTTAGCCCTGCCTTCCCAATGGCAGGCTTCTTTCCCTCTGCTGAGCCCACTGCTCCCAGATGTATTAACTGCGAAAATCTCCTGGGAGAGGGATTCCGGTTGCTGGATCATGTGAGGGTGGGGCCTATCTTGCCGTATTGCCCTCCCGGATTTCAAATCTCCCTTTTGTGGGTCAGGCAGTTCCTTTTTGCAAGCTTTCTTGTTGTTAATTCAAGTCTCAGTCCTGTCTGCACTGAGAAGGCACCAGTCTGGCCAGGGCTGCCATCCTGGGCTGTTGCCTGGGTCTACAACTCCGGGAAGATCTCAGCTAGGTGGCATTTTCCTGGTCTGTGTGCTGCCAAAGTCTCGGAGTTAATCGCTGTATCTGATTCATAGTACCAGGGGGGTGATGCCCCTAGATCCTCCATGCCAGGTACACTTTCCAGGTGGGGCAGTGCCCCGCCTTGCCTCAGCTCACCCCTTTGGGGTGCTTTCACCACCTTTTTTTGGTGTTAACCTCATTGTTCAACCAGTGTTTTTGGGATGAACCCAGGATCTCACTCGGAGATGCAGATATTGCTCTGGTTCTCTGTCTCACTCAGTGGGAGCTGCACTCTGGAGAAGCTTCCTTTTGACCATCTTGGTCTTGAGTTGATATATTAATTTTTGATGTGTTGTTGAATTTAATTTGTCAGTATTTGGTGAGAATTTTTGCATTTGTGTTTATTAGGGATACAAGCCAGTTTTGATATCAGAATAATGCTAGCCTTTTAGAATGAGTTAGAGAAAATTCCTTCCGCTTATTTTTTTTTTTATTTTTTATTTTTTTTGGAATGTTTGAGAATTGTGTTACATCTTCTTTGAAAGTTTGGTAGACTTTGGCAATAAAGTCATTCAGTTTCTGCTTTGAGCTTATTACTTGTTACTGGTCTGTTCCAGTTTTCAATTTCTTCCTGATTCAATCTTGGTAGATTGTGTTTCCAGAAATTTATCAATTTTCTCTACATTTTACAGTTTGTTAGTGTACAGTTATTTATAGTAGTCTCTGATGAACTTTTGTATTTCTTTGTTAACAGTTGTAAAATTTCTATTTTCATTTCTGATTTGTTTGTTTCTTCTCCCTTTTCTTTTTGGTTAATCTAGCAAGTGGTGTATTGAATTATCTTTTCACACACAAAAAACCAGTTTTTCATTGTTAAACATTTTACTGTTTTTCTTATCTTTATTTTGTTTAGTTATGTTCTCATCTATATTTATTTTTTCTACTAATATGGGGTTTGTTTTGTTTTGTTTCTTCTTTTAATTAAAAAAATTAATTTTAGTGGTGTATATATTTATGGGATACATGATATGTTTTGATACAGGCAAGCAATGTGAACTAAGCACATTAAAGAGAATAAAATATTCATCTTCTCACTTATCCTTTGGGCTAGTCCATGGAGAATGGGATAAATATTTGAGGGGTATCTATAATCTTCAAACATTTATCATTTGAGTTATAAACAATCCATTTACACTCTTTATTTTATTTTATTTATATTTTAATTTCTTTTTTTCCATAGGTTTTTGGAGAACAGGTGGTATTTGGTTGCATGAGTAAGTTCTTTAGTGGTGATTTGTGAGATTTTGGTGTACCCATCACCCAAGCAGTATACACTGTACCCAATTTGTATTATTTTATTCATCTATATTTTTTATTCTAAAATGTACAGTCAAGTTATTATTGATTATAGTCCCCCATTGTGCTATTAAATAGTAGGTTTCATCCATTCTTTCTCATTATATTGTGTGCCTATTAGCCACCTCAGCTCCTCTGCAGCCTCCATTACCCTTCCCAGTCTCTGGTAGCCATCTTTTTACTCTCTAAGTCCATGAGTTTAATTTATTTGATTCCTGGATCTCACAAATAAGTAAGAACTTACAATGTTTGTCTTTCTGTGCCTAATTTATTTCATTGAACATAATAATCTCCAGTTTCATCTATATTTTTGAAATGACTGGATCTCATTTTTTTTTTTTTAATGGCTGAATAGTATCCCATTCTGTATGTGTACTACATCTTTTAAGGTATCCATTCATCTGGTGATGAACATTTTGGCTGTTGCCAAACCTTAGCTATTGTAAACAGTGCTGCAACCAATATATGAGTGCAGCAATGTCTACAGCATACTGATTTCCTTCTTCCTTATGGTAAATACCCAATAGTCAGATTGTTGAATCATATGATAGCTCTATTTTTAGTTTTTGAATTGTTGAATCATACAATAGCTCTATTTTTAATTTTTTGAGGAAACTTCTGTTTTCTATAGTGGTTGTAGCAATTTACATTTCCACCAACAATGTATAAAGGTTCCCTTTTTCTCCATATCCTTGCCAGCATTTGCTTATGCCTGTCTTTTTAATATTAGCCATTTTTACTGGGTTGAGATGATATCTTATTGAAGTTTTAATTGGCATTTCTCTGATGATCAATGATGTTGAACATTTTCTTATGTACCTGTTTGCCATTTGTATGACTCTTTGAAAAATGTCTGTTTAAATCTTTAGCCATTTTATTATTGGATAATTAGATTTTTTTTTCTAAGAGAGTTGTTTGAGCTCCTTACATTCTGGTTACTAATTCATTGCCAGATACTATTTGTTACAGTTCTGTGGTTTGTCTTTTCACTTTGTTTATAGTATGTTTTGCTGCTGCAGAAGCTATTTAACTTAATGTGATCCAAATTTTTTTGTTTGTTTATTTAGGTTGCCTGTGCTTGTGACTTGGGGAGTATTGCTCAAGGAATACTTGCCCAAACCAGTGTCCTGGAGATTTTTCCCAATGTCCTCTTGTGGTAGTTTTATAATTTGAGGTCTTAGATTTAAGTATTTAACCTGTTTCTATTTTATTATTGCATATGGTAAGAGATAGTAGTGTAGTTTTATCCTTCTGCATATGACTATCCAGTTTTCCAAGAACAATTAATTGAAGCAACTGTCTTTTCTCCAGTATATGTTCTTGGTACTTTCATTGAAAATTAGGTCACTGTAGGTGTGTGAATTTTTTTATGGGTTTCTGTTCTGTTCCATTTGTCTATTTGTTTGTTTTTATTTATACCATGCTGTTTTAGTTACTATAGCTTTGTGTATAATTTGAAGTCAGGCAATATGACTCCTCTAATTTTGTTCTTTTTGCTTAGGATAGCTTTGGCTATTCAATGCCATTTGTGGCTCCACATAAATTTTAGGATTCTTTTCTATTTCTGTGAAGAATGTCATTGGGATTTTGATAGGGATTGCATTGACTCTGTAGATTGTTTGAGTTCTATAAACACTTTAGCAGTATAGATTCTTTCAATTCATGAACATAATTTTTTTTTTTGGTATCCTCTTTAATTTCTTTCATCATTGTTTTCTCACTTTCATCATAGAGATCTTTCACTATCTTCCTGTCTTCCTTCAGTGAGGGTAATTTTCTCTGGTGATATAATTCAGCTTTTTTGCTTGTGTGTGTGTGTGTGTGTGCATGTGTGTATGTATGTATCCATTGTATGGTTTTGGTTAGCGGCTACCATTATGCCTGCAAATACCATCTTAGAACCTATTATTGTAACCTGATAACAACATTGTTTGTATAAACAAACTAATAAAAATAAAACTAATAAAAATTCTACAAATTAACTTTGTTCTTCTGGTCTCCAACTTTTTCTTGTTTTTATTTAAATCTTATTGTACTATTTCCTGATAAGTTGCAGTTATAATTTTCGTTTGGTTTATTGTTTAGTCTTTCTACTTAGAACAATAGTAGTTTACACAACATAGTTAATGTTATAAAAGTTTGTATTTTTTTTTTACTATTATTAGTGAGTTTTGTACCTTTAGATGATTACTTATTGCTCTTAATGTATTTTTCTTTCTGAATGAATTACTCTCTTTAGTATTTCTTGTAGGATAGGCCTGATGTTGATGAAATCCCTTAGCTTTTGTTTGTCTGGGAAAGTCTTTTCTTTCCTTTCTTGTTTAAAGATTATTTTAACTAAAAAGTCTTTTTGCTTCAGGACTTTAAATATATCATGCCACTCTCTCCTGGTCTGTAAGGTTTCCACTGAGAAGTCTGCTGCCACATTTATTGGAGCATCATTGTATGTTATTTGTTTCTTTTATCTTTTTGCTTTTAGGATTCTTTCTTTATTCTTTGACTTTGGGAGTTCGATTATTAAATGTTTGAAGTAGTCTTCTTTGGGTTAAATCTGATTGTTTTTCTATATTCTTTCTGTACTTGGCTATTGATATCTTTCTCTAGGTTTGGGAACTTGTATATTATTATTCTGTTGAATAACCTTTCTACTCCTATTTCTTTCACTACCGCCTCTTCAAGGCCTATAACCCTCTTAGATGTGCCCTTTTGAGGCTATTTTCTAGAGTACATAGACAAGCTTTATTGTTTTCTTGTCTTGCTTCTTTTGTCTCCTCTGAATGTGTATTTATTTATTTATTTATTTATGGAATTTTGCTCTTTTCCTCAGGCTGGAGAGCAATGACACAATTTTGGCTCACTGCAAGCTCCACCTTTTTGGTTCAAGTAATTCTCTTGCCTCAGCCTTGTGAGTAGCTGGAATGTGAGTCACCTGCCTCCATGCCCAGCTTTTTTTTTTTTTTTTTTGTACTTTTAGTAGAGATGAGATTTCATCATACTGGCCAGGCTGATCTCAAGCTCCTGACCTCAGGTGACCCACTCGCCTTGACCTCCCAATCTGCTGGGATTACACGCATAAGCCACCGTGCCCGGCCAGACTGTATATATTCAAATAGCCTGTCTTCAAGCTCACGATTTCTTTCCTCTGCTTGATCAATTCTGCTCTTAAAACACTGTGATCCATTTCTCGGTATACCAATTGCATTTTTCAGCTTCAGAGTTTCTGCTCTATTCCTTTAAATTATTTCAATCTTTTTGTTCAATTGATTATGATAGAATTATGATTTAACTCTCTGTGTTATTTGAATTTATTTGAGTTTCTTCGGCACAGCTATGTTGAATTCTGTCTGAAAGGTCACATATCTTTGTTTCTCTATAATTAGTCCCTGGTTTCTTATTTGTTTCATTTGATGTATTGTTTCATTTGGTGAAGTCATGTTTCCCTAGACAGAGCTGATGCTAGATTTTTTGTTGTTGTTTCTGGGCATTTAAAGGTTAGGTATTTAATGTATTCTTTATTGTCAGGGCTTAGTTGTACTCATCCTTCTTAAGGAGGCTTTCCAGGTATTGAAAGTATTTGGATGTTGTGATCTGAGCTTTGTTTAATTTAGGGGGCACCCCAAGTCCAGTAAGTCTGTGCTTCTTGCAAACTTCTGGAGGTACTGCCTCTGAATTATCAGGCAGAAACTCTTGTTCTTTTTTCTTACTTTCTTTCAAACAAACAAAGTATCTTTATCTTTGTTCTGAGCACTTAAAGCTGGGGATCAAGTGAGTGGCACAAGTGCCCCTGGGGCCACCACTACTATGACTGTGTTGGGTCAGACCTGAAGTCAACATAACACTTGGTCTTGCCAAAGGCCTGTTATAAACTCTCCCAGGCTATTGCCTCTGTTTACTCTTGGCCTTGTAGTTCAACAATCAGCCTGTGTTAAAGCCATCCAGGCCTGTGTTTTTTCCTTCTGAGTGACAAGGTCCCTTCTTCTCCAGGTAGGTCCAGAGGTGCTGTCTAGGTCTTCCCTTTAGGATGACAAGGTCCCTTATACTCCAGGTGGGTCCCGAGGTGCTTTCCAGTAGTAAGGAACTAAACAACCTTAGAAATCTACTTGTTCCATTATACTATGGCTGAGCTGGCACTCAAAACATAAGATGCAGTTCTTTCCACTCTTCCCTCTTCTTTCCAAAGGCAGAGGAGACTTACCCCATAGTCTCTACCATCACAGACCACAATGAATACTACAAGACTACCACCAATGTTCCCTTAAAGCCCAGGGGCTCTTAAGTCAGCCTGTGCCAAATGCTGTCTTGCCTGGAAATTACCCTTTAGGGCAGTGGGCTCCTCTCTGTCTCAGGGCTGGTCTATAAATGCTATTCAAGAGTCAATTTATGGAAGTAGAGACTCCAAGAGCCCACTTAGTGCTCTACTTCCCTGTGGCCATACTAGTACCTAAGGTGCCAGACCAAGTCCCATTTACTTTACACACTACTTTTCTCAAGAAGAGAAAGTTTTGTCTGATTGTCATCAATTGGTTATGTTCTGAATCTCACCTGAAGCCAGCAAGTCTCAGAGGCTCACCCAAGGCCCTCAAAATAGTACCTGAGTATTGTGGCTGGTTATTCAGGGCCCAAGGAGTCTTCAGCTAGTAGGCAAAGAAAGCTGCCAGGACTGGGGTTTTTTACTTAAAGATAGAGTGTTTCCTTCTGGCTCAGAGTATGTCTAGAAATGTCATCTGGGAGATATAGCTTACCCTTCCCTCTCCTCTTCTCACGTGGAAAAAAGAAGTCTCTTTTGGAGTCACAAGTTGTGCAGTCTGTGGTTAGGGTAGTGGTAATACCAGCACTCTCTTAGTTGCTCCAGCTGGTGTGTCAGTACGTCACGTGGCCCCAGTTTATAGTCTTGGCCTAGTTCAGCACTAGGATTTGCCTCAATGTTGCAGTTCCTATGAGTTAGACTGCCTTTCAAATTTATATTGGAGAGACAGACTGCTGTAGCCCCCTGTGGTGAGAGTTGGAGGCACTCATGTTCAGACCACTGGAATCAGTTATTCCCCTCCAGCTAGGGCTGGTTTAAATGCTTCATTTGCAGGCAGGTGTCTGTCAGCTGAGTGTGGTTGATTTTCTTTTCTGCTCTAACAGAACAGCATTAGCTCAATTCCTCCCAATTGCTCACAATTGTTGTGTTCTCTACTGCAGGTCCCAGAGATGCTTTCTGTATTACTTTGTTGCTCTTTGGGAGGAGGGTGGTGGAGGGGTTATGTCAGCAATTCAAAATTACTTTTCCTACCTCTTCAGTGACTCTTTCAGTAATATGAGGTTAAAAGTATGACTGCTTACCTGATTTGGATTTTTTTTTTTTTTTTTTTTTTTTTTTTTTTTTTTTTTTGCTTTTGACTATTTTGGCTTTTATTGGTTTGAAAATTGCTACCCACCCTGCGGTTATTTTAGCACAAACAAACAAACAAACAAAAAACAAAACAAAAACAAACAAACAAACAAACAAACAAAAACCAATACCAAACCATGGCATCCTAGATATACAAAGTAGAAACATTTCAGGAATAATCAAAACACTGAACAAAACAGAGAAACAGAAAATAGTAAATACGGGAACTGTGAGGAAAAATGGATGGCAGCCTCCCAGAGTAACTACATATTGACTCATAACAGAAAATAAAGATGGAAAAGAAGTGTGAGACCAGGAATGAACTGGTGTGCATTGGCTAAACTGCTCCCATTACTAATCTTTGCAACCTCTGTGCTAATTGTAGGAGGAATGGTAATTATGGTAGCAGTAGCTAATGTACATAGGGAAGTTTTTAAATTTTTTTTTAAATATATATTTTATTGCATTTTAGGTTTGGGGTACATGGTGAAGAACATGCAAGATTGTTGCATAGGTACATACATGGCAATGTGGTTTGCTGACTTTCTCCCCATCATCTATATCTGGCATTTATCCCCATGTTATCCATCCCCAACTCCCCATCCCCTGCTGTCCCTCACCTATTTCCCCCCAGCAGACTCTAGTGTGTAATGCTCCCATCCTTGTGTCCTTGTGTTCTCATTGTTCGACACCCACCTATGAGTGAGAACATGCAGTGTTTGATTTTCTGTTCTTGTGTCAGTTTGTTGAGAATGATGGTTTCCAGGTTCATCCATGTCCCTACAAAGGACAAGAACTCATCGTTTTTGATGGCTGCATAGTATTCCATGGTGTATATATGCCACATTGTCCCTGTCCAATCTATCATCAATGGGCATTTGGGATGGTTCCAAGTATTTGTTATTGTAAACAGTGCTGCAATGAACATTCATGTGCAGGAGTCCTTATAATAGAATGATTTATAATCCTTTGTATGTATACCCAGTAATGAGATTGGTGGGTCAAATGGAATTTCTATTTCTAGGTCCTTGAGGAATGGCCACTCTTTTTTCCACAATGGTTGAACTGATTTTTGATTATTAAGAAGTGTTTTTTTTTCTGTATAAATAATTCTTAATTTTTTTTCCTTGTAGGGGGTACAATCATTAAAAGAACCTTCTATTCCACCACCTTGCTCTGTCTCTTGTCTTGTTTTTCTCTTTCCTTGGTGCATCATTAGAGTTTTTACTTAAACTTATTCTACTTTTCTATTTAGGCACTTATTGCTATATACTTTCTTCTAAGCAGTCATTTTTTCTGTATTTCCTGTTTTAGTATGCTGCTTCAATTTTTGTTTGTTTCAAAAATGTTTTGGTTTTTTTAATTCTTTTATTAATCTAATCATTGTTCAGCATCATAATTTAATTTCTATGTATTTGTGTAATTTTAATGTTTCTTTTAATTTCTACTTTTATTCCATTGTGATCTGATAAGATACTTAATATGAGTTCAATTTTCAAAAATTTTTGAAGATTTGTTTTGTGTCCTAACATATAATCTTTCCTGAAGCATATTTCATGTGCTGAGGAGGTGAATGTTTATTCAATAACTGTAGGATTAACTATTACATAAATGTCTGTTAGGTTTGTTTGGCCTAATGTATAGTCAAAAATTCAATGTTCCTTTGTTAATTTTCTGTATATGTTCATTTTTTTTGTTCAATTTTTCTTTGTTAATAATGTGTCTAATGTTGAGAGTGGAGTATTGAAATATAAAACTACTATTAAATTGTAGTCCATGGCTCCCTTTAATGCTAATAGAATTTGATTTATATATCTGGGTGTTTCAGTGTTGGGTGCATATATTTATAATTATTATGTCCTCTTGATTAAATTGTCCCTTTGTCACTATATAATGACCTTTGTCTCATTACAGTTTTTGACTTAATGTTTGTTTGTCTAAGTGTAGGTACTTTTGTTTGTTTCTGCATGGAATATCTTTTTACGTTTTCTTTCTTTCTATCTATATTTTTTTTACAGGGAAGTTGAGTTTTTTGTAGGCAGCCTACTGTTCAGTGATTTAAAAAACAAAATCAGCAGCGGGAGAGAGATCCAAGATGGCTGATTACTAGCAGCTCAGGATTGTAACTCTCAGTAAAAGCACAGAGAACAAGAGGATGCCACACTTTCAGATGAATTTTTGTTGCTCACAGACCAGCTGATTCCTGGCAGAGGAGCCCATGGGTCACCAGTGCGACTCTTGTGGCCAGTGTGGCAGTTCTCAATGCAGAGTAAACGGGACTGGGTCCCCTTTTGGTTGACGGTTGGAGCTCCAGGAAGGCAGAGTCACCCATTCAGCTGATTGAAAAAGGGACTCAAGAAGGAAGCCAGACTGAAGATTCCTGGGCAGAAAAGCACCAAGAAACATAATGCTGTTGTTTTAGCCAGCACAGTGGGTTGCTCAGATTTTGACGTTGGAAATCAAGTTGGACGTCCACTCAGAGACCTAATTTGAAAGTTGGTAATTACAAAGATGACAGGTGGATAAATTTACAATGACAGGAAGAAACCAGCATAAAAAGGCTGAGAATACTCAAAATCAGAATGCCTCTCCCTCTACAGGGGATCACAGTTTCTCATCAACAAGGGAACAAGGCCTGATGGAGAATGAGTGTGTTCCAATAAGAGAATTAGGCTTCACAAGGTGGATAAGAAACTTCTGTGAGTTAAAAGAACATGTTCTAGCCCAATGTAAAGAAACTAAGAACCTTGAAAAAATGTTTGATGAAATCCTAATGAGAATAGACAATTTAGAGAGGAATATAAGTGAATTAATGGAACTGAAGGATACTATATGAGAACTCCGCAAAGTATGCACAGGTTTTAACACACGAATTGATCAAGCAGAAGAAAGGATATCAGAGGTTGAAGACCAACTTAATGAAATGAAATGAGAAGACAAGATTAGAGAAGAAAAAGTAAAAAGGAATGAGCAAAGTCTCCAAGAAATATGAGACTACGTGAAAAGGCCTAATTTATGTTTGATAGGTGTACCAGAATGTCATGAAGAGAATGAATCCAAGCTGGAAAACATTCTTCAGGATATTATTCAGGAAATCTTTCCTAACCTAGTAAGACAGGATAATACTCAACTCAAGGTAATACAGAGAACATCACAAAGATATTCCTCAAGAAGAGAAACCCCAAGACACAAAATTGTTAGATTCACCAGGGTTGAAATAAAGGAGAAATTTCTAAGGGCAGCTAGAGAGAAAGGTCAGGTTACCCATAAAGGAAAGCCTATCAGACTCACGGCAGATCTCTCAGCAGAAACCCTACAAACTAGAAGAGAGTGGGGATCAATATTCAATATCCCCAAAGAAAAGAAATTTCAACCCAGAATCTCATATCCAGCCAAACTAAGCTTTATAAATGAAAGAAAAATAAAATTTTTTCACGAACAAGCAAGCACTCAGAGGTTTCATTGCCACCAGGCCTGCTTTACAAGAGCTTCTGAAAAAAGCACTACACACAAAAAGGGACAACCAGTATCAGTCATCCCAAAAACTTATCAAAAGGTAAAGAGTATCTTCATAATGAAGAATCTATATCAGCTAATGGACAAAATAACCAGCTAGCATTAAATGGCATTATTTAACTCACAAATATCAATATTAATCCTAAATTTAAATGGATTAAACACACCAATCAAAGACACAGACACACAAATTGAATAAAAAGTCAAAACCCATTGGCACGCTGTATCCAGATCCATCTCATAAGCAAGGACACACAAAGACTTAAAACAAAAGGTTGGAGGAAGACTCACCAATCAAATGGAGAGCAAAAACAAACAAACAAACAAACAAAAAACCCAGGAGTTGTAATTTTCGTCTCTGACAAAATAGACTTTAATAGTAACAAAAGGCTAAAGAAACAAAGGACATTACATAATGGTAAAAGGATCAATATAACAACAGGAATCAATGATCATAAATATATATGCACCCAATATAGGAGCACCCCAATACATAAGACAAATTCTTAATGACTTATAAAGAGACTTGGACTACCATACAATAATAGTGGGAGACTTTGACACCACATTGTTAATATCTGATGGATCAATGAGATAGAAAATTAACAGGAACATTTATGATTTGAACTCACACCTAGAACAAGTAAATTCAGTGAATATTTATTGAATTCTTCACCTCGGGTCCACCAAACATACATTTTTTTTCAGTATCACATTACACCTGTTTTGAAAGTGCCCACATAAATGGAAGTAAATCACTCTTCAGCATTTGCATAGCATTTCACAGATTTAAATGAAATATTGGTTGAGTGTTTGTTTGTTATTGTCTTCCCTTATTCCTTCCTGTCTCCATTGTTAAGTACAATTATCAGCATAAAAGAGGTTTTTAATACCTATTTTTAGATTGCATTCCAGCCTTGGCAATAGAGCAAGAGTCCTGTTCTCTCTCCTCCTTTCTCTTTCTCTTTCTTTCTTTCTAAAAATAAATTAAAAAATAAAAAATAAAATTAAAAAAAATCAGCAGGTCATGAAGTCCTTGCCTATGCCTATGTCCTGAATGGTTTTGCCTAGATTTTCTTCTAGGGTTTTTATGGTGTTAGGTCTGATGTTTGTCTTTAATCCATCTGGAGTTAATTTTGGTGTAAGGTGTCAGGAAGGGGTCCTGTTTCTGCTTTCTGCACATGGCTAGCCAGTTTTCCCAACACCACCATGGAATATTACGCAGCCATCAAAAACGATGAGTTTGCGTCCTTTGTAGGGACATGGATGAACCTGGAAACCATCATTCTCAGCAAACTGACACAAGAGCAGAAAATCAAACACCGCATGTTCTCACTCACAGGCAGGTGTTGAACAATGAGAACACATAGACACAGTGAGGGGAGCACTACACGCTGGGGTCCATTGGGGGGAAATGGGGGAGGGATAGGGAGGTGGGGAGATGGGAAGAGGTAGCATGGGGAGAAATGACAGATACAGGTGAGGGGAAGGAAGGCAGCAAACCACACTGCCATGTGTGTACCTATGCAACAATCTTGCATGTTCTTCACATGTACCCCCAAACCTAAAATGCAATAAAAAAAACAAAATTATAGCGAAAAGAAAAATCAGCAGGAGGTGGGGAGTTGGGGAGAGATAGCATGGGGAGAAATGCCAGATATAGGTGATGGGGAGGAAGGCAGGAAATCACACTGCGGTGTACCTATGCAACAATCTTGCACGTTCTTCACATGTACCTCCAAACCTAAAATGCAATAAAAAAACATTTCAATCAGTCTGTATCTTTTAAAGGAAAAGTATAATTCATTTACATTTAAGTTACTATAGATATATGAGAGTTTATTTTCTGTCATTTATCAGATAATTTTTTGTTGCTTTGAATATTTTCTGTTTCTTTCTTTTTCTTTGATTACTTATCAATGTGATTTGGTGGTTTTCTGTAGTGGTAACATTTCAGTCTTTTCTCTTTTATTTGTGTATTTTCTCTACCTGTGGTTTTTTATTTCTATATATATTTTAATAATGGTAGATAAGTTTCTTCCACATCTGGTTGTAAGAACCCTTCAAGAATTTCTTATAGGTCCACTCTAATAATTATGAATTTCCTCAGCTTTTGCTTGTCTGAGACTGTTTCTCCTTTATGTATGACGAATAGTTTTGCTGAAAATAATATATTTGGCTGGCATCTTTTTTTTTTTCTTTCAACACTTTGAATACATCATTCAATTATTTCCTGTTCCACAAGGTTTCTGCTAAAACATCCACTGTTATTCTCATGGGGATCCCTTTATAGATGACCAGATCATTTTTTCTTGCTGCTTTTAGAATTATCTTTTTATCTTTGACTTTTGACTATCATATGGTGTTTAGAAGACCCTTTTGCATTGTATCTGTTTGTGGATATCTGAGACTCCTGTACCTGAATGTCTTCATCTCTTGCTAGATTTGGGAAGTTTTAATTTTAGTGTTTTTTTGTTAAATAAGTTGTTTGGTTTTGTTCTACTGTAATCTATTCCTTTTTCTTTTTGCCTTTTGGGACTCTGGAAATTTGAATATTTGGTCACTTGATGTTGTCCCGTATATCATATTATTACTTGACTGGATTATGTCAAAAGACCTTTCAGTTCTGAAATTATTTTTTTCTGCTTAATCTATTGTTTAAACTTGTAAATTTATCTTGTATTTTATTCAGTAAATTGTTTGGTTTCAGAATTTCTGTTTTTTTTGTTTTTTTTTTTTTTATCTCTATTGTTTTGATAAATTTCTCATACACAGCCTGAATATTTTTGGATTTCTTTGCATTATTTGTCAGAATTTTTACTTGTATCTCACTGAGCTTTAGTATCAACACCAGATTTTGTGTGGAAATATGTTTTCAGTTTTTTTTAAATTGTGTGTACATAGTAGCTGTGTTTATTTATAAGTTACATGAGATATTTTAATACAGGAAAGTAATACATAATAATAACTTCAGGGTAAATGGAGTAGTCATTATTTCAAGCATTTATCCTTTGTGTTGGAAAAAAAACCAATTATTCTTTTTTAGTTATGTTTAATTTTAAAAATAAATTGTTTTTGACCATAGCCACCATGTTGTCCTAGCAAATACTAGTTCTTGTTTATTATTTTGAACTATTTTTGTACCCGTTAAACATCTCCACTTCTCCCCTACTCCATTACACTTTCAAGACTCTACTAAGCATCTTTCTAATCTATATCTCTATGAGTTCAAGTTTTAAAAATTTTAACTTCCCAAGACAAGTAAGAAAATATGACATTTGTTTTTCTGTGCCTGGCTTATTTTACTTAACATAAGGAACTACAGCATCATGCATGTTTTGCAAATAACAAGAGATCACTATTTTATACGACTAAACACTACTCCATTGTGTATGAAGTACAACATATTTTTTTACTCATTCATCTGTAGATGAACACATATTGCTTCAAAATCATGGCTATTTTGAAAAGTGCTGCAACAATCATGGGATTGCAGATGCTATTTTGACATACTAATATTTTTTACTTTTGAGTCTATACTCAGCAATGGGATTTCTGAATCATATGGTAGCACTATTTTTAGTCTTTTTGAGGACTCTCACAAATATTCCCAACAGCAGTTTCACTAATTTACATTTCCACCAAGAGTGTATGTGAATTCTCTTTTCTTCACATTTTTGGCAACATTTGTTATTGCCTGACATTTGGATAAAGAAATTTTAACTGGAATAATATAATATCTCATTGTAGTCCTGATTTGCATTTATCTGATGATCAGTTATATTGAAGACTATTTTATATGCCTGTTTGCTTTGTGCATGTCACCTTTTGAAAAATGTCTATTTAAATCTTTTGCCCATTTTTAATTGTATTATTAGCTATTTTCCTAGAGAGTATTTTAGCTCCTTATATGTTCTAGTTATTGCCTCCTTGTCATATAGATAGTTTGGAAATATTTAACCCATTGTGTGAGTTGTTTTCAGTTTGTTGATTGTTTCCTCTGCTGTGAAGAAGTATTTTAACTTGACGTCACTCCATTTGTTCAATATTGCTATTGTTGCTTGTGCTTGTGAGATATTGCTCAAGAAATCTTTGCCTACCCAAATGTTCTGGAGAGTTTCCCCAACGTTTCATTTTCTTTTAGTAATTTCATAATGTAAGGTCTTAGATTTAAGTCTTTAATATATTTTCATTTCTATTTTGCATATGGAGAAAGATGGGGTCTAGTTTTATTCTTTTACACGTGAATATCTAGTTTTTCTAGCACCAGTTATTAATGAGACTTTTCTTTCCCAATGTATGTCCTTGGTACTTTTGTCAAAAATGAGCTTACTGTATATGTAAGAATGTATATCTGTGTTGTGCATTCTATTCTACTAATCTATGTGTCTGTTTTTATACTAGTAACAAGTCCTTTTGGTTAGAATAGCTCTGTAGTGTAATTTAAAGTTAGTTAGCGATTTCTACAGTTTTGTTCTTTTCATTAGGATAGTTTTGATTATTCTGGGTCTTTAGTGATTGTATAAAAATTTTAAGGTTTTTCTGTTTCTATTTCTGTGAGGAATGCCATTGATATTTTCAGAGTGATTGCATTGAATCTTTAGACTTCTTTGAGTAGTATGCAAATTTTAACAATATTAATTCTTTTAATTCATAAACATGGAATATCTTTCCATTTTCAGTGCCATCTTCAATGGCTTGCATCAATATTTTATCATTTATATTGTAGCAATCTTATGTTTATTTTATTAAGTTAATACATAGATATTTTATTATATTTGTAGCTATTGTAAATCAGATTATTTTTGTCTTCCTTTTCAGATTTTTCACTGTTGGCATATAAAAATGCTACTAAAATACTGTATGTTGATTTTGTGTCCTACAAGTTTACTGAATTTGTTTATTTGTTCTAATGATTTTTTTAGTGGAGTCATTAAGTTTCTCTAAATATAAGATTATATTATCCACAAAAATAAAGATAATTTGACTTCTCCTCTCCAGTTTGGATGACTTTTAATTATTTTTCTTGCCCAATTGCACAAGCAAATTCTACCAGTATTATGCTGAATAATAATGGTGGAAGGGGGCATCCTTGTTATTTTTCCAATCTTAGAAAAAAAAGCTTTCAGTTTTTTTGCCATTCAATATGATACTAGCTCTGAGTCTGTCATGAATGGCTTTTAATATGTTGAGATATGTTCCCTCTGTATCTTGCTTTTTTAGGGTTTTATTATGAATTAATGTCAATTTTTTAAAATGACGTTTCAACATCAGTTGAAATAATCATATAGATTTTCTCTTTGTTCTTCTTATATAATGTTTCACCTTAATTTATTGGTGTATATTGAACCATCTATCCTTGCATCCCAGGATAAATCCCACTTGGTCATGATGAATGAACTTTTTAAGATATTTCTGAAATAGATGTTCTTTTATTTTCTAAAGAATTTTTGCATCAATATCTATCAGTTATATTGGCTTATAGTTGTTTTTCTATGTGTCTTTGTCTTGTTTTGTATCACAGTAATACTGGCCTTATGGAATGAGCTTGGAAGTGTTCCTTCCTTTTCTATGTTTCAGAATAATTTGAGTAGAATTGGTCTTAGTTCTTCTTTAAATGTTTTATAAAATTCAGCAGGCTGGATGATGTGGCTCACACCGGTAATCCCAGCACTTAGGGAGGCCGAGGCAGGGAGATCACAAGGTCAAGAGATGGAGACACTCCTGGTCAACATGGTGAAACCCTGTCTCTACTAAAAATACAAAAATTATCTGGGCATGGTGGCATGTGCCTGTAGTTCTAGGTACTCTGGAGGCTGAGGCAGGGGAATCACTTGAACCCAGATGCAGAGTTTTTGGTGAGCTGAGATCGAGCCATTGCACTCCAGCCTGGTGACAGAGTGAGACTCCATCTCATAACATAATGAATGAATGAATGAGTGAATAAATGAATGAATGAATGAATGAATTCAGTAGTGAAACCTTCAGGTCCCAGGCTTTTATTTGCTGAGAGCCTTTATATTATAGCTTTAATATGATTACTTGTTACTGGTCTGTTTAGGTTTTGGATTTTTTTATTGTTAATTTTGGTAGGTTGTATATGTTTAGGAAGTTATCCATATCATCTAGATTTTTGAATGTATTGGCATATAGTTTTTCATAATACGTAATAATAATCCTTTGAATTTTTGCGTTATCTGTTGTAATGTTTGCTTTTTCATTTCTGATTTTATTTATTTTGTTTTTTCTCTCTTTTTTTTTTCTTAGTCTGGCTAAAAGTTTGTCAGTTTTGTTTGCCTTTATAAAAAGCCAACTTTTTATTTTATTGCTCTTTTTAATTGTTTTCTGTATTTCAAATTTATTTCTGTTCTGATGTCTAGAATTTCTTTTATTCTACTAATTGTATGTCAGGATTGATTTTTTTCTCATTTTTAAGATCCATTATTATGTTGTTTAATTGATATTTTTCGAAATAGGCCCTTATAGCCTCAAACTCCCCTCTTAGTACTGCTTTCTCTGTATCACTTAGGATTTAGTATGTTGTGTTTTTATTATCATTTGTTTCAAGAAAATTCTAAATTGTTGTCTAGTTTCTTCATTAAGAAGAACATATACTATTCAGAAACAGATCATTTAATTTCCATTTGTTTTTGTAGTTGCCAAAATTTTTATTGTTTTTGATTTCTAGTTATATTGTATTGTAATCAGAGAAGATGCTTGATATTATTATATCTTTTAAAAAAGTTTTAAGACTTTTTTGTGACTTAAAATAAGTTCTATCCTTGAGAATAATCCATGTGCTGTTGAGGAAAACTATATGTATTTTGAAGCTGTTGGATAAAATATTCTGTAAGTATTTGTTAGGTCTATTTGGTCTATAGTAAAGATTAAGTCCAATGTTTCTTTGTTTATTTTCTATCAGCAGGATTGTAGAGTGCTGAGAATGGGGTGTAAAATCACCAGCTATTATTTTATTGGAGTCTATGTCTTTCTTTAGCTGCAATAAGATTTGCTTTACATATCTTGGTGTTCTAGTGTTAGGTGCACAAGTATATATAATTGTTATATTCTCTGGCTAATTGATGACACCTTTATATAGTAACCTTCTTTGTATTTTCCTACAGTTTTCATATTAAAATCTATTTTGGCTGATACAATTATAGCTATTCCTGCTCTTTCTTGTTTTTATTGATATGAGATTATTTTTACATCCCTTTGTTTCCAGTAGATGTATGTTTTTATATAAAAAAGTGCATTTCTTGTAGGCAACAGATTATTGCATCTCATTTTTGTTCATTTGTTTAGCCAGCTTATGTCCTTTGATTAGAAAGTGCACTTCATTTACGTTCAATGTTATTATTAACATCTCTTATTATTAATAAGAGATTGCTTCTGCCATTTTGTTACTTTTTTTCTTGTTGTTTTGTGGCCTTCTTCTTTTTTATTTTATTCTTACGTTCTTCCTTTTAGTAAAGGTATTTTTTTCTAATGGTATGATTTAATTTTTTGCTTTTCATTAAAAAATTTTTTTAATCTATTGTATGTTTTTTTTAATTTGTGGTTACCATGAGGCTTGCAAGTACTATCTTATAACCAATTATTTAAAGCTTTTAGCAACACTTGTTGCATCAACAAACAAGCAAAAACAAAATGTATAAAAATGCTACATATTAACATTGTTCCCCCACTTTTTAACTTTGTTGTTTCTATTCATATTTTACTGTACTGTCTATGCCTTCAAAAGTTGTTGTAGTTGTAGTTATTTTTAGTTCATTCATTATTTAGTCTTTCTACTTAAGCTAAGAGTGGTTTATGCACCATAGTTAGTGTTATAATATTTTGTGTTTTCTGTGTGATAACTATTAACCAGTAAGTTTTGTACCTTCAGATGATCTTTTATTGTTCATTAACATCTTATTCATTTTTATTTAAGTACCTGTAAATATTTATACCTGTAGCATTTCTTGTAGTCTGGTGCTCATGAAATACTTCAGCTTTTTTCTGTCTGGGAAAGTCTATTTCTCCTTTATGTTTGAAGGATATTGTATTAGTTCGTTTTCACACTGTTATAAAGATGTTACCTGTGACTGGTTAATTTATAACAAAAAGAGGTTTAATTGACTCATAGTTTCACATGATGGAGGAGGCCTCAGGAAACTTACAGTCATGACAGAAGGTAAAGGGGAAGCAAAGACCTTTTTCTTATGGTGGCAGGAGAGAGAATTGCAAGCATGGAAAATGCAGGATGCTTATAAAACCATCAGATCTTATGAGAACTCACTATCATGAGAACAACATAGGGCAAACTGCGCTCATGATCCAATCAACTCCCACCAGATATCTTTCTCAGCACTTGGGAATTACAATTCAAGGTGAGATTTTGGTGGGGACACAAAACCTAACCATATTATTCTGTCTCTGACCCTTTCCAAACCTTATGTCCCTTTCACACCTCAAAATCAATCATTTCTTCCCAACAGTCCACCAAAGTCTTAATTCATTCCAGCATTAACCTAACAGTCCAAGTCCAAAGTCTCATCTGAGACAAGGAAAGTCCCTCCTACTTAAAAGACTGTAAAATCAAAAGAAAGTTAGTTACTTTCAAGATACAATGGGGGTACATGGATACTATAAATGCTCCCATTCCAAATGGGAGACATTAGCCAGAACAAAGAGGCTACAGAATGCATGCAAGTCCAAAATCTAGTGGGGCAGTCATTAAATCTTAAAACTGTAGAATAATCTGCTTTGCTTCTACGATTCCATCACACCCAGGTCACACTGACACAAGAAGTGGGCCCCCATCGCCTTGGGCAGCTCTGCTCCTGTGGATTTGCAGGGTATAATCCCCTTCCCTGACTGCTTTCATGGCCTGCATTGAGTGTCTGTGGCTTTTCTAGGTGCATGGTGCAAACTGTCATTGGATCTATCACTCTGGGGTCTGGAGAATGGTGTCCCTCTTTTCATAGCTCCACTAGGCCTTGTCCTAGTGGGAACTTTGTGTGGGGCCCCCAATGCAACATTTTCCCTTTGCACTGCCCTGCCAGAGGTTCTTCGTGAAGGCTCTGTCCCTGAAGTACACCCCTGCCTGAACATTCGGACATTTCCATACATCCTCTAAAATCTAGGCAGAGGTTCCCAAACCTCAATTCTTAACTTTTTTGCACCCACAGGCACAGCACCAAATGGAAGCTGCCAAGGCTTGAGGTTTGCACCCTCTGAAGCAGTGGCCTGAACTGGATTGTCTTGGATGAAGGGCATGGAGTCCCAAGGCTGCACACAGCAGAGGCCCTTGGACCCAACTCATGAAACAAATTTTCCCTCCTGGGCCTCTTGGCCTGTGAAGAGAGCGGCTGCTGAGAAGATCTCTGACATGCTCTGGGGGCATTTTTTCCATGGTCTTGGCATTAAAATTTGGCTCCTCATTACTTATGCAAATTTCTACAGGCAGCTGAAATTTTACTCAGCTGCCTGCAGAAAATGGGTTTTTCTTTTTAATCACATTATCAGGCTGCGAATTTTCCAGTTTCATGCTCTGCTTATTTTTTAAACATAAGTTCCAATTTCAAGCCACCTCTTTATGAATGCTTTCAAAATAATCCAGGTCATGTCTTGAATGCCTTGCTGCATAAAACTTTCTTCTGCCAGATACCCTAAATCATCTCTCTCACATTCAAATTTCCACAGATTTGTAGGGCAAGGGCAAAATGCCACCAGCCTGTTTGCTAAAGCATAGCATGAGTTATCTTTACTCTAGTTCTCAATAACTTTCGCATCTCCATATAAGACCACCTCAGCCTTGTCTTCATTGTTCACATCACTATTAGCATTTTGGTCAAAACCATTCAACAAGTCTCTAGGAAGCTACAAACTTTCTCACATCTTTCAGTCTTCTTCTGAGCACTCCAAACTGTTCCCACCTCTGTCTGTAACCCAGTTCCAACGTCTCTTCCACATTTTCAAGTATCTTAATAGCAGTATCTCACTCTCTGTGGTACCAATTTGCTGTTTTAGTCTGTTTTCACACTGCTGTAAAGATACTACCTGAGACTGGATAATTTACAGAGAAAAGAGGCTTAATGGATTCACAGTTCTGCATGACTAGGGAGGCTTAAGGAAAGTTACAATAATGGTAGAAGGTGAAGGGGAAGCAAGGACCTTTTTTACATGGTAGCAGGAAACAGAAGTGTAAGCAGGGAAGTTGCCAGATGCTTATAAGACAATCATATCTCCTGAGATCTCACTCACTATTATGAGAACACCATGGAAGATATTGCCTCCTTGATCCAATCACTTCCCACCAGTTAGCTCCCTCAACACTTTTGAATTACAATTCAAGATGGGATTTGGATGAGGACACAAAGCCTACCATTTTAAATATTGTCACTAGATATATTATTCTCAGGTAAAAATTATTATCTTCAGCACTTTAAATATGTCACACCAGTGTCTCTGAATCTGTACGTTTTCCACGGAGAAACTTGTTGTCAGATGTGTTTTAGCTCTATTGCATGTTATTTATTTTATTTTGCTACTTTCAGAATATTTTCCTTATTCTTGACGTTTAGGAGTTCTATTATTAAATGGTTTGAGGTGGTCTTTTTGTGTTAAATCTACTTGGTGTTCTATAACCTTGTACTTGGATGTTTATATCTTTTTTAAGATTTAGGACATTCTTTGTTGTTATTCCTTTGCATACATTTTTTACCCCTATTTCTCTTACTATGTTACTTTTAAGTCCAATAAATTTCATATTTGCCCTTTCAGGCTATTTTCTAGATTCTGTAGGCAATCTTAACTTTTTAAATTGTATTTTTTTTTTGTCTTTTCTTACTGTGCATTTTCAAATAGGCTGTCTTCAAGCTTACTAATTCTGTTTCATGCTTGATCAATTCCACTATTATGAGACTCCTATGCAGTTCTTTCTGTAGATGAATTGTATATTTCAACTCCAGGATTTCTTCCTGATTAATTATTTCATTTTCTTAGTTAAATTTGTCTGACATTATTCTGAATTTCTTCTCTGTTACCTTAAAATCCTTTGCATTTCTCAACACAGCTATTCTGAATTTTCTGTCTAAAAAGTCACATATCTCCCTGTCTCCAAGATTGGTTCTTGCTTTCTTATTTATTTGGTAAGGTCATGTTTGTATTTATTTATTTATTTCTGGGGTACATGTGCAGATCGTGCAGGTTTGTTAAATATGTATACATGCGCCATGGTAGTGGTTTGTTGCATCCATCGCCCCTTCATCTACATTAAGTATTTCTCCTAATGCTATCCCTCCTCAATTCCCCCACCCCCTGCTATTCCTCCCATACCACCTCTCCCCCAGGCCCCAGTGTGTGATGTTCCCCTTTCTGTGTCCATGTGTTCTCATTGTTCAGCACCCACTTATGAGTGATAACATGCAGTGTTTTATTTTCTGTTCTTGTGTCAGTTTCCTGAAAATATCACTGATGAGCATTTGGTTTGGTTCCAAGTCTTTGCTATTGTGAACAGTGCTGCAAGATATATACATGTGCATGTGTATTTATAATAGAATGATTTATAATTTTTTGGGCATATACTCAGTAATGGGATTGCTGGGTCAAATGATATTTCTATTTCTAGATCCTTGAGGAGTCACCACACTGTCTTCTACAGTGGTTGAATTAATTTACACTCCCACCAACAGTGTAAAACCATTCCTATTTCCCCACAACTTCTCCAGCATCTGTTGTCTCCTGATTTTTTAATGGTTGCCATTCCAACTGGCGTGAGGTGTTATCTCAGTGTGGTTTTGATTTGCAAGAAGGCCATGTTTTTAAGGATGTTTGTAATGTTTGTGGCTGTTTATTTGCTTCTGGATATTAAAGACAGATGTTTATTTTACTCTTTCCATTCTAGGATTGTTTGTACTCATTTTTCTTGGAAAGGCTTTCCAGGTATTCTAAGGGACTTAGGTGTTGTGATGCTAGCTCTTGGTGAATTAGAAAACACTCCAAGCATACTATCACTGTGGTTCTTGCAGGCTTGTAGAGGTGCCACCTTGGTGGTCTTGGATGAATTTTGGAAGTGTTCTATGGATTACCAGGCAGAGACTTTTGTTCTCTTCCCTTACTTTCCTTCTTAGATCTGGGGTGCTAAATCCAATAAAGTGTAATAACACAAGTGACCTTGTGGCCACCACACTAGGACTGCTCTGTCAGACCTGAATCCAGAACAACACTGGGTCTCACCCAATGTCCTCTTTGACCACTATCCAGCTACTGCCTATGTTTCCTCAAGGACCTGGGGCCATACAATCCAGGTGGTGAAACCAGCCAAGTTTGTTTTTTACTTTAGGGTAGAGATTTCTATCAGGCTTCATGTGAGTCTAGAGATACCATCTGGGGGCCTGAAACTGGAGTCAAATCCCTTGGTGTCTATTGTATTGCAGTTGTGGTGGCACTCAAATTATGAGCTGCAGTGCTTTCCACTATTATTTTCCCTTTCCCCCATGCAAAGGAACTTCATCTCATGGCCACCACTAACACAGACCCATGGGTAGTACTATCAGGCTGCTGCAGATGTCCACTTAGGGCCTAAGGGCCCTTAAGCCAGCTTGAGTTTAGTGCTTTTTGGCCTGAATCTTACACTCCAGGGCAGTGGGCTCCTTTCTGGCACAGGGAAGGTCCAGGAATGCCATCTAAGACCCACGGCCTGGAATTAGGGATCACAAGAGCCCCCTTGATACTCTACTTTCCTGTGGTCAATCTGGTACCTAAGGTGTAATACAAAGACTCCTTTATTTTCCCATCTGCTTTTCTCAAGGAGAAGTTTCCCCACCATATCCACCCCAGCTGGGAATGTACTGAGTATCCCCTGAAGCCAACTAATCTAAGTGTCACCTAAGGCCTATAGCATACTATATGGATATTCCTGTTGGCTATTCAGGGCCCTGGGGTGATGAGTAATCAGGCGATGAATCCAGCCAGGACTGGGTCTTCTCCTTCAAGACAATAAGGTTATTTCTGTCCCAGGGTGTTTTGAGAAATGTCCTCTGAGATATATGGCCTGAAAGAGGAACCCTCATGATTCTGACTGAGGCCATATTCTACCGAGCCTTAGCTGCTAGTGAATATGCAAGAACAAGTTTTTCACACTCTTCCCTCTCCTCTTCTCAGGTGGAAGTAAGGGATCTCTTTTGGAGCCATGAGCTACGCAGCATGGATTTTGGGGAGGGATGGTGCAAACACTCCCTTAGTCACCTAGACTGTTTTCTCAGTAGGTCACGTGCCTCTGAACTCCACTGGCTCTGAGCTCAGTTCAGCACTAGGACTCTCCTATGAGTTTCAGCCCTCATTGCCTGGACTTCTTTTCAAGTTTATTTTGGTCTCCAGTTAAATCCAGTTTTGCTTTCTGCTGTGGCGGGTTGCACTAATTTTACTTCATTGTCTCACAATTGCTGTGCTCTCCTTCTCTTGAGTAAAGAGTTGCTCTCTACTCCACATGACCATTGTCAGGGGATAGGGGAGGTGTGGCATCAGTGATTCAAGACTGTCTTTTCTACTATCTTTCAGTGTTTCCTTCAGCAATATGGAGTTAAAAACCATGTACTGTGAGTGCTTAACTTTTCAGTACTTATGAAGATGTGTGTGTGTGTGTGTGTGTGTGTGTGTGTGTGTGTGCACTCACTCAGAGGGTCATTAAATTGGTGTTCTTGAAGTGGGGACAATAGGTAGAGCCTTCTATTTGGCCATCTTGTTCCACCCATTTGGTTTTTATTTCTTGTGGATACATATCTAGTAATAAAATTGATGAACCATATGGTAACTTTATATTAAAATATTTGAGGAAAGGCCAGACTGATTTTTAGAGTGGCTCTACTATTTTACATTTCTACCAGCAGTATATGTGTGTTCCAAACTTTCCACATTGTCATCAACACTTATTATTATTTTTCAAAACATTTCATTCCATTCTTTGGGTTTTATTTTTAGTTTCTTATGATATTTTCTAACATATAAAGTTATTATTTCTGATGAAGTGCAATTTATTGATATTTTGTCGCATGTGCTTTGATGTCATACCTAAGAAGATGCATTTTCACTAAATATCACAAAGATTTATTCTTGTGTCCTTTTCTAAAAATTGTATATATTTAACATATAATTTAAACCTATGATTTACTTGTAACTAATGTTTTAAATGTGTTGTGAGATCAGGGTCTAATTTTATTATTACTATTATTTTCCATCTGGATATTAAATTTTTCATCACCGTTTGTTATGAATACTTTTACCCCATTGAATTGTCCTAGCACTCTTATCAAGAATCAATTGACTATAAATATAAGTATTTATTTCTATCATTCTAATTTTATTTAATTAAGCTATGTGTCTATTTTTGTACCAGTACCATACTGTATTGATTCCTGCAGGTTTTTTTTTCTTTTTTCTTTTACCAAATTGTGAATTTAAACATGGTGAGATCTCCAACTTCCTTTTAAGGATTGTTTTTGATATTCTGTGTCCCTTGAGTTGTCATATAAATCTTAACATTAGCCTGTCAATTTCTACTAAAAAATTTTTATTAAATTCATTGACCAATTTGGAGAATGTTGGAAAATTGTGTGAATATTACATCTTTTGATCTATGAATATAAGTTATGACTGTTTTTTTCTCTTTAATTTATTGGATGTTTTGTAACTTTTAGTCTATATGTCTTACACATGTGAATTTATTACTATGTAGTTTATTACATTTTATGATATTTTAAAAAATTGTTCTTTTAATCTAAGTTTTGGATTGTTCATTGTTAGTGTGTATTTATTTTTGAATATTGATCTTGCATCTTTCAACCTAACTAAAGTCATTTATTAGTTTTGATAGATTATTGGTGGATTTTTAGGGTTGTTCTATTTATAAAATTATGTCATTTACAAATAGAGTTAGTTTTATTGCTTTGCTCTAATCTAGATGTTACTTTTTCTTTGCCTATTTATCCTGGCTATCATTCACTGTGCAATTTTATATAGAATTGTTGAGAGCAAACACCCTTTTTTTTTTTTTTTCTAATTTGAGAGAAAGTACCTTTTATTTTATTATTATATGTGATATTAAGCTGTGTATATTTTGTAGTTGCCCTTTACAGGCCAAGAAAGATTTTTCTATTCCTATTTTTATATCATTTTTTTAATAATGAAAGAGTGTTACATTTTGCCAGTGCTTTTGTTTTGTTTACTGAAAAGAGTATGTAATTTTTATCTTTTAGTCTTTTAATGTAGTGTATGTCAATTTTTATGCTGCTAATAAAGTCATATCCAAGACTGTGTAATTTATAAAGAAAACGAGTTTTAACGCACTCACAGTTCCACATGGCTGGGGAGGACTCACAATCACTGTTGAAGGTGAAGGGCACATCTTACATGCCATCAGGCAAAAGAGAGAATCAGAGCCAAGCAAAACATGTTTCCTCTTGTAAAACCATCAGTTCTCGTGAGACTTATTTACTACTATGAAAACAATATGGGGGAACTGAACCCATGATTCAATTATCTACAACCGGGTCCCTTTGAGAACATGTGGTAATTATTGGAGCTACAATTAAAGATGAGATCTGGGAGGGGAGACAGCCAAACCATATCATTCCACCACTGGTCCATTCCAAATCTCATGTCCTCCCATTTCCAAACCAATTATGCTTTCTCAAGACTTAACTCGTTTCAGCATGCACTCATAGTCCACAGTCCAAAGTCTCATCTAAGACAAGGTAAGTACCTTCAACCTAGATGCCTGTAAAATCAAAAGTAAACCAGTTACTTCCAAAATACAATGGGAGTACAGGAATTGGATAAATGCTCCCATTCCAAATGGGATACATTAGCCAAAAGAAAGGGGCTACAGGCCCCATGCAAGTCCAAAATCCAGCAGGGCAGTCAAATCTTAAAGCTCCAGAATGATCTCCTTTGACTCTATATTTCACATCTAGGTCACATTGATGCAAGAGTTGGGTTCCCATAGTCTGGGATAACTCTACTCCTATAGCTTTGCAGCATATGGCCTTCCTCACAGCTGCTTTCACAGGCTGTCTTTGAGTGTCTACAGCTTTTCCAGGTGCATGGGGCAAGCTGTCAATGAATCTATTATTCTGGGGTCTAGAGAATGGTTGCCCTCTTCTCACAGCTGCCCTAGGCAGTGCCCTGGTGGGGACTCTGTGTGGGACCTTCAACCTCACATGTACCCTAGTAGAGGTTCTCCATCAGTGCCCCACTTCTGCAGAAAAAATATTCCTGGATATCCAGGCATTTCCACACATCTGAAACCTAAGCAAAGGTTCCCAAACCTCAATTTCTGACTTCTGTGCACTGGCAGGATCAAAACCACATGGAAGCTGTCAAAGTTTGGGGCTTGAATCCTCTGAAGCCACACCCTGAGCTGTACTTTGGCCTTTTTTAGCCAGGACTAAAGTTGCTGGGACCCAAAATACCAAGTGCCTAGACTGTACACAGTAGGAGCGTTCTGGCTCTTCCCACAAAAACACTTTTTTCCTAGACCTTTGGGCCTGTGAAGAGAGGGACTGTTGCAAAGGTCTCTGACATGCCCTGGAGACATTTTCCCCATTGTCATTGCAATTAGCATTTGGTTTCTTGTTACTTATGGAAATTTATGTAGCCTGCTTGAATTTCTCATTACAAATTTCTCATTACTTTTTTCTCATTACTTTTTTCTATTATATAGAAATGTTTTTTCTATTACGTACAATTTCTCATTACTTTTTTTCTATTACATAATCAGGCTGCAAATTTTCTGAAATTTTATGCTCTGTTGTTTTTTTTATTTTTTAAGCTAAATGATTTTAACAGCACCAAAGTTCTCTTTTGAATGCTTTGATGCTTAGAAATCTCTTTTCCCTAAATTAGCTCCCTCAAGTACAAAGTGTCACAAATTTCTATGGCAGGGGCAAAACGCCATCAATCTCTTTGCTAAAATGTAGCAAGAGTCTCCTTTACTCCAGCTCCCAACAAGTTTTTTATCTCCATCTGAGACCACCTCAGCCTGGATTTTATTGTGTATATCACTATCGGAATTTTTGTCAAAGCCATTCAACCAATCTCCAGTAAGTTCAAAACTTTCTCATATTTTCCTATCTTTTTCTGAGCTTTCCAAACTGTTTCAACCTCTGCCTGTTACCTGGTTCTAAAGTCACTTCCACATTTTTGGATCTCTTAAAATTAGTGGTCCACTCCTGGTAAACAAGTTTACTGCATACATCTGTTTTCATGCTGCTAATAAAGTCATACCTGAGACTGGGTAATTTGTAAATGGACTCACAGCTTCACATGGCTGGGGAGGCCTCACAGTCATGGCAGAAGGTGAAAGGGTCATCTTACATGGCAGCAGGCAAAAGAGATAATGAGAGCGAAGTGAGAGGGGTTTCTATTTATAAAACTATTAGATCTCACGAGACTTATTCACTACCACGAGAGCAGTATTTGAAAACTGCCCCCATGACTCAATTATTTTTCATCAGGCCCTTTCCACACATGTGGAAATTATGGGAGCTACAATTGAAGATGAGATTTGGGTGGAGACAGAGCCAAATCATATAATATGCTATATTATGTTAATTGATTTTCAAATGTTAAACCAATCTTGAATTTGTGGGATAAATTCTACTTTGCCATGGCATGAGATCCTTTTTATATGTTGAAGGATTCATTTAACTAGTATGAACTTCAGCATTTTAATGTCTATATTAAGAAGAGATACTGTTCTGTAGATTTTTTAGTAATGTTTTTGTCTGGTTTTGGTTTCAGGGTAATTCTGGTCTCATAGACCGAACTACAAAGTATTCTTTGATTCTCTATTTTTAGAAATTCTGTTAAAAATTCGTATGCAGTATTTAATGTTTTGTAGAATTTACCAGTAATGCCATCTGATTTGGCTTTTCTTTGTAAGGTTTTCTTATATTAGTTTGCTCTCTTTACTAGATATGGATTTACTCAGATATTCTATTAACTTTTGAGTCAATTTTGATAGGTTGTACCTTTCCAACAGTTTAGCAATTTCAGGTAATTTATCTAACTTTTTGGCATGCCATTGTTTATACTATTATTCTCTTAGAGTTTTTTTTAAATTTCTGTTTGATTATTAGTAATGTTTCTTCTTTCATTCCTTATTTTAGTAATTTTTTATCCTTTTTTTCTCAGTCTCAGAAACATTTTGTCAATTTTGTTGTCTTTTTTCCAAGAAAATGCTTTTAATTCTATCAATTTTCTCTTTTTCTATATTCTCTATTTTATTTATTCCCATCCTAATCTTCTGCTTTTTTAATTTGGCTTGATATCTTTCAAGTTTCTTAAGATGAAATGTGAAATTATTGATTTCAAATATTAACTTTTTTTTTTTTTTTTGAGATGGAGTTTCGCTCGTTACCCAGGCTGGAGTGCAATGGCGCGATCTCGGCTCACCGCAACCTCCGCCTCCTGGGTTCAGGCAATTCTCCTGCCTCAGCCTCCCGAGAAGCTGGGACTACAGGCATGCGCCACCATGCCCAGATAATTTTTTTTTTTTTTTTGTATTTTTAGTAGAGACGAGGTTTCACCATGTTGACCAGGATGGTCTCGATCTCTCGACCTCGTGATCCACCCGTCTCGGCCTCCCAAAGTGCTGGGATTTTAGGCATGAGCCACCACGCCCGGTCTCAAATATTTACTTTTTAAAAATATAGATGTAGCTATAAATTTTCCTCTGAGGAAAACTTTCTTTTCTCTTCTTCAGAATGCATAATCTATATCTTTGAGATAGATGATTTTTTGTTCTGCTTACTCCAATCTACCATTGAACACTGCTAGTGATTTTTTTTTTTATTTTGGCTATTATGTTTATTAATTCTAGAGTTTTATTCAGTTCATTTAAAAACGTGTTTTATGTGACTTTATTAAGATATGATTCACATTTCATAAAATTCACAAGTTTAAAATAAGTAGTTTTATGTATATTCACAGATACGTGAAACCATCAATACAATCAATTTAAAAATATTTATATTGCTTCACACATTATTAACTGTCTAAATATACAGTCCTAGGCAATGACTAATCTACTTTCTTTCTATAAATTGTCTATTTTGGATAGTTAATATAAATAGCATCATAATATGAGGCCTTCTGTGACAAGCTTCTTTCACTAAGCATGTTTTTTTTTCAAGTTTTATCCATATTGTAGCATGTATTAGCACTTTATTTGTTTTTATGGCTAAATAATATTCCACTCTATGTATATATCACATTTGTTTAGCAATTCACTGATTGATGGGCATTTGTTTTTTTTTTGTTTGTTTGTTTGTTTGTTTGTTTGTTTGTTTCACATTTTGACTATTATAAAGAATATTGCTATAAACATTTATGTACAAATGCCATATGTATCTAGAATTAAAATTTGTAGGTCATATGTGTATATGTGTTAAAGAAACTGCTAGACTGTTTTCTGAAGTAACTCCACCATTTTACATTCCCACTAGAAGTATTTGAGAAATTGAATTTCTTTACATTCTCACCAATATTTATTAGTTTCTTCTTTTGATTGCAGCCATCCCAGTGGATGTGAAATGGCATTTCATTATGGCTTCTAATTATAAATCCCTAATGACTAATAATGTTGAACATCTTCTCATGCACTTGTTGGATATGTGTATATCTTACCTGAAGAAATGCTTATTCAGATTATTTTTCCACAGTAATGGGTTGTCTTTCTATTAATTGAGTTGCAAGAGTTCTTCATAAACCTTAGACACAAGTTTCTTATAACATGTATGATTAACATTTTTTTTATTAATAGGTTGTGATTTCACTTTCTCAATGGTGTTCTTTTAAACACAAAATTTTTAATTTTGATGAAGTTTAATTATTTTTTATTTCTCTTGTTAGTCACACTTTTGATATAATAGCTAAGAATTGTTTTACAAATCTAAAGTCATAAATATTTGCCCCTATTTTTTCTTCTCAGAGATTTATGGTTTTAGCTCTTTCATTTAGGTAGTTAATTCATCAAGTTTGAGTTAATTTTTTATGTAAAATTCAAGGAAAGAATTCAGCTTCATTATTTTAGATGTGGCTATGCAGTTCTTTCAGTACCTTTTGTTGAAAGGACTATGTTTCTGCCATTGCATACTCTTGACATCTTTGTTTGAAAATTAGTTTGCCATAGATGTATGGGTTTTGTTGGACTCCAATTATATTTCATTGATCTTTCTGTCTACTTTTGTACAAGCATTACACTGTCTTGATGATCATTGTTTTGTAGTAAGTTCTGAAATCAGAAAGTGCAACTCCAACTTAGTTGTTTATTTTCAGGATTCTTTCAGCTATTCTGGGTCCCTTGCAATTTTACATAAAATTTAGACTCAGCTTATCAATTTTTATAGAGGAATAATCTGAAATGCTGATGCAGATTACATTTAATTTGTAGATCAGTTTGGAAAATAATGCCATCCTAACAATGTTACATCTTTCAATTTATAAACATTTTTACTTTCATTTATCTAGGTCTTCTTTAATCTATTTTATTTCTTCAAGTTGATCTTCAGTCTCTGACATCCTTTCTTCTGCTTGGCCAATTCAGCTATTGAAACTTGTGTATGCTTCGTGAAGTTCTTGTGTTGTGCTTTTCAGCTCCATCAAGTCATTTATATTCTTCTCTAAGCTGCTTATTCTCATTAGCATTTCATCTAACCTTTTTTCAAGGTTCTTAGTTTCTTTGCATTGGGTTAGAACATGTTCTTTTAACTCAGAGAAGTTTGCTATTTTCCACTTTCTGAAGCCTGTTTCTGTCAATTCATCAGAATCATTCTCCATTCAGCCTTGTTCCCTTGCTGGTGAGGAGTTGTGATCCCTTGGAGGAGGAGAGGCGTTCTGGTTTTGGGTGTTTTAATCCTTTTTGCATTTGTTTCTTCCCATCTTTGTTTATTTATCTACCTGTGGTTTGTAGTTGGTGACTTTCAGATGGGGTCTCTGAGTGGACGTCCTTTTTGTTGATGATGAAGTTATTTCTTTCTGCTTTTTAATTTTCCTTCTAACAGTCAGGTCCCTCTGCTGTAGGACTGCTGGAGGTCCACTCCAAACCCTTCTTGCCTAGGGATCAAGTGAGGCAGCTACAGAACAATAAGCATTGCTGCCAGTTTCTTCTGTTACCTTTATCCCAGAAGGATGCCTGTCAGATGTCAGCCTGAGCTCTCCTTTATGAGATGTCTCTTCGGATATATGGGGGTCAAGGAGCTGCTTGAGGAGACAGTCTGTCCCTTATCAGAGCTCAAGTGCTGAGTTATGAGCTCTGTTGTTCTATTCAGAGCTGCTGGGCAGGTACATTTAAGTCTGCTGCAGCAGACCCCTTAACTGCCTTTTTTTTTCCCCCTCGGGTGCTCTGTCCTGGGAAGATGGGGCTTTATTTATAAATTCCTGACATGCTGCTGCTCTTTTTCAGAGATGCCCTGCCCAGCAAGGAGATAGCCTAGTCACAGTCTGCCAGCAGAGGCATTGCTGAGCTGCCGTGGGCTCTGGCCAGCTGCTGTGTGAACTTCTTTTGCCCTGCACAACAAGGAGGTAGCCTACTCACAGTCTGCCATCAGAGGCATTGTGGAGCTGCTTTGGGCTCTGGCCAGCTGCTGTGTGAACTTTCTTGTGCTTTTGTTTATAGAGGTATAGTTAGAACTGCCTCAGTAATGGCAGTCTGCCTCAGTAATGGTGGACTGCCTCAGTAATGGCAGGTTTTCTTGGTAATGGCAGACTGCTTCGGTAATGGTGGACTGCCTTGGTAATAGCAGATGCCCTTCTCCCCACAGAGCTGGACCGTCCTGGGTCCAGCTGCACTTGCTGTGAAACTCAGTCCAAAGCGTTTCAGATTGCTGGTCTTTGTGTGGGTGAGACCCACCAAGCCTGATCACCTGGCTCCCTATTTCAGCCCCCTTTTTCTTCCATTAAATGGTTAATTCTATCTCCCAAGCACTCCAGGCACCAGTTGAAATGGCCATCCAGATTTGTGTGAGTTTTTGTGCAGAAACCCACTGCACCAGCCGAAACAGCCATGCTGGAGACTTGTGGCACTTTTCTGCCCAGGAATCTCCTGGTCTGTGGGCAGTAAAAATTTGTTTGGAAATGCAGTGATCACTCACCCTCTGTGTTCTTGCTGGGAACTGCCCTCCAGAATTGTTCCTATTTGGCCATCTTGGATGGTAGTTTTTAGAGAATCTAATTTTTATTTGATTTGTTAGGTTTATTGCCAAGAAGTCTATTATTTTTATGCTACTACATATGGAGTTGGTCTGCTTACTTTATTCTTGAAATGTTTATTGCAAATGTATAGAATTACTTCTGCAATATATAATAGTTTTAGTGGATTTCTTAGAATTTTTGTGTAAAAATTGTATTGCCTCTTAGTAGAGATTGCTTTATTATTTTCTTTTCAATTTGGATGCTTTTTATTTATTATCTAGCTTAATTGCCCTAGATGAAACACATTCAGTACAATATTAAATTAGAAGTAGTAAGGCAATGCATCCTGGTGTTGTTACTGATATTAAGGGTAAGGTATCTAAAGTTATCTAGTCACCATAAAATACAATGTTAGCTGTGGAATTTTCACAGATTACCATTATCAGGCTGAAAAAATTTTCTTCTGTTCCTAGTTTATTGAGTGTTACTATCACAAAAGGGTGTTGGATTTTTTTTTTTTTTTCTGAATGCTGTTCTGCAAATACTGAGATGATTACATAATTCTGGCTTTTATTCTACTAATATAATGTATTAGGTTAGGTGGTCCACAGATGTGAAACAATTTTGTATTCTTGAGATAAATTTTACTTAGTCATGATGCCTAATTATTTTTATGTGTTTCTAAATTCAATTTGCTAGTGAATTTGTATACTGGTTATTCTACTTCTAAACTCTTTAAATCTTTAAATAAAACCTTTTAAAATTTTTTTATTGATATTTTCCATATGATGAGACATTGTCAACATAATTTTGTTTAATTTTTAAGTGTTATTTTTAGTTATTAGGTATACTTATTACAGCTTTTTTGATTTTTTTGAATCCACTATGTCTGTCATCTAGGCACATCAAAGAAAATTATTTTGCTTTTATTTTTGTGTATGAGACATTGTTTTTTAATTTTTGTGTGTGTGTCATTTTTTTCTTTGTTTAAACATGGACATATGAGATAGTATATTTAACCAATTCTAGATAATGACCCCATTATTTCTTTCCCTCAACTCCTCTGGTTGGTGGTGTTGTGTATTTATTTGTCGACTGTATTACTTTCTGAGCCATTTACATTTCTATTTTTTACCATTGGATATGTGTTTGTTGCCTAAACTCTTCTATTAGAGTTCACAAAATAAGCAAAGTAATGTGGAAGAAATAATTTGTAGTAGGCTACTGCAAATATTGGAGTCCAAATTATTTCTTCTATCTTACTTTACTTACTTTGTTTGAATTTTTGTCACGCTAAACCTCAGATTAAAATTTGATCCCTAATGTTGAGGTGGGGAGTAATGAGAGGCATTTGGGGTGTGGGAGTGGATCCCTTAATGATAGATTAATGCCCTACCTAGAGGAGTATGAGTGAGTTCTCACTTTACTATTTTCTATGAGAACTGGTTGTTAAAATGAGCCTTGAATTTCCTCCTCCACTTGCTCCCTTTCTTACCATGAGTTCTATACACATGCCAGCTCTGTTTTACCTTTTACCATAAGTGGAAGAAGCCTGAGGCCTTCACCAGATGCTCAATCTTATACAGCAGAATTATGTAAAAAATAAATATTTTTTTCTCTATAAATTACCCAGCTTCAGGTATTTCTTTACAGCAAGACTAACTGGACTAAGACACTACTGTACCTAGGACAGATGTTCCACCTTATAAGTAAAGAATGGATGGGAGAAGAGAAACCTGATTCCCTTAACCACACAGATTGCTGGTGAGACAGGGCTTGGAGGAGGCTGAGAAATGCCAATGATGGTCTGCCCCTTGCAGTGTGAAAGTATAGTTTTATACTGGGAATTCAGAGGAGAGAGACGCTCCACCTTCTCGACAGCACATACTCAGAGAAGAGTGTCCAAGCTATATCTTCTGTAAAACATAGGATGGAGCAATGGAAGTAGGTAGGTTAATAACAGGTTTTAGCTCATATGCTAGACATTTGATTTTAGGAAATTTAGTAAATTTTTTGAATGCTTATATCTCCATTTGTTTCTTATTTTTAGGGCTATTTTAAAAGACTTTATATGGTAGATTATTTTAAAGTTATTTTCACCAGTTAAAATCATTATTTTGCTGGGGAAAAGACACACAGCTCTGCATTACATCATTCCAGAAACAAAATGTTTAAATATACAAAAGGTTTATTTTGTAAAATATGTTTTTATACAAGTATAATTGTTCTATTTTGATATTTTTTACAAGCATTTCTGCAGATAACTGTCCAAAACCCTAAGTCTGATTTTATTATACAAGTAAAATAACTTGTTAAACTTTATGTAAAGTCAATACTTGCACTATATATTGTTTTAATGGACTTGTTTTTTTTAACACAACATTGTTATTGTTATTTGTTCATGTTGTTGCACATAACTAGTACATTCATTTTGAGTTGTTTATGTAAAAATTAAATATGTATCTCTGATATTTAGTGCAATTAAACTTCTTTTATATATATATACCTATCTCTTTTTTGTGGTAAAATCAACTTTTAATCATTTTCAATAACATAATACATTATTATTTACTGTAGTTATCATGTAGCAATTAAACTTCTCAATATTTGCCACCTGAAGCAATTGAAAGCATACAGTATGCCATTCCTTTGTGTTCTTTATTTGATGGAAAAGTCTTTACCACTACTTGAATTAGATGACTTTTGAAGAACCCTGAGTTATTAATATAATCTATTAAACTTAGAAGAGAAGTCTAAAATTTATTGCATAATTTCTACTTTGTAATGCCACATGAGCAATTTTCCACTCCATGCCTTTCTCCTTTTTTAAATGCCTCTTTTTAAAAATGCTTCATTTTCTATAACTATTACTCAAGTGAACCACCACTGTGAAATACTGACACATAAGACTTCTTTCTTTCTTGTGAAAAATAACTTAATAGTGCTTTCTCCTTGCTTTTTATTTCCAACAGAATTCACCTCTTTGAAAGCTGACCAATAATTGTTTTAGACTAACATTTACCAGTACATCCTGGCATTTCTGTAGACTTTCCTCAAACACATTAATGCTGATTTTCATTTGAATTCCTAATTATAATTTTACAGTTTGTGAAAACATAGAAGTGTTCATGTTAATTTTTTAAATTAAGATATTGTATAAACTGATTTTTAGCTTATTTCTCTGATACATCTACTTTTAAATGTGAATTACAATCCTCCGTTAAAACAACAGTGAACAATACAACAACAAAAAATCTTTCAATACTCATCTTCCCACATAAACATCAATTCAACCAATTATTTCCACATGAAAATACCTATGCAAGAACTAAGAAAACCATGTGAAAGAATATATTATCTAGGTATAGCACAAAAATGAGAAAAGATGCATTGAAGAAAGTAGAAATGATAGTTTTACACTGCCCACATCACCATTCTGCAAATTCCAGGCAACATAACATTGAGAGAGATACCATTTGCTTAGGAGGACTTTGCCTCAATCCCACAAACCCAGTATAACACAGCACTATGCATACCCATACAGCCCCTGACTCTAGGCTGCCACTGTCTATATTAGTGCATTCTCATGGTGTTATTAATAAATACTTAAGACTGGGTAATCTATAAAGCAAAGAGGTTTAGTTGACTCATAGTTCTGCATGGCTGGGGATTCTTCAGAAAAGTTACAATTATGGCAGAAGACACCTGTTAACATGGCAACAGGACAGAGAATAAGAATAACATCAGAGAAATGTCAGATACTTATAAAACCATCAGATTTCATGAGAACTAACTCATTATTATGACAATAGCATGGAGAAAACTTCCCCCACAATAAAATTACCTCCCAGTAGGTTACTCCCAGAGCATGTGGGGAATATGGGATTAGAATTCAAAATGATATTTTTTGGGGGACACAAATCCTAAGCCTACCATTTCACCCCAGCCCCTTCCAAATCTTGTGTCATCCCATTTAAAAACCAATCATGCCTTCCCAAAAGTCCTCCAAAGACTTAACTCATTTTAGCATTAACTCAAGGTCCAGAGTCCAAAGTCTCAAATGAGACAAAGCCAGTCTCTTCCATCTATGATCCTGTAAAATTCAAAGCCAGTTAATTATGTCCTAGATACAATGGGAGTGCAGGTATTGGGTAAACACACTTACTCCAAATGAGAGAAATTGGTCCGCAAAAATTGTGCTACAGGCTCCATGCAAATCTGAAATCCAACAGGACGGTCATTAAACCTTAAAGATCTAAAATAATCTCTTTTTACTTCATGTCTCACATCCAGGTTACGCTGATGCAAACAGTGGTCTTCCATGGCCTTGGGCAACTCCACCCCTGTGGCTATTCAGCGTACAGCCTCCCTCTCAGCTGCTTTTCTGGGCTGGCATTGAATGCCTGTGACTTTTTTAGGTGCACAAGTGCAAGCTGTCAGTGGATCTACCATTCCAGGGTCCGGAGGACAGTGGACCTCTTCTCACAGCTCTACTAGGCAATGCCTCAGTGGAGATTCTGTGTGGGGTTCCAACCCCAAATTTCCCTTCTGCACTGCCCTAACAGAGGTTCTTATGAAGGCTCCACACCTGCAGCAAACATCTTCCTGGACACCTAGTCATTTGAGGCCAGATGTCTCCTTGGGGAAGTATGAGAGGAAGATGATGAGACTGCGCTTTCAGGATTGCCCTGGATTCTGCATCTCCATGTTCCAGGCCTTTTTGGAAGACTGTTTCTGGGTTGCCCCACCTAAAATCAGCTGATACAAGCAGCACTGCCTGGCTGAGCCAAGCAGCCCTATGCTCTGAACTGCTTCCAAAATCAAGCTGCTCCCCACAAAACTGGACATCATGCATGCCAAACACCGGGCTGGTAACATCTGTTCTGGTCATCAGGATGGCACTCAAGTATCTAGCCTCTATTCAAGCCCCTAAAATACAGACTTCAGGCCCACAGAGCTTCAAGTCAGCTCTTGTGGCATCAGACTTCAGACTCACCACAGTGCCAGGTTGGCATTCTCACCTCAAGCACCAGACCATCATCTATGGAAACAAGTCCTGCACTATCCAGTGCCAGACTGATTATTGCAGTTGCATCATCCAGGCTGGCCCCTGTAGCTCTATGCTTCAACAGACCCAAGTTCTGGTTCTGTTAGTGGATCCCCAAACTTGACTGGCTTCCACATAACCAGGCATCATGACTACCCTAGTGCATCCAGTTCCCATGCTAGCCCCAGAGGCTCTCAGACTCAGGTAAGCATCTGCACAATGAGCCTCCAAGCTGACACTAGTGGACAAGATTCGAAGTTAAATTCAAAAGTGTTGGGCTCCAGGCTACCTCAAGTAGCTCAAGGCACCAGGTAACCACCCAAGATCTTAGGTGTCAGACTAGCCCCCATGGACTCAAGCTCCATGCTGGCCAGAGCATAAGGTTGGTCACAGGCTACAAGGTGGTCCCTATACTCCCAGACTTCAGGGACTCAGAGTCTAAAGTTGTTCTAGCATACGTAGTGACCAGACACACCCAAGTAGACCAAAGTGCCTACCTAAATCTTGTGGATATAGGCTCTAACACCACTTCAGAAGACACAATCAGCAAGTGAGTCCTCATGTTCCCAGGACTCCATGGACTAAGGTTCAAGGCCTGACTCAGTTCCAGGCCAGTCCTTGCTGACTTAAGCTCCAAGCTTATCCCATTAGTTTCAGGCACTAAACTTGTAGGAGATCAGTCAGGGTGGTAGGAAAAATTATAGAAAAAACACAAACCTTGGAAGGGCAGAAGGTTTTGCAAAAGCTTTGGAAAAGGATTATGGCTGAGGCAGCCTAATCCTCTTACCTTGAGCTAATAGCAAAGAGCAGATAACAAGGGAATGTAGAGGAGTTTATCTAAATAGCTTGTTTACTTATGTTGTCCTAAAACTGACCTCTGATTATTTCTGCCCAAGACTGCTCTCTATTAGGGTAGTTGACAATGTTAATTACCCACAAATACCCACAAATGGTGTTTCCTCTTTGCCTTTGTCATTAAATTTGTACTAAATAAATGTGAGTATTGTGGCTTATTGGGGCTGCTGCTGACTGTGGCAGAAGTCCCTTAGCTGTGCTGACAGGCAAGCCTGTGTCTTCAAACATACTCCATTCATCCATTGCTTTGTCAGAGTCTGCAGGGCAGATTGAGCAGCAGCTCATCTCAGGATGTTGCCAGAGCCTGCAGACTAAAGCTCAGGACCCATTCCAGTGACAGGTTCACCTTGACGGACCTAGGTTTCAGGCTGTCTTATACAGATATGGGCTCCAAGGCCTCCCATGTATGTTCAGACTTTAAGCCTATCTCTGAAGACTGAATTAACAGGTTCACCCCACTAAATCTAAGCTTAAAGCCAAACCCTAAAGACACAGGTATTGTGATTGCACATGCTGAATCAGGCATGTAGCTATCCAAGTAGCTATCCCTTGGATTTCAGCAGCAAATTCACTCTTGGATTATGCCTGGAACATGAACACCTACCTGGTGAATACTTCCCTAGACAAAGCCAGTCTGCAAAGACTGAAGTAAATCCGTATTTTTTCAAATGCACTAACCTCAGTCTAAGGCTACAGGAAACACGAACAACCAAAGAGACACAACAGCATCAAAAGAACACAAAAATATTTCAGTAACTAAATCAAAAGAAATAAAGATATACGACCTGTCTGAAAAAGAATTTAAAATGAATTATTTTTAAGGAAGCTCAGTGAATTTCAAGGAATTAAAAAGAAACAAGTTAACTAAGTAAAGAAAACAATAAATGACTAAAAAAGATAAATCTAAACTAAAGATTCAAATCTACAAAACACCCAAAAACTCTGAAGCTGAAAATTATGATGAACAAAATGAAAAATGCAATATAGAATGCCGATAGATTTGATCAAGGTAGCAAGAAGTAATCAAGCATAAGAAAGATCTGTGAAGCCAGGTGTGGTTGACTATGCCCAAAATCCTAGGACTTAGAAAGGCCAAGACAGGCGAAATATGAGCCCAGGAGTTTAAGATCAGCCTGGGCAACATGGCAAAACCTCATCTCTCTCTTTACTATATATATATATATGTATATATATATATATATATATATATATATATATATATACACATATATATATATATATATACATATACACACACACATATATATATAATTGTATTTTAGGTTCTGGGGTACATGTGCAGATTATACAGGATTGATGCATAGGTACATACATGACAATGTGGTTTGCTGCCTCCATTTCCCCATCATTTATATTTAGCATTTCTCCCCATGTTATCCCTCACCAATCTCCCTACCCCCACTGTCCCTCTCCTAGTCCCTACCCAACAGACCTCAGTGTGTGATGCTCACCTCCCTATGTCCATATGTTCTTATTGTTCAACACCCACCTATGAGTGAGAACATGAGGTGTTTTATTTTCTGTTCTTGTGTCACCTTGCTGAGAATGATGGTTTCCAGATTCATCCATGTCTCTACAAAGGACACAAACTAATCATATTTTATGGCTGCATAGAATTCCATGGTGTATATGTGCACATTTTCCTTGTGCAGTCTATCATTGATGGGCATTTGGGTTGGTTCCAGGTCTTTGCTATTGTAAACAGTGCTACAATGAACATGCATATGCATGTGTCTTTATAATAGAATGATTTATAGTCCTTTGGGTAAATACCCAGTAATGAGATTGCTGGCTCAAATGAAATTTCTATTTCTAGGTCCTTGAGGAATGGTCACACTGTCTTCCACAATTACTAAACTAATTTACAGTCCCACCAACAGTGTAAAAGTGTTCCTATTTTTCCACATCCTCTTCAGCATCTGTTTTCTCCAGATTTTTTAATGATCACCATTCTAACTGGTGTGAGATGATATCTCAATGTGGTTTTTATTTGCTTTTCTCTAATGACCAGTGATAAATATTTTTTCATGTGTTTGTTGGCTTCATTTATGTCTTTGAAAAGTGTCTGTTCACTTCCTTCACCCACCTTTGGATGGGTTTGCTTTTGTGTGTGTGTGTGTGTGTGTGTGTGTGTGTGTGTGTGTGTGTGTTGGTTTTTTCTTGTAAATCTGTTTTAGTTCTTTGTAGATTCTGGATGTTAGCCCTTTGTCAGATGGGTAGATTTCAAAAATTTTTTCTCATTCTGTTGGCTGCTGGTTCACTCTAATGATTGTTTCTTTTGCTGTGCAGAAGCTCTGAAGTTTAATTATATTCCATTTGTCTATTTTGGCGTCTGTTTCCAGTGCTTTTGGTGTTTTAGTCATGAAGTCCTTGCATATGCCTATGTCCTGAATGGCATTACCAAGGTTTTCTTCTAGGGTTTTTATGGTGTTAGGTCTTATGCTTAAGTCTTTAAACCAAATGGAGTTAATTTTAGTGTAAGGTGTCAGGAAGAGGTCCATTTTCTGTTTTCTGCACATGGCTAGCCAGTTATTTTAACACCATTTACTAAACAGGAAATCCTTTCCCGATTGCTTGTTTTTGTCCAGTTTGTCAAAGATAACATAGATGTGTGATGTTGCCTCTGAGGTCTCTGTTCTTTTTCATTGGTCTATACCTCTGTTTTGGTACCAATACTGTGCTGTTTTGATTACTGTAGCCTTGTAGCATAGTTTGAAGTCAGGTAGCGTGATGCCTCTAGCTTTGTTCTTTTTGTTTAGGATTGTCTTTGCTATGCGGGCTCTCTTATTGTTCCACGTGAAGTTTAAGGTGTTTTTTTTCCAGTTCTGTGAAGAGGGTCATAGGTAGCTTGATGAGGATAGCGTTGAATCTAAATTACTTTGGGCAGTATGGCCATTTTCACGATATTGATTCTTCCTACCCATGAACATGGAATGTTTCGCCATCTGTTTGTGTTCTTTCTTATTTCATTGAGCAGTGGTTCATAGTTCTCCTTGAAGAGGTCCTTTACATCCTTTGTTGGTTGTATTCCTAGGCATTTTGTTCTCTTTGTAGCAATTGTGAATGGGAGTTCCCTCTTAATTTGGCTCTCTTTTAGTCTGTTATTGGTGTATAGGAATGCTTGTGATTTCTGTACATTGATTTTGTATCATGAAACTTTGCTGAATTTCCTTATCAGTTTAAGGAGAGTTGGGGCTGAGATGATGGGGTCTCCTAAATATACAATCATGTCATCTGCAAATAGAGACAATATGACATCTTCCTTTCCTAACTGAATACACTTTATTTCTTTTTCTTGCCTGATTGTTCTGGCTAGAACTTCCAATATTATATTGAATAAGAGTGCTAAGACAGGGCATCCTTGTCTAATACCAGAGTTCAAAAAGAATGCTTCCAGTTTTAGCCCATTCAGTATGATATTGGCTGTGGGTTTGTCATAAATAACTTTTATTATTTTGAGATACATTCCATCGATACCTAATTTATGGAGAGTTTTTAGCATAAAAGTCTGTTGAATTTTGTCAAAGACCTCTTCATCTATTGAGATAATCATGTGGTTTTTGTCTTTGGTTTTGTTTATGTGGTTGGACATATTTCATTTATTACATTTATGGACTTGCATATGTTGAACCAGCCTTGCATCCATGGGATGAAGCCTACTTTATAGTGATGGATAAGCTTTTTGATGTGCTGTTGCAGTCTGTCAGCATTTTATTGAAGATCTTTGCATCTATGTTCATCATAGTTATTGATCTGAAGTTGTGTTTCTTTGTTGAGTCTCTGATGGGTTATGGTATGAGGATAATATTGGTCTCATAAAATGATTTGGGAAATATTCCCTCTTTTTTATTGTTTGGAATAGTTTCAGAAGGAGTTGTACCAGCTTCTCTTTGTATGTGTGGTAGAATTTGGCTCTGAACCCATCTGGACCTGTGCTTTTTTTGGTTGGTATGCTATTAATTGCTGCCTCAACTTCAGCTCTTTTTATTGGTCTATTCAGGGTTTCAACTTCCTCCTGGTTTAGGCTTAAGGGGGTGCAAGTGTTCAGGAATTTATCCATTTCTTCCAGGTTTACTGGTTTATGTGCATAGAGTTATTTGTAGTAATCTCTGATGGTAGCACCACATTGCACCTACTCTAAAATTGACCACATATTCGGAAGTAAATTACTCCTCAGCAAATGCAAAAGAACGGAAATCATAACAAACAATCTCTCATACCACAGTGCAATCAAATTAGAACTCAGGATTAAGAAACTAACTCAGAACCACACAACTTCATAGAAACTGAACAACTAGCTCTTGAAGGTTGACTGGATAAACAATGAAATGAATGCAGAAATAAACATCTTTGAAACCAATGAGAATGAATACACAAGGTACCAGCAAATCTGGGACACATTTAAAGCAGTGTCTAGAGGGACATTTATAGCAATAAATGCCCATATGAGAAGCAAAGAAAGATCTAAATCAACACCCTATCATCAAAATTGAAATAACTAGAGAAGTAAGATCAAAAAAACTCAAAAGCTAGCAAAATACAAGAAATAACTAAGATCAGAGAAGAACTGAAGGAGATAGAGACACCAAAATTCCTTTTTTGGAAAGATCAACAAAATAGAATGACCACTGGCCAGATTAATAAAAAGAAAAGAGAGAAGAATTAAATAGAGACAAAATCCCACCTCTACAAAAAACAAAGCAAAACAATAAACAACAACAACAACAGAAAACTTATTTAATGTTGTGGTGCACGCTTGTAGTTCCAGCTACTCAGGAGACTGAAGAAAGAGGATTGCTTGAGTCTAGAAGGTGAAGGTTGCTGGGAGAATAGACCATGCCACTGGACTCCAGGCTGGGTAACAGAGAAATAACTCTTCAGAGAGAGAGAGAGAGAGAGAGAGAGAGAGAGAGAGAGAGAGAGATCTCAGAAATCAAAGACAAGTTACATAAATATATATATATATATATATAGATAGAAGAAAAGAATGAAAAGTAATTATATTAGTCCTGGTTCTCTATAGGGACAAAACAAATAGAATATATGTATATTTAAAAGAAAGTTTATTAAAGATAATTGACTCACAGGATCCCAATGTAATGTCTGCAAGTTGAGGAACAAGGAGGCCAGTAAGTGAATCAGTCTGAGTCCCAATATCTCAAAAATAGGAAAGCCTACAGTGCAGCCTTCAGTCTGTGGCTGAAGGCTGGAGATCCCCTGGCAAACTACTAATTTAAGTCCAAGAGTCCAAAAGCTGAAGAACTTGGAGTCTTATATTCAAGGACAGAAAACATTTAACATGGAAGAAAGATGAAGACCAGAAGACTCAGAAATTCTGCTCATTCCACCTTCTTCTGCCTGTTTTTTTTTTTTTTTGTTTTGTTTTTTTGTTTTTTTTTTCTAGTTGCTCTGGCAGCCTAGAAGGTGGTGTCCTGTCAGATTACGAGTGGAACTATCTCCCCCAGTTCACTGACTCAAATGTTAATTTTCTCTAGCAACATCCTCACTTACACATCCAGAAACAATACATTGCGTTCTTCAATCCAATCAAGTTGATACTTTATATTAATAATCACAAGTCAACTCCTTGTCAAATTGAATCCATATACATATCCAAATGAAGACAATTATAAGATTACAATTGCACCTACCATAATGCAGCGATCTTTTGTACAACTGGAAGTACACTAATTCTTAACTTAAATGCTGTTACATGAAGTTGACAGCACTGAAATGCTGATATGGAGTCAGTAAATCTATGTCACATAATAAAGAAAAAAGATAGAAAATAAAGATATTTTCTTAGTACATGTGCATACAAGCACAAGCAAATTCTTAACAAAATAAGGAGAAAATATTCATGACAATTACAATCCTTGTTTCTGCAACTGGTCATATGGTGGTAGTTGGTATTGATAACTATCTTCTTCTATTACCCATTCTGTATTCTCCTTGCCTTTAGCAAACACCTCAGCTGGTCATTATTTTTTACCTGGTGGAGTGACCCAAATATTCATTCTTGAAGGGTCTGGGTAATTTTTAGCCCTGCTGGATTGGGTTGTTGTAGTTTTCCATTGACTTTAATTACAGGGAATGGTAATATTAAGAGACGCCATAAGGGATCTCCTGAATTTCACACATACTCTTTCTTACCTCCATTGTGGAATAATAGAGTGAAATTATCTTGATAGTCTGGGTCAATCACCCCAGACAACACTGTAACTCCTTTCTTAGTCTGTTGACTCCAAGGTAGGAGAAACCTAAAGTGGCCAGGTCGCAATCTTAACTTCCACTTTAATAAAATTATTATTGTGTCTTCTGATGGCAGCATTCTTCCCTCTGGAACAAAGACAGAACATTATGTCATGGAAACAGGAAGCAAAATTTTTGCTAGTGGGTCACTAGGGTTGATGGTGAGTGACACCACTTTCAATTCAACCCTTTGATTCCTGTACCCATAAATCCTGGCTATGAGAGAAACAGTGCCATATATTGGATGCTGATTGAGAGCATACACAGCCCTCTAGAGAATTTTGCCCCAGCCCTGCAAATTATTATCACCTAGTTGGCTTTGTAACTGTGACTTCAAAAGGGCATTCAATTAAGCTGCTTTAGAATGATGGAAAACATAAGACCAGTAAATTCAATGGGCATAAGCCTACTGCCACACTTCTTTAGCTGTAATGTGAGTGACTTGGTCAGAAACAATGGTATGTGGAATACCATGATGATGGATAGGTATTCCTTGAGTCGACGGATGGTAGTCATTACAGAAGCATTCCATGCAGGATAGGCAAATATATATCCAGAGTAAGTGTCTGTTCTGATGGGGACAAACCGTTACCCTTTTCATGATGAAGGAGGTCTAATATGATCAGCCTGCCACTAAGTAGCTGGCTGATCACCCTGAGAAATGGTGCCATATCGAGGGCTAAGTGTTGATCTCTTCTGCTGGCAAATTGGGCACACAGTAGTGACCATAACCAGATCAGCCTTGGTGAGTAAAATTTATCTCGGAGCCAAAGTGTAACCTCCATCCCTGACAACATGGACACTCTGTTTATGTGCCCATTGGACAATGACAGAGGTGGCTGGGGGAAGAAGTTGAGTGGTGTCTACAAAACGAGTCATCCTCTCCACTTGAATATTAAAATTCTACTCTGCTAAGATTACCTTTGGGTGAACAATTACATGGGATACAAATATCTTCACAGATTTTGACCACTAAGAGACATCAACTTACATACATATTTCCTTAATCTCTTTGTCACCAATTTTCCAATCATGCTTCTTCTAAGTCCCTGACCATTCAGCATAACCATTAGCTACAGCTCATGAATCAGTATATAGTTGAGCATCTGGTCATTTCTTCTTACATGCAGAGCTCACAACCAGGTGCACTGCTCAAAGTTCTGGGGAGATTTACCTTCACTGTTGTCCTTCAGAGGTATCCTAGAAAGGGGCTATAGCCATGCAATTGTTCACTTTTGGGTGTTGCCTGCATATTGTGCAGAACTATTTGTAAACCAAGCCCTAGTCTTCTCTTCCTCTGTTAACTGATCATAAGGAACTCCCCTTGAGGCCATCAGTGCAGACTTGAGGAGAGAAGTCAGCGTGGCAAGAGTGGAGACCTTGGACAATTAAGCCACTTCCTCGTGTAACTTGTTTTTTCAGGAGCTGATTGAGCCCAGTCATGCATATATCACTTTCATTTGATAATGGAACACTGCTGTGCATGCCCAACTTTATGGCTAGATGGGTCAGAAAGCAGCTAGTTTATGATAGGCAGTTCAGGTCGCATGGTGATTTGATAAGCCATAGTCAAATGTTCAGTTTCTACCTAAGACCAGTAACGGGCCAAGAGCTATCTCTCAAAAGGAGAGTCGTTATCTGCAAAAGGTGGCAGGGTCTTGCTCCAAAATTCTAGAGGACCCCACTGTGATTTGCCTAAGGGGGCCTGCCAAAGGCTCCAAACAGTATCCCTATCTGCCACTTACACCTCAAGCAGCATTGGATCTGCTGGGTAATGTGGTCTAAGTGGCAGAGTAACTTGCACAGCAGCCTGAACCTCTTTCAGAGGCCTCTCCTATTCTGGACACCACTCAAAACTGGTAGTCTTTGGGGTAATCTGATAAATAGGCTGGAGTAACACACCAAAATGAGGAACTTATCATTCACCTTAGAAAGAATATCTCAACAGGCCCCACATCACTGGGTCCCTAAAAATTTTACTGAAGTAAAAGGTCTCTGAATTCTAGTTGAATTTATATTCCATCTCTTGACACACAAATGTCTCACCAGTTAGTCCAGTGTGTTTTCTACTTCTCACTCACTGTGTCCAATCAGCATAAGGTAATCAATGTAATGGACCAGTGTGATATCTTGTGAAAGGAAAAATCAATCAAGATCTCTGTGATCAAGATCTCTGTGATCAAGATTATTACACATAGCTGGAGAGTTGATTTACTCCTAAGGTAAGACAGTGATGGTACATTGCTGGCCTTGCCAACTGAAGGCAAATTGCTCCTAATGTGCCTAATGAACAGAAAGGGAAAAAAAAGGGCATTTGCCAAATCAATAGCCACATACCTGGTACCAAGAGATGTGTTAATTTGCTCAAGCAATGAAACCACATGTGGTACAGCAGCTGCAATTGGAGTCATCACTTGCTTAAGCTTACAATAATCCACTGCCATTCTTCAAGATCCATCTCTCTTCTGCACAGGCCAAATAAGAGAATTGAATGGGAATGTTATGGGAATTTGCACCCTGCATCTTTCGAGTCCTTGATAGTGATACTAGTTAAAGTACAGCGTTATGGAGGTCAGGTAATTAATGAAGTTTTTGCTCAGGTCTGACCTTCAGTGGGTCCCTGAACTCATCCTGGTGCCAGAATGTATAATTGGCATAGACATACTTAGCAGCTGGCAGAGTCTTCACATTGGCTACCTGAGTGGTAGGATGAGGAAAACTATGGTGTAAAAGGCCAAATGGAAACCATGAGAGCTGCCTCTACCTAGGAAAATATCAAATCGAAACCTCTCCAGGGATGTGATATTGTTTTTGATTTGCTATTTTCCTAGGTAGAGGCAGCTCTCATGGCTTCCATTTGGCCTTTTCCACCATAACCCCCTACTTTAGTTACTTTAACTGGAGGGCCACAGTAATGTTTAGGGCCCCTGGAATTAACATAGACTCAGAGCCAGTGTCCAGTAGTCCTCAAAAGGTCTGATCATTCCCCTTTTTCCAATGCACAGCTACTCTGGTAAAAGGCTGGAGGTCTCAAGGGGCCACAGCCTTCCCTTCATTCATGGGGTTCTGGAACTGTAAACTGATTCAAGTCTGGAAATTGTTTGAGGGGCCATGATTTTCTATTTTAATAATTCAAGTTAGTAATTTATCCACTAGAACTGGAAGTTTTCTGCTTATACAAATTAAGAATGCAGTAGATTTCCTATCAATTTCATTTCTAGGAACACCGTGATTAATTAGCCAGTGCCAGAGCACTACACAAGTCATACTATTCTGATTACTCCTTTGCCTCTGCTGTATATTATGGTAACTATTTCCACCTTGCCTTTGATGGTTGAGTGCTGCCACTTAGACCCTGATACCTCAGGACTCAATAATTCCTGTCGCATTTATGTTTTGTAATTGAATGACTAAAGTTCCCACCATAAGATCAGAGAAGAGCAATCACAGAGCTCTTCAAGTATGCAAGTGCTCCCCTTACAAATCTGTTTTGCAAGGTATTGGTGAAGCATATGTCTTCTGAATCTTTCCAGTTGGGATAAGGAGGTCTAAAGTGACTAATCCATTCTAGTATTCCAATCTCCTTAAGCCTTTGGATCCCTTCCTCTATAGCAAATCAAGGGAGATCAGGAATTTCCAGCTCACTCACAGTGGGCCATCTTTTGATCCACATTTCAACTAACCAAGCAAATAAACTATTAGAGCCTTTTTTAACTCCCTTAGCTGCAACATTAAATTCAGAATCCCTGCTTAGTGAGCTCATATCAATAAACTCAGTCTGATTCAACTTTATGTTCCTTCCACCATTATCCCCAACCCTTAGTATTCATTCCCATACCCATTCTCTCAATTTCCGCTTATATAAATTAGAAAACTCAAACTGTTCTACAGTATTGGAGTGTGGCGACTTTCTTGTGGGTCAAACTGTGAACATCACCTCTTGGGGCCTGAAGAGACTTGAGTCTAGGCACAAGTCTAGAAGCAAACATGGTTGTTGGGAGGGGGTCCTGAGGAAAATCAGCATTTTCTTGCCTGACTGCTGCCTCAGGAGGGTCATCACTGTTACCTCGGGCAATGCACAGTTAATATCCTCAGACAAAGGTAACAAAGCTGATGGTAACATGGGTAGGGAAAGGGATGCTGCCTCCACTGGGAGTGGAAAGGCTGTTTCTTCCTGCTCATCAGAATTTAGGAGCTCAGTGCCTCCAGTCTCATTAGGGCCCCACCCCCCTACATCCCAGTTCCAAGTTGTAGGTTCTTTTTTTTTTTTTTTTTTTTTTTCCAATCAATGCCCTCACTTTAACGGTAGTCACCTGATGAGGCTGTGCATGCACCTTTTGTTTCAGGTCAGCCACTTGCATAATGAGAGCTTGTGTTTGATTTTCCACAATTTCAACTCTTTCTCTACAGGAGATAAGACTCTCACTCAGGGCAATTTTAGAATATTCGAGGCTCAGTATGTGCTTCTGGAGCTGGAAGTTAGAATCCCTGAGTTTAATATTTTCTTTCATCACTTTGTACAACAAACTTAGGAGCAATCAAGCAACTTCATTATATTCCTTGATTCTCCACATATAGTCAAACGTATTATGTATAGAGTCACTAAACTCCTTGCCTCTCAAGAACTGTGAATCAGGAGTATCAAACGCATTTATTGGGCATAATTCTTCAAACATTTCGTGCCAAGGACTGTCAGCGTTCTCCATACTATTAGAAGTAGACTCTTTAGCATTTTGGAGCCTAATCATATTAAGCAGCCAATTTGAGAAACTTCAAAATCAACCAAAGAAATCATCCTTAAAATTCTGTTCCTCTAGAACCACTTCTGGCATGAAAATCTGTATTAGTTAGCTTTCTCTAGAGAGATGGAACTAATAGGATATATGTATATATGAAAGGAACTTTAGTTAAGAGAATTGACCCACAAGATTACAAGGTAAAGTCCCGCGATAGGCCATCTGCAAATTGAGGAGCAAAGAAGCTGCAAGTGGATCAGCTAAAGTCTCAAAATCTCAAAAATAGGGTAGCCAACAGTGCAGCATTCAGTTTATGGCTGATGGCCTGAGAGCACTTGGCAAACCACTAGTATAAGTCCAAGAGTATAAAGGCCAGAGAACTTGAAGTTTGATGTTTGAGGACAGGAAGCATCCAGCAGAGGAGAAAAATAAAGACCAAAAGACAGCAAGTCTGCTCATTCTGACTTCTTTTTCCTTCTTTTTCTAGCTCTGCTGGCAGCCAAGGGTTGGTGTCCACCTAGATTAATGGTGGGTCTGTGTCTCCCAGTCCACTGACTCAAATGTTAATCTCCTCTAGCAACACCTTCACAGACACACTCAAAAATAATACTTAGTATTCTTCAATTTAACCAAACTGACACTTAATATTAGTAAGCTTAAAAAATTTGCAGGATAGCATCAAAAAAGAAAAAACTGAATTATAAGAGTTCATGATGGAGTTTAGGCCAGGAAAGAGTAAAAGAAAATATTAAATGTCTCAAGGAGGGAATAGAAAACAACTCCTGCCAATCAACAATATTGTACTTTGCAAAGCTATTTTTTCAGAAATAAAGTGAAGATAAAGACTTTTACAAACAAACAAAAGCTGACAAAGTTTATACCACCATAGATGCATTACAATAAACGTTAGAGTTCTTCAAACTGAAAGAAAATGATGAACATGAAATCACATAAAAATATGTAAGTTACTGGTGAACATTAGTACATAGTAAAATTTAGAATATTCTAATATTGTAATCATGGTGTAAATCACTTATATCTTCAGTATAAATATTAAAAGACAAAATGCTGGGCAAGATGGCAAATTAGGAAGTCTCAGTCTCCACTCCTTTCACAGAAAGTTCAACCAGAAACTGTCTACAGATGAAAATTTTTTTTTCTGAAAGCTCCCAAACCTGGAAACAAGCCTGAGACACCTGCATGGTATTCAGAAATGAACAAAATGCAAATTAGAAGGATAAAAAGAATAATCTCACTCTGACCATGTTGTGATCTTCCCTCTTCCAAGTTGGCACAGTGTCATATGAAGAAAATTTCCCTGGGTTCACAGTTTCAATAGGGTGAAAAGAGAATCAGAACTGGTCATAAGCTTCCCTAGCATTATTAGAGACTTTCCAGGAAGCAAATTCTGACTTTACCTCATACCCTAGTGATAACAACACAACTGAACCAACTGAGAATCATGTAGAAACAAAAAAAAATAACACAGCATGAAAACCTTGGTGGTATCTCTGTTTTCCTTCCATTAACAGTCTTTCATTAGAGATATCAGTCAGCACACTCACCCTCAGGAGAAAGGCCATGCCAGACTCTGGCTGAGCATCCCTGTGCATTTGTGACACAGGGAACACCTTGATATCCTCAACCCCTACAGGAAGGCCATCTCCATTCTCTGTGGAGAAATTCCCATGCACCTGTGGCACAGGGAACACCCTGATGCTTTTATTCCCAGCAGAGAGTCTGTGCCTTACTTTGGTAGAGTAGCTTCCACACACCTGCCACATATGGAACAGCCAGGCCTCTCTGCCCCCAGTAGGAAAGCTGCATGTGGCCCTGGTGAAGCAGCCCTTGCACACTCACAAAATAGCTCAGCACCCCCACCCCTACTAGGGTAACCGCACATGCCCTAATGGAGCATCCACACATTCTTGCAGCCTAAGCCACTAGTGGATTTGTAAGCATTGCTAAAATTGACTACAAATGAAGAAACTGCACAAAGACTACACTACTCAGTATTTATCCAGAACCAAAACTGACATGCTCTACATAATTGACTCCCTAGGATACACATGTGGGTGAAATATTTTTATTATTACAACTCCATAAAATTTGAATAGTTGACCATTTCATCAGATGCATAGATATCAATGGAGAGAAAAACAAAAATTTTAAAAATCAAGAAAATATAATACTACTAAGAAAACACAATAACTCTCCAGGAACAGACTCAATAAAATAAAAATTTATTGATTTCTTGAAAAGGAATTTAAAATAATAATCTTAACAAAACTCATTGAAATACAAGAGAATATAGATAGGCAATTCAACAAAATTGGAAAAACATTTGATTGGCTGAATGAGATATTTGAAAAAGAGAGAGGTGTTGTTAAGGAAACATAAATCCCAGAGGTGAAAACTTTAATGAGTAAAAATAATAATACAAATGAGAGCTTCAAAGCAGACTAGATCAAGCAGAATAATAATAATAATAACCAATAATGAACTTGAAGACTTTAATAAAAACCAATAATGAACTTGAAGACTCTTCTTTAAGATAATGCAGTTAGAAGGAAAAAAATGTGACTTCCACTAAGATGGACAAATAGGAATAGCTCTGGTCTGCAGTTCTCAGTGAGAGCAATTCAGAAGATGAGTGATATTTATATTTCCAACTGAGGTACCAGGTTCATTGCATTAGGACTGGTTAGACAGGGGGAGTAGCCCAAGGAGAGCAAACTGAACAGGGTGGGAGGTTGGCTCACCTGGCAAGCACAAGAAGCTGTAGAACTTTCTCTCCTAGCCAAGGAAAGTCATTAGGGACTTTTCCGGACACTTTGGCACTCTGGCTCAGATACTGCACTTTCCTTACAATCTTCACAACCCACAGACCAGGAGGATATGCCCTCCGGTGTCTACAACACCAGCACCCCAGGCTTCCAGCACAAAACTGGGCTGCCATGGTAGCTGCAGCCATTTTCTTTTTCTTTCTCATACCCCAGTGGCTCCCAAAATGCCAGCAAGACAGAACCACTCATTCCCCTGAAAAAAAGGGAGCTCAAGCCAGGAAGCCAAGTGATCAGGCTCAGCGGGCCCCACCTACATGAAAACCAGCAAGCTAAGATCAACTGACTTGAAATTCTTGCAGCCAGCACAGCAGTTTGAGCTTTACCTGGAATGTTTAAGCTCAGTGGGAAAGAAGTGTCCGCCATTACTGAGGCATGAGTAGGTGGTTCTAAATTTGCCTGTGTAAACAAACTGGCTGGGAAGTTTACACAGCAACTGGATGGAGCCCACAGTAGCTCAGCAAAGCCTCTACAGGCAGACTGTGACTAGATTCTCTTCTTGCTGGCAGGGCATCTCTGAAAAAAGGCAGCAGCCCATCAGGGACTTATAAATAAAGCCCCTAACTTCCTGGGACTGAGCACCTAGGAAAAGGGGCAGTATGGGTCCAATTTCAGCAGACTTAAGTGTCCCTACTCAGCAGCTTTGAAGTGATGAACAGAGCTCCCAGCACAGCATTTGAGTTGTGATAAGGGACAGACTGCCTATTCAATTGGCTCCCTGATCCCAGTTTATTCTGACTAATAGACACCACATACAGGAGAGCTCTGGCTGACATCTGGTCAGTAACCTTCTGGGATGAAGCCACCAGAGGAAGAAACAGGCAAAAACTTTGCTGTCCTTCACCCCCCACCAGTGATTCCCAGGCAAGCAACGTCTGGAGTAGATCTCCAGAAAACTCCAGCAGATCTGCAGCAGAGGTGCCTGAATGTTAGAAGAAAAACTAAAAAAAAAAAAAACAAAAAAAAAAAAAACAGAAAGAAATATAGCTTTGATATCAGCAGAAAGGACATCCACTCAGACACTCAGAGACCCCATCTAAAAGTCACTAAGTTCAAAAACCAAAGGTAGATAAATATACGAAGATGGGAATAAAGCAGTGCAAAAAGGTTGAAATCACCAAAAAACAGAATGCCTCTTCTCCTCCAAGGGATCACAACTCCTCACCAGCAAGGGAACAAAACTGGATAGAGAATGAGTTTGACAAATTGACAGAAGCAGGCTTCAGAAAGTGGGTAATAACAAACTTCTCTTAGCTAAAGAAGTATATTCTAACCCAATGCAAGGAAACTAAGAACCTTAAAAAAAAAAAAAAGGTTAGATGAAATGCTAAATAGAATAACCAGCATAAAGAAGAACATAAATAACTTGATGGAGCTGAAAAACACAGCACAATAACTTTACGAAGCATACACAAGTTTCAATAGCTGAATCAATCAAGTGGAAGAAAGGATATCAAAGTCTGAAATTCAAACTAATGAAATAAAGCAAGAAGGCAAGACTAGAGAAAAAAGAGTACAAAGAAATGAACAAAGCCTCCAAGAAATGTGGGATGATGTAAAAAGATCAAATCTACATTTGATGCATGTACCTCAATGTGACTGGGAGAATGAAACCAAATTGGAAAACAGTCTTCAGGATATTATCCAGGAGAACTTCCCCAACAATCAAATTAAGGAAATACAGAGAACACTGCAAAGTTACTTATTGAAGAGAGCAACCCCAAAGCACATAATTGTCAGATTCACCAGGGTTGAAATGAAGAAAAAAATGCTAAAGGCAGCCAGAGAGAAAGGTCAAATTACCCACAAAGGGAAGCCCATCAGACTCAGTAGATCTTTCAGCAGAAAGCCTAGAAGCTAGAAGAAAGTGGGGGCCAATAGTCAATACCCTTAAAGAAAAGAATTTTCAACCCATAATTTTATATCCAGTGAAACTAAGCTGTATAAGTAAAGGAGAAAAAAAGGTCTTTACAGACAAGCAACTACTGAGAAATTTCATTACCACCAAGCCTACCTTACAAGAGTTCCTGAAGGAAGCACTAAATATGGAAAGAAAGAACCAGTACCAGCCACTACAAAAACACACCAAGTTGTAGAGACCATTGAGACACTATGAAGAAACTACATCAACTAATGAGCAAAATAATCAGATAGCATCAAAACAGCAAGATCAAATTCACCCATAACAATACTAAACTTAAATATAAATGGGCTAAATGCCCCAATTAAAAGACACAGACTGGAAAATTGGATAAAGTGTCAGACCCATCAGTGTGCTGTATTCAGGAGACCCATCTCATGTGCAAAGAGACACATAGGCTCAAAATAAAGGGATGGCAGAAGATTTACCAAGCAAATGGAGAGACAAAAAAAGGCAGAGGTTTCCACCCTAGTCTCTGATAAAACAGACTTCAAACCAACAAAGATCAAAAGGGAAAAATAAGGGGATTACATAATGTTAAAGGAATAAATGCAACAAGAAGAGCTTACCATTCTACATATATATGCACCCAATACTGGAATACCCAGATACATATAGCAAGTTCTTAATGACCTACAGAGACTTAGATTTCCATGCAATGATAGTGGGAGACTTTAGCACTCCACTGTCAATATTAGACAGATCAACGAGACAGAAAAATAAAAAGTATATCCAGGACTTGAATGCAGATCTGTACCAAGCAGATGTAATAGACATCTACACAACTCAGCACCCTAAATCCACAGCATATACATTCTTGTCAGCACCACATCACATTTATTCTAAAATTGACCACATAATTGGGAGTAAATCACTCCTCAGCCAATGCAAAAGAACTGAAATCATAACACACAGTCTCTCAGACCACAGTGCAATCAAATTAGAACTCAGGATTAAGAAACTCACTCAAATCCACACAACTACATGGAAACTGAACAACCTGCTCCTGAATGACTACTGGATAAATAATGAAATAAAGGCAGAAATAAAGATGTTCTTCAAAACCAATGAAAATGAAGACACAATGTACCAGAACCTCTGGGATACATTTCGAGTAGTGACTAGAGGAAAATTTATAGCACTAAATGCCCACATAAGAAGTGAGAAAAGATCTAAAATTAACACTCTAACGTCATGATTAAAATAACTAGAGGAGCAAGATCAAACAAACTCAAAAGCTAGCAGAACACAAGAAATAACTAAGATCAGAGAAGAATTGAAGGATATAGACACAAAAAAATCAATAATCCCAGGAGCTGGTTTGTTGAAAAGATTAACAAAATAAGTACTCTGATAGCCAGACTAATAAAAAAGAAGAGAGAGAAGGATTGAATACATGTAATAAAAAATGTTTAAGGAGATATCACCACTGATTCCACAGAAATACAAAATGACATCAGAGATTACTACAAACACCTCTATGCAAATAAACCAGTAAATAAAGAAGAAATGGATAAATTCCTGGACACTTACACCCTCCCAAGACTAATCCAGGAAGAAGTTGAATTCCTCAACAGACCAATAACAAGGTCTGAAGTTGAGGAAGTAATTAATTGCCTACCAACCAAAAAAAAGTGCAAGACCAGATGAGCTCACAGCTGATTTCTACCAGAGGAACAAAGAGGAGCTGGTACCATTCCTTCTGAAACTATTTCAAACAATACAAAAAGAGTGAATCCTTCCTAACTCATTTTATGAGACCAACATCATCCTGATACCAAAACGTTGCAGAGACACAGATAAAAAAAGAAAATTTCAGGACAAGATCCATGATGAACATTAATGAGAAAATCTTTAATAAAACCCTGGAAAACTGAATCCAACAGCACATCAAAAAGCTTATCCCTCATGATCCAGTTGGCTTCATCCCTGAGATGCAAGGCTGGTTTGACATACATAAATCTATAAATGTAATCCATCACATAAACAGAACCACATGATTATCTCAATAGATGCAGAGAAGGCCTTCAACAAAATTCAACAGCCCTTTATGCTGAAAACTCTCAAACTAGGAATTGATGGAACATATCTCAAAATAATAAAAGCTATCTCTGACAAACACACAGTCAATATCATACTGATCCTGTATTGTTGAGGAGTTGCGATCCCTTGAAGGAGAAGAGGTGTTCTGGTCTTTGATGGTTTCACCTTTTTTCTGCTATTTTTTCCCCCATCTTTGTGGATTTACCTGGCTGTGGTGTCAGAGAGCTGCTTGATGAGGTCGCTTGTCTGCCTGTGGGGGCGCTACCGGGTTTCTAGGGACTCCTTCAGGTTACTAGGGAAGCTTCCTGTGTCTTACTTGTTTATGCTGGGAGATTAGGCCCACCTCTTCCACTGACCTGTAGGCATGGCTGGGTTGTGAAGAACGCTGTCCAGTTGCTATGTAGGCTTCCTGTTTTTTTTTTTTTTTTGTTGTTGTTGTTTGTTTGTTTGTTTGTTTGTTTGTTAAGACATGTAGCGCAGTCCCACCCCTGTAGGAATTCTTGTGATTTTTGCACATTTATTTTTTATCCTGAGACTTTGCTGAAAATCACAAGAATTCCTATACACCAGTAAAAACAAAGAGAGCCAAATCATAAGTGAACTCCCATTCACAATTGCTACAAAGAGAACAAAATACCTAGGAATACAACTGACAAGGGATATGAAGTACTTCTTTAAGGAAAACTACAAGCCACTGCTCAGGGAGGATCCAAGATGGTGAATTAGACACAACCCCAGCACACAACACACAGCAAGAGAGATGTAGAAACCCAAAGATCTCCTAGCTCCAACTGAGGTACCAGGTGCATTTCAACAGGTCTGGTCCAAGGGTGAGCAAAGCCCACTCAGGGCAGACCGAGGAGGGGAGGGGTGCTGCTTCACCCAGAAAGTGCATCTGACCAGCAAGTCAGAGGCTCCACCTCTGGCACTCCAGTCCAGATACAGTGCTTCCCCCAAAGCCTCAGCAATACACAGAACAGGTTATCTTTGCCAGTCAAGCACCTGGAATTACAAGTGTGGAGTTGAATAAGAGTCTGTATACTGAGCTATCACCCCCTCCCGCACCCAGAGAGAGAGGGAGCTGTAAGTGGGAGCAGCTGGGCAGCCCCTACCCCATGACCAAAGAGAGAAAAAGCTGCCTGGTGTGGCTGGGCGGGTCCCTACCCTCCCCCACAAACCCCAGAGGGCTGAAGTTCTGACTCTAGTGGGTTGTGTAGCCAGTGCCACAGTCTGAGATGAACCCTGAATGATCCAGCCCAGTAGAGGAAGGACACAACCCACCACTAGAGGGGTGGAATTGGGCTACAAGTCTCTCTCTCTCTCTTTTTTTTTTTTTTTTTTTTTTTGCATTTTTTATTGCATTTTAGTTTTGGAGGTACATGTGAAGAACATGCAAGATTGTTGCATAGGTACATATGTGGCAGTGTGATTTGCTGCCTTCCTCTCCCTCACCTATATCTGGCATTTCTCCCCTTGCCATGCCCCCAACTCCCCACCTGCTGCTGTCCCTCCTCTATTTCCCTCCAACAGATCACTGTGTGTAGTGCTCCCCTCCCTGTGTCCATGTGTTCTCATTGTTCAACTCCCGCCTATGAGTGAGAACATGCGGTGTTTGATTTTCTGCTCCTGTGTCAGTTTGCTGAGAATGATTGCTACATGTCTTAACAAAAAACACAGAAAGCCTACATAGCAATGGTACGGCATTCTTGACAACTCAGCAGCGCCTACAGGTCAGCAGAAGAGGGGGACCTAATCTCCCAGTATAAACAAAAAGACACAGGAAGCTTCCCTAGTAACCCGAAGGAGTCCCTAGAAACCCAGTAGTGCCCCAACAGGCAGACAAGCGACCTCATCAAGCAGCTCTCTGACATCACAGCTAGGCAGATACACAAAGATGGGAAAAAACAAGTGAAAAAAGGTGAAACCATCAAAGATCAGAGCACCTTTTCTCCTTCAAGGGATCGCAACTCCTCAACAGCACAGGATCACAACTTGACTGAGAAGTGCAAAGAATTGATGGAAACAGGGTTCAGAGCTAAAGGAACATGTTCTAACTCAATGCATAAAAACCAAAAACGTAGAAAAAAGGCTAGGTGAAATGCTAACTAAAATAACCAGCTTAGAGAAGAACATAAACAACTTGATGGAGTTGAAGAACACAGCACGAGAACTACGTGAAGCAAACACAAGTTTTAATAGCTGAATCAATCAAGCAAAAGAAAGGATATCAGAGATTGAAGATCAACTCAACTCAATGAAAAGAGAAGGCAATACAAGAGAAAAAAAAAGTGAAAAGAAATGAACAAAACCTCCAAGAAATATGGAATTATGTGGAAAACCTAATCTATGCTTGATTGCTGTACCTGAATATGATGGGAAGAATGAATCCAAGCTGGAAAACACACTCCAGGATATTATCCAGGAGAACTTCCCAAGCCTAGCAAGGCAGTACAAATTTCAAATTCAAGAAACACAGAGAACTCCACAAAGATATTTCTCAAGAAGAGCAACCCCAAGGTACATAATTGTCAGATTCACCAGGGTCAAAATGAAAGAAAAAATGCTAAGGGCAGCCAGAGAGAAAGGTCAGGTCACCCACAGAGGGAAGTCAATCAGACTCACAACAGATCTCTTGGCAGAAACTCTACAAGCCAGAAGAGAGTGGGGGCCAGTATTCAACATCCTTAAAGAAAAGAACTTTCAACCCGGAATCTCATATCCATGCAAACTAAGCTTCATAAGGGAAGAAGAAGAAATAAAATCCTTTACAGACAAACAATTATTGAGAGATTTTGCCACCACCATACCTGCCCTACAAGAGCTCCTGAAAGAAACACTAAGCATGGAAAGGAATAAGTACCAGTCACTGCAAAAGCAAACCAGTTGGCAAAGACCAAAAATGCAATGAAGAAAATGAGTCAACTTATGGGAACGAAAACCAGCCAGTAACAAAATGGCAGGATCAAACTCACAAAAAACAATATTAACATTGAAGGTAAATGGCCTAAACACCCCAATCAAAAGACACAGACTGGCAAACTGGATAAAAAGTCAGAACCCATCTGTGTGCTGTATTCAAGAAACCCATCTCATATACAAAGACACACATAGACTCAAAATAAAGGGATGGAAGAGGATTTATCAAGCAAATGGAGAAGAAAAAAAAGCAGGGGTTGCAATCCTTGTCTCTGATAAAATGGACTTCAAACCAACAAATATCAAAAGAGACAAATAAATACATTACATAATGGTAAAAGGATCAATCCAACAGGAAGAGCTAACTATCCTAAATATATACGCCCCCAACACTGGAGCACCCAGATACATAAAGCAAATTCTTAAAGACCTAAAACAAGATTTAGACTCCCACACCATAATAGTGGGAGACTTCAATACTCCACTGTCAATATTAGACAGATTAACGAGACAGAAAATTAACAAGGATATCCAGAACTTGAATGCAGAGCTGGACCAAGTGGATCTAATAGACATATACAGAACGCTCCACCCCAAATCCACAGAATATACATTTTTCTCAGCACCACATTTTGTTTACTCTAAAATTGACCATATCGTTGGAAGCAAATGACTCCTCAGCAAACGGAAAAAAAACAGAAATCGTAACAGTCTATCAGACCACAGTGCAATCAGACTAGAACTCAGGATCAAGAAACACACTCAAACCCGCACAAGCACTTGGAAACTGAACAACTTGCTTCTGAATGTTGACTGGATAAACAATGAAATGAAGGCAGAAATAAAGATGTTCTTTGAAACCAACCAGAATGAAGGCACAACTTGCGAGAATCTCTGGGACACCTTTAAAGCAGTATCGAGAGGGAAATTTATAGTCATAAATGCCCACCAGAGAAGAGAGAAAAGATCTAAAATTGACACCCTATCATCAAAATTGAAAGAACTAGAGGAGCAAGATTAAAAAAACTCAAAAGCTAGCAGAAGACAAGAAATAAGTCAGATCAGAGCAGCACTGAAGGAGATTGAGACACAAAAAAAAACCTTCAAAAAATCAATAAATCTAGGAGCTGGTTTTTTGAAAAGATCAACAAAATAGACAGACTGCTAGACAGATTAATAAAAAAGAAAAATGAGGAGAATCAAATAGATGGAATAAAAAATGATAAAGGGGATATCACCACTGATCCCACAGAAATACAAACTACCATCAGAGATTACAACAAACAGCTCTACTTACATAAACTAGTAAACCAGGAAGAAATGGATAAATTCCTAGACACTTGTACTCTACCAAAACTAAACGAGGAGGAAGCTGAAAGCCTGAATAGACCAATAACAAGGGCTGAAGTAGAGGCAGCAATCAATAGCCTACCAACCAAAAAAAGTCCAGGTCCAGGCGGGTTCACAGCCAAATTCTACAAGATGTACAAAGAGGAGCTGATTCCATTCCTTCTGAAACTGTATCAAACAATACAAAAGGAGGGAATCCTCCCTAACTCATTTTACGAGACCAATATCATCCTGATACCAAACCAGGCAGAGACTCAACTAAAAAAGAAAACTTCAGGCCAATATTCATGATGAACATAGATGCAAAAATCTCCAATAAAATAATGGCAAACAGGTTGCAATAGCACATCAAGAAGCTTATCCATCACAACCAAGTAGGCTTCATCCCGGGGATGCAAGGCTGGTTCAACATATGCAAATCCATAAACGTAATCCATCACATAAATGGAACTAAAGGCAAAAACCACATGATTATCTCAATAGATGCAGAGAAGACCTTCGATAAAATTCAACAGCCCTTCATGCTAAAAACTCAACAAACTAGGTATTGATGGAACATATCATAAAATAATAAAAGCTATATATGACAAACCTCCAGCCAATAACATACTGAATGGGTAAAAGTTGAAAGAATTCCCTTTGAAATCAGGCACTAGACAAGGATGCCCTCTCTCACCACTCCTATTCAACATAGTATTGGAAGTTCTAGCCAGAGCAATCAGGCAAGAAAAAAAATAAAGGGTATTTGATTAGGAAAGGAGCAAGTGAAACTATCTCTATTTGCAAATGACATGACTGTATATCTAAAAGACCCCACTGTCTCAGCCCAAAATCTTTTCAAACAGATGTGCAACTTCAGCGAAGTCTCAGGATACAAAATCAATGTGCAAAAATCGAGAATGCTGGGAAGATGGCCGCCTAAGAACAGCTCAGGACTTCAGCTCCCAGTGAAAGTGCAGAGGGTGAGTGGACGCCGCATTTCCAGGCGAACTCTTATTGCCCACAGACCAGGAGATACCCAGGCAGAGGGGTCGCCAGCGTCGCAGTCCCAGCCGGTGCGGCTGTTTTGGCCCCCGCGGGGCTGATTCCACCCGTGCGGATGCTGTGACCACTCCCTGTTGCTGCGGTTTTTTGTACAAAAGCCACTGGTCTGGGAGCCCTCTTAGCTGGCGAGCAGAGCCCTGAGACGGCAGAATAGCCCATTCATCTGAAATAGCGAGTCAGGCCAGGAGACTCCTAGGCAAAAAATCCGCCAGGAGCCAGCGCTGCGGTTCGAGCCGACTCCGTGAGTCGCAGCACGGGAGATCCCGGCGCCTTTTCAAAAAGCGACCGGAACGCGGGGTCGTTCAACTTAAAAGAAAAGACTCTGAGTCAGGGAGCCAGGTGATCAGGCTCGATTGGTCCCATCCCTCCACCCCCAACAACAACGAAAACAAAAACAGTAATTGGAAACCCTCTGGGTTGAGCCCTTCAAACCAAGCACAGCTGAACCGGGAGGGTCCGGCTCGGTGGGGGAAGGGGCTTGCGCCATTACTGAGACTCCCCACCGCTACGGAGGCAGGCTGCCGTTGCCGAGGCAACCCGCCGTTGCCGAGGCAACCTGCGACAACAGAGAGAGTCCGCCATAACAGAGGCGGGGCCACCATTGCCCAGACAGTTCTAACTACGCCCATATAAAAAGGACTGCAGGGAAGAGCTCAGGGCAGCTGGGCGGAGCCCACAGCAGCTCAGCAAAGCCCCTGCGGGCAGGCAGAGGCTAGGCGTGCTGCTAGCTGGGCGGGTCCGACCTGAAAGAAAAATCAAAAAAGGCAGTAGTGCAAGGGAAACTCATAAAGCTCCAACTCCCTGGGACAGAGACAGACAACAGGTGGATAAACCCACAAAAATGGGTAGAAACCTGCGTAAAAAGGATGAAAACTCCCGAAACCAGAACACCTCTCCTCCTAAAAGTGATCACAACTCCTCACCAGCAAGGGAACCAGACCGGATGGAGAAGGAGGGTGATGAAATGACAGAATCAGACTTCAGAAGGTGGGTAGCAAGAAACTACAATGAGCTAAAAGAACATGTTCTAACCCATCGCAAAGAAAATAGGAACCTTGAAAAAAGATTGGACGAACTGCTGACGAGAATGGACAGCATAGAGAGGAGTATAAGTGAATTGATGGAGCTGAAAAACGCAACACGAGAACTTCGTGAAGCATGCACAAGCTTCAACAGCCGAATTGACCAAGCAGAATAAAGGATATCAGAGGTCGAAGATCAACTCAATGAAATAAAAAGAGAAGGCAAGAACAGAGAAAAAAGCACAAAAAGGAATGAACAAAATCTTCAAGAAATGTGGGACTATGTGAAAAGACCTAATCTACGTCTGATAGGTGTACCTGAATGTGATGAAGAGAATGAATCCAAGCTGGAAAATACTCTTCAGGATATTATCCAGGAAAACTTACCCAACCTAGCAAGGCAGACCAATATTCAAATCCAGGAAATACAGAGAACACCACAAAGATATTCCTCAAGAAGAGCAACCCCAAGGCACATAATCATCAGATTCACCAGGGTTGAAATGAAAGAGAAAATGCTAAGGGCAGCCAGAGAGAAAGGTCGGGTTACCCACAAAGGGAAGCCCATTAGACTCACAGCAGATCTCTCAGCAGAAACCCTACAAGCCAGAAGAGACTGGGGGCCAATATTCAACATCCTTAAAGAAAAGAACTTTCAACCCAGAATCTCCTATCCAGCCAAACTCAGCTTCATAAGTGAAGGAAAAATAAAATCCTTTGTGAACAAGCAAGCACTCAGAGATTTCATCACCACCAAACCTGCTCTACAAGAACTCCTGAAAGAGGCTCTACACATATAAAGGAACAACCAGTACCAGCCACTCCAAAAACACACCAAATGGTAAAAGAGCATCAACACAATCAAGAATCTGCATCAACTAACCAACAAAACAGCTGGGTAGCATCAAAATGACAGCATCAAATTCACACATAACAATACTATCCCTAAATGTCGATGGACTAAATGCCCCAATCAAAAGACACAGACTGGCAAATTGGATAAAAAGCCAAAACCCATCAGTGTGCTGTATCCAGGAAACCCATCTTACATGCAAGGATACACAAAGGCTCAAAATAAAGGGATGGAGGAAGATCTACCAAGCAAATGGAGAGCAAAAAAAGGCAGGAGTTGCAATTCTCATCTCTGATAAAATAGACTTTAAAGCAACAAAGATCAAAAGAGACAAAGAAGGACATTACATAATGGTAAAAGGATCACTGCAACAAGAAGAGCTAACGATCCTAAATATATATGCACCCAGATACATAAGGCAAGTTCTTAATGACTTACAAAGAGACTTAGACTCCCACACAATAATAGTGGGAGACTTTAACACCCCATTGTCAATATTAGACAGATCAACCAGACAGAAAATCAACAAGGATATCCAGGACCTGAATACAGACCTGGAACAAGCAAACCTAATAGACATTTACAGAACTCTCCACCCCAAATCCACAGAATATACATTCTTCTCAGCACCACATCACACGTACTCTAAAATTGACCACATAATTGGCAATAAATCACTCCTCAGCAAATGCAAAAGAACAGTAATCATAACAAACAGTCTCTCAGACCACAGTGCAATCGAGTTAGAACTCAGAATGCAGAAAACTAACTCAGAACCGCACAGCTTCATGGAAACTGAACAACTTGCTCTTGAATGTTGACTGGATAAACAATGAAATGAAGGCAGAAATTGTGGGGAACACTCCCGTGTGAGACCCCTAAAAGGCGTGAGTCTCACTATACAGTGAGTTTGATCCCAAACACAGTTTCCTACTGGAGGCAGTCGAGCTATCCGGAATATAGGAACTGAAAGATGAATGATCAGTTTCTAATATCAACCACAATATTGTTTGGGCCTAAAACTATGCGTTGCTGCTAGACCGAGTGACCCCCAACCGGCAACCAGTTCCTGCTTTTAACCTTTTTATGACTTTAAGAAGAATCCTTAAACCTTACTTACCAGACTGCCTTGTACCCTAGATAATGGTTTAACTGTCGATATTTACAAAGCAAATACCACCATAAGGGATGGCTTTGATTCCTGACTCAGAGATTCCTGAATGGGGAAATTGAGTTGAGTTAGGAGTAGACAAAGGAGAATCCGGTTAAGAGATATTCTGATGAGCAAAACCAGAAAACCTTTTCACATCTCAGTTCTAAAACAAGATCAAACCGGAGATACCTGCAGCCAGGAGGAATAATGTCTGGATGCAAACAAGCTTTGTGATTACAGGAAATTCTGTTACTTTTTACAACCACTGATTGTGTATTTGACTTTTCAATTGTATAGGCCATGTAAGGTATACATTTACATTTCGTCTTGCAACCATTGTGTATTTGACTTCTCTATTGTATAGGCCATGTGAGGCATACATTTACATTCCTCTTACTATGACGTAAACCAGAGCCAAGAAAGTGTATTTATTCCTGGCCTTTGAAAAATAAAATTTGCTGTTTAGGCACAGCCTATCAGCCCTCCAGATGCCTCGCTTTCTCTCTCTCTGTCTTTATTATTTTCTCAGGCGCACTCCCTCTTCCAGGTATTGGGACCCTCTTACAGGTCGAGAGACCCCCGGGCAGACGTGCCTACCCGTCCGGACGGTCCACGACATTTGGCGACCACAACGCGGGGCCTGGACACGAGGGATTACAGTGACGCACATCAATTAAGGAGTGAGGCTGCAGCAGTAAGTTTTTGAGTTGTTTTCTTAATCGTGTATATACAAGTGTTGATTTTCAAGTTTTCAGGCTGGAGTAAAACATGGGGCATTTAGAGTCTAAGGAATGTAATATGTTCGTACAGCTTTTACAGTCAATGATTAAGTCCCATAGTTATGATATTAAGATGAAAACTGTTGAAGAATTTGTGTACATTGTTAGGGAAATGTGTCCATGGGTCCCTGAAGGTGGCTTTCTCGATGAAGCCACATGGAACGTCATAGGAGAGAAAATCGATCAATTTTGTTTTCTTAATAAGTCTTTGCCTCAATGTGAAGTTTTGCTTTCTGTTTGGCCTAAACTATGAGAATGTGTTTGTCCTTCTAAAAGTCTTCCTCCTTCTGCCCCTCCCTACACTCCCCTGCCCTCTGGTGCTGCTGCACCACCCGCCGTTATACAACCGCCTCCTGAGGCTGCCCCTCTTCCACCTGATCCTCATGAGTGGGCAGAATGTGGGTCTAACTCCTCACATGTAGAATATCCACCTTTGGATAACTTTGAAACTCTGACAGAGGTTCTTGTGGACGAAGCGCGTGCTCCTGACAATACTCCTCAATGGACTCCTGGACCGGTAACTTTTACTCTCCCACCCAATCTTGCCCAACAATTTCAAGACTTACTTTCACTCTGCTCTCGTGCTCTCTCTACCCAACAGCAGCACTGTTTTCCCGTTACACACCCAACACAGCCTCCTGTCACCCCAGGTGCTGTGATGCCTGCTCCCCTACGTTCTACTGCCACTTCCCCCGTTTCCCCTCTGTCTCACACTTTGATGCCTATGCACAGGGGCTTTGCTGACTCTGACAATCTGCTTCCCGTCCTGTATCCCATTATAGAAGTAGTGGATGATCAAGGACAAGCTGTTCCTAACTATGACCCTATTGCTCCCAAGGTTCTCCGTGAGCTTAAAGAGGCTACCGCCCAGTATGGCCCTACTGCTCCATACACTCTTACTCTTCTTGACAATCTTGCTTTCTCTGCATTACCACCCTCAGACTGGGGTCGTTTGGCTAGAGCCTGTCTGTCTGGAGGTGATTTTCTTTTATGGAAAGCTTACTATGAGGAAGTTGCTATCGAACAGTCACAGCGCAACCGCCGTAACCGTTCTCCTGTTACTCTAAATATGCTTATGGGCCGCGGTGACCATGAGGATCTAAATGATCAAATTGTTATGCCTAATGATGCCTATACTCAGATTAATGCCATTGCAGTCCATGCCTGGCGGCAGCTACCATCCTCCACTTCAAAAACGGAGGAATTATCTAAAATCAGACAGGGCCCTGAGGAACCTTATCAAGACTTTGTTTCTCATCTATTGCAAGCAGTGAGCCGTCAGGTTTCAGATGAGAACGCTGCTTCTATGTTGGTTAAACAATTAGCCTTTGAAAATGCTAATACCGCCTGTCAGGCCGCCATCAGACCCTACCATAAAAAGAGTAATTTACACGATTACATCCACCTTTGCGCTGACATAGGCCCTGCTTACCAACAGGGGCTCGCTATGGCAGCAGCTCAGGCTGGCATGACCGTTGCTGCTTTTTTAAAACAAAAACCTCCTCAAAATAAACCTGGTGTTAAATGCTTTCGCTGTGGCAACCTGGGACATGTGGCAAAGACTTGCCAGGCTTCCCTTACTCCCAATCCTCGGCTTTTGGCTTCATTACCTCCACCTGAGTCGTTCAAGCCCTCTGGTCGTCAGCCTGGTGAGTGCCCTCGCTGCCATCGTGGTAGTCACTGGGCTAGAGAATGTCGCTCTAAACGTGATGCCCAGGGCAATCCTTTGCAACCGCATTCGGGAAACTCCCAGGGGGGGTTGTCTCGACCCCCTCAGAAATTCAGGGCACCGATTGTTCAAACTCAATCCCTTCAGGGGTCAGGAAATCCGTTTCTGAACTTTACAGAGCAACCCCAAACAGTGCAGGACTTGACCTCTGTTCCTCCTCCAGACAGGTATTAACTCCCGACATGGGCCCTCAGGCCATTCCAACAGGCATTTTCGGTCCCCTCCCTTCTGGCCATGCTGGCCTGGTGCTGGGACACAGCAGTTGGTCATTGAAAGGGCTCCCGGTCCTTCCCGGTGTAATTGACTCAGACTATACAGGTGAAATTAAAGTTATGGCTTGGGCACCTAAAGGAATTTATACTCTTACTCCTGAGCAATCATTTGCCCAGTTGTTACTCATCCCTGTTAACTTGACTATGGGCTCCTCCCTTACTAATGATGCTAGGGGTGAACGTGGTTTTGGTTCCTCTTCTTATGCTTATTGGGTGCAGTCTATTTCTGCGACCAGACCTGAACTTTATCTTAAAATTAATGGAAAAAACTTTAAAGGACTTTTAGACACTGGGGCTGATGTCTCTGTAATTTCTGACAGGCATTGTCCCCCTAATTGGCCTACTAATATTGCCATGACCTCTTTACAAGGTATTGGAATGAGCAATCACCCCCATCAGTCCGCCAACTTGCTGACTTGGACTGATATGGACGGACACTCTGGCTCCTTTTGCCCTTATGTTATTCCTGGCATTCCCCTCAATCTCTGGGGGTGAGATGTCTTGGAAGCTATGGGAGCTCATCTGGTTACTGGTGGTAAAGCTCTTGATATTATGCTTAGACAAGGTTATCAGCCTTCCAAGGGCTTGGGTAAACATTTGCAAGGCATGCCTAAGCCTCTTTCTTTATCTCAAAAATGCAACCGTTTTGGTTTAGGATATTTTTCCAAGGGGCCACTGTAATTCCCGATGCTCATGCTGATGCTATCACATGGAAGTCTGATTCCCCAGTATGGGTAGAACAATGGCCCCTGTCTTCCGAAAAAATTACTGCCGCCCGCGAGTTGGTTCGGGAACAGCTTGATGCGGGTCATATTCGGCCTACCAACAGTCCCCGGAATTCTCCTATTTTTGTCATTAAAAAACGTTCTGCTAAATGGAGACTATTACAGGACTTAAGGAAAGTTAATGAAACCATGGAAATTATGGGGCCCCTACAACCAGGTTTGCCCTCTCCTGTTGTTGTGCCGCAGGAGTGGCATCTTATAGTTATTGATTTAAAAGACTGCTTTTTCACCATCCCTTTGGCTCCGGCTGATTGCAAACGTTTTGCCTTTAGCATTCCATCTACCAATTTTGAGAGGCCTTATGATAGATATGAATGGGTCGTTCTCCCACAGGGAATGGCAAATAGTCCTACTTTATGTCAATCCTATGTTGCCAAGGCCATTTACCCAGTACGTCAGGACTTTCCTGATGCTCTACTATTGCATTATATGGATGATTTGTTGCTGGCTGCCCCTTCGCAGTCTCTTTTATTTCAGGCATATGAACTCCTAAAATATTGTCTTAATAGAGCTAATCTTATCATTGCTCCAGACAAAGTTCAAACTGTTACTCCTTACCATTATCTTGGAAGACTCATTGAGTCTAACCAGGTCTCCTTTAAAACTCCACTTTTGTCCACAGGTAATCTTAAGACTTTACATGATTTCCAAAAGTTTTTGGGTTATATTAACTGGATTCGCCCCAGTTTAAAACTTACAACGGGTCAACTTAAGCCCCTCTTTGATATGTTAAAGGGTCCTTCCAAACCAACCTCTCCTAGATCGTTATCAGATCCTGCTAAACAGGCTCTGCAACTTGTGCATGACGCCCTCCGTCAACAAAAATTGAGCAGAATTAAAGACAATATGCCATGGTGTTACTGCATTCTTCGCACTGCTTACACCCCCACTGGAGTTTTTTGGCAACAAGGGATTTTGGAATGGATCCATCTTCCAGCAAGTCGTGGTAAAGTTCTTTCCCCTTACTTTGACCTGGTGGCTACGTTGGTTGCTAAGGGCAGGCAACGTGCCTTAACTTTGTTTGGCACTGATCCTTTGAAAATTGTTGTCCCATATACTAATGCCCAACAGCAGTGGCTGTGGCAGTTTTCTGACTCTTGGGAAATTGCTTTTGCAGGTTTTTCAGGACAAATTTTATGTCATTATCCTGCTGATAAACTACTACAATTTTATTCACAGTGCTCTCTTATCTTTCCACAAACCTGTGTTAAATCGCCCTTGCCTTCTGCTTCTTTAGCCTTTACTGATGGTTCCTCTTCTGGGATTGCAGCTGGAACGGTCAACAAACAGCCATTTTCCTTCCAGACAAATGAACATTCGGCGCAGCGTGTGGAGTTACTGGCAGTCCAGTATGTTTTAGAAAATTGGGATACGCCCTTAAATATCTATTCTGACAGTCAGTACGTGGTTAATTTGATACAAAATTTAGAAACTGCTCCTCTTTCCTTTTCAGATTCCTCTCCAATAATTCATCTCCTCCTTCCCTTGCAGCAAGCGGTGAGAAAACGTTTTCATCCTTTCTTTATAGGACATATCAGGGCTCACTCTACCCTGCCTGGCCCCCTGACTGAGGGTAATTCGTTTGCTGATCAACTTACTCAACATGTTTTCCCTGTTTTATCTCCTATCCAACAGGCCGAGGCTTCTCATGCGCTGCATCACCAAAGTGCGCGCAGCCTTCGTTTGCAATTTAAGATAACCAGAGAGCAGGCTCGACAAATTGTTAAAACCTGTACGGCTTGTTTGCCTCACCTGCCTGTTACCCAACATCACGGGGTTAATCCTCAAGGCTTGCAGGCAGGCCATATTTATCAAATGGATGTCACTCATTTTGCACCCTTTGGTAAATTACAATATGTGCATGTTACCATTGACACCTATTCTCATTTTGTTGTGGCCTCTGCTCATACAGGTGAAGCTGTGAAGGATGTTATTTCTCACTGTTTACAAGTTTTCTCTATTATAGGACCCCCCAAGATTTTAAAGACTGATAACGGTCCTGCCTATACCAGCAAAGGTTTTGCTAACTTTTGTTCTCAGTTCCAGATTTGTCATCGCACTGGCATTCCCTTTAATCCTCAAGGTCAGGGTGTTGTGGAACGCTCCCATGCTGTCCTCAAAACTTTACTACACAAACTCAAACAGGGTAGTACCCTTCACTTAAAGACGCCTCACAACTGGTTGCGTCATGCCTTATATGTCCTAAATTTCTTAACTTTGGATGCCAATGGCTTCTCCGCCGCCGACCGTTTCTGGCACCCTCAGGATAAGGCTACAGCTGAGGTCTTGTGGAAAGATCCTTTAGCCAACCAATGGCATGGACCAGATCCAGTCCTCATCTGGGGACGAGGACATGTTTGTGTTTTTCCCAGGTCTGCTGCCTCGCCAATTTGGGTACCTGAACGTCTTGTCAAGCATGGACCAGTTCGACGGCAGAGCAAACACCCTGATTCCTCGATTTCATCGCCTGACACTGACATCGCCACCTCACTGGAGACGCCGCCGCCTGCGACGGACACAACGAATCTGCACACCGCTCCACGGCAGTGCCCTGCCGACCTGGTCTCAACTTTGCCGTCTGACTGCTGAAGCGACCCAGCTTGTTCTTGAACAAGGACACTCCCGTTCCCCTGCAGTCATGTTTATTGCCATGATGGCCATATTGTCCTGCCAGGTTTCCCCCTCCCATGCTCACTCTGCTGATTCTTCTCAAATCCTTTGGGCTTATGTCCCTGACCCTCCTATCCTCCGTCCTGTTACCTGGACTAACCCTGCTTTTCCTGTTTATTTGAATGATACTTCTCTTTTTGGCTTCCCTTCCTCCACTCATATTACCCCTCAAACTGCCAATTATTCCTATTTTGCCCAAGCTGCTTCTCCCCCTATGTGTTTTTATGCGTCGAAGATATGGGACCAACTTGCTCTCAATATTCGCATTCCCTTCTTACCTATTCTCCCCTCTACTAATGGTCCCTTTTGCTTTGAATTAGGAATGAAGCATCTCACCACATTTGAAGGCCCTTCTGCCCTCCTTAAGGGCGAAACCTCTTTCTATGCTAGGGACTGGCTTCTCACCTATCTTGGTATCAAAGAGTCATGGAATTCTTCCTCTCCTGATTTCCCATCTATTCCTCGCTCTCACTGCCATGTTGTTAACTCCTCTCTTGACCCTTCTCCTCCCTGGAAACTCTGCTACCCTAAACACCGCACTGCCCTTACCTATACCCTTTCTAGTGATTTTACTCTTTATGATTGGTCTCTCCCTGCACCGCTCTCTACCTCCTTTGATTGGTACCAGTCCCCTGGCGGCTGGGCCACTCCTATTTTTTCTACCTCCTCTGGCCGCACCTACACGTCTCTCTGGCATCTTTTTACTGCTCTTACCCCTAGTTATTGGAAGGCCGGTACCCGCAGTGTTTCTTACCCCTCTCGCTCCCAACATTATGTTCAAGCCTGTGTTGCTTCTCCATACGCCTTACTTTATGGTCATATTAACATTTCCGTCTCTTCTGGTCACTACCATATTTCTTGTCCTTCTTGCACTCTTACCAACTGCATTGATTCCTCTATTTTTCCTACCCATACTATTCTCGTTGTTCATCAACCCCCTTATGTTATGCTTCCTGTTAATGTTTCTGGCCCCTGGCATGATGAATATAGCCTGCAAATTTTACATGACATCCGCGATTTAATTGTCCGCCCCAAATGTTTTCTGGGTATTCTGATTGCTAGTATTTTGACTATTGTTAGTGTTGTGGCCACGGCTGCCACAGCAGCTGTAAGTTTAGCTCACAGTATTCAAGCTGCCACATTTGTTAACCATCTAGCCCACAATGTTTCTGTTTCTTTGGGTACTCAAATTGATATTGATTCTAAATTGGAGGCTAAGCTTAATGCTTTAGAACAAACTGTTACTGTTTTGGGTGACAAGGTTCATAATCTTCAGTCTCGTCTCCGTTTCCGTTGTCATGCTGATTATAATTCCATTTGTGTTACTAGTGCTCCTTATAATGACTCAGAATGGGACTGGCCTCTGGTCCGTGCCCATCTACAAGGCATTTGGAGTCACAACAATCTGTCTTTAGACATTTTTCGCTTACAGCGTCAAATTCATGCTATTGACTTTTCTCGCAGACAGCTGCCGCAGGATGCCACTATTGCCCGCGACATTGTGGACACGTTGTCCTCTTGGACTCGTGGTTTTCATTTACCTTCCCTTTCCACCTTAATTGGCATTGGAGGTTTTCTCCTTGTACTCATCATTCTCTTGCCGTTCCTCTTCCGCCTTGTGTTCTCCTCCCTCCAGCACCTTCAGCTCAAACTTTTTGAGCTGCATTTAAAAACAAAAAAAGAGGGAATTGTGGGGAACACTCCCGTGTGAGACCCCTAAAAGGCGTGAGTCTCACTATACGGTGAGTTTGATCCCAAACACAGTTTCCTACTGGAGGCAGTCGAGCTATCCGGAATATAGGAACTGAAAGATGAATGATCAGTTTCTAATATCAACCACAATATTGTTTGGGCCTAAAACTATGCGTTGCTGCTAGACCGAGTGACCCCCAACCGGCAACCAGTTCCTGCTTTTAACCTTTTTATGACTTTAAGAAGAATCCTTAAACCTTACTTACCAGACTGCCTTGTACCCTAGATAATGGTTTAACTGTCGATATTTACAAAGCAAATACCACCATAAGGGATGGCTTTGATTCCTGACTCAGAGATTCCTGAATGGGGAAATTGAGTTGAGTTAGGAGTAGACAAAGGAGAATCCGGTTAAGAGATATTCTGATGAGCAAAACCAGAAAACCTTTTCACATCTCAGTTCTAAAACAAGATCAAACCGGAGATACCTGCAGCCAGGAGGAATAATGTCTGGATGCAAACAAGCTTTGTGATTACAGGAAATTCTGTTACTTTTTACAACCACTGATTGTGTATTTGACTTTTCAATTGTATAGGCCATGTAAGGTATACATTTACATTTCGTCTTGCAACCATTGTGTATTTGACTTCTCTATTGTATAGGCCATGTGAGGCATACATTTACATTCCTCTTACTATGACGTAAACCAGAGCCAAGAAAGTGTATTTATTCCTGGCCTTTGAAAAATAAAATTTGCTGTTTAGGCACAGCCTATCAGCCCTCCAGATGCCTCGCTTTCTCTCTCTCTGTCTTTATTATTTTCTCAGGCGCACTCCCTCTTCCAGGTATTGGGACCCTCTTACAGGTCGAGAGACCCCCGGGCAGACGTGCCTACCCGTCCGGACGGTCCACGACATTTGGCGACCACAACGCGGGGCCTGGACACGAGGGATTACAGTGACGCACATCAATTAAGGAGTGAGGCTGCAGCAGTAAGTTTTTGAGTTGTTTTCTTAATCGTGTATATACAAGTGTTGATTTTCAAGTTTTCAGGCTGGAGTAAAACATGGGGCATTTAGAGTCTAAGGAATGTAATATGTTCGTACAGCTTTTACAGTCAATGATTAAGTCCCATAGTTATGATATTAAGATGAAAACTGTTGAAGAATTTGTGTACATTGTTAGGGAAATGTGTCCATGGGTCCCTGAAGGTGGCTTTCTCGATGAAGCCACATGGAACGTCATAGGAGAGAAAATCGATCAATTTTGTTTTCTTAATAAGTCTTTGCCTCAATGTGAAGTTTTGCTTTCTGTTTGGCCTAAACTATGAGAATGTGTTTGTCCTTCTAAAAGTCTTCCTCCTTCTGCCCCTCCCTACACTCCCCTGCCCTCTGGTGCTGCTGCACCACCCGCCGTTATACAACCGCCTCCTGAGGCTGCCCCTCTTCCACCTGATCCTCATGAGTGGGCAGAATGTGGGTCTAACTCCTCACATGTAGAATATCCACCTTTGGATAACTTTGAAACTCTGACAGAGGTTCTTGTGGACGAAGCGCGTGCTCCTGACAATACTCCTCAATGGACTCCTGGACCGGTAACTTTTACTCTCCCACCCAATCTTGCCCAACAATTTCAAGACTTACTTTCACTCTGCTCTCGTGCTCTCTCTACCCAACAGCAGCACTGTTTTCCCGTTACACACCCAACACAGCCTCCTGTCACCCCAGGTGCTGTGATGCCTGCTCCCCTACGTTCTACTGCCACTTCCCCCGTTTCCCCTCTGTCTCACACTTTGATGCCTATGCACAGGGGCTTTGCTGACTCTGACAATCTGCTTCCCGTCCTGTATCCCATTATAGAAGTAGTGGATGATCAAGGACAAGCTGTTCCTAACTATGACCCTATTGCTCCCAAGGTTCTCCGTGAGCTTAAAGAGGCTACCGCCCAGTATGGCCCTACTGCTCCATACACTCTTACTCTTCTTGACAATCTTGCTTTCTCTGCATTACCACCCTCAGACTGGGGTCGTTTGGCTAGAGCCTGTCTGTCTGGAGGTGATTTTCTTTTATGGAAAGCTTACTATGAGGAAGTTGCTATCGAACAGTCACAGCGCAACCGCCGTAACCGTTCTCCTGTTACTCTAAATATGCTTATGGGCCGCGGTGACCATGAGGATCTAAATGATCAAATTGTTATGCCTAATGATGCCTATACTCAGATTAATGCCATTGCAGTCCATGCCTGGCGGCAGCTACCATCCTCCACTTCAAAAACGGAGGAATTATCTAAAATCAGACAGGGCCCTGAGGAACCTTATCAAGACTTTGTTTCTCATCTATTGCAAGCAGTGAGCCGTCAGGTTTCAGATGAGAACGCTGCTTCTATGTTGGTTAAACAATTAGCCTTTGAAAATGCTAATACCGCCTGTCAGGCCGCCATCAGACCCTACCATAAAAAGAGTAATTTACACGATTACATCCACCTTTGCGCTGACATAGGCCCTGCTTACCAACAGGGGCTCGCTATGGCAGCAGCTCAGGCTGGCATGACCGTTGCTGCTTTTTTAAAACAAAAACCTCCTCAAAATAAACCTGGTGTTAAATGCTTTCGCTGTGGCAACCTGGGACATGTGGCAAAGACTTGCCAGGCTTCCCTTACTCCCAATCCTCGGCTTTTGGCTTCATTACCTCCACCTGAGTCGTTCAAGCCCTCTGGTCGTCAGCCTGGTGAGTGCCCTCGCTGCCATCGTGGTAGTCACTGGGCTAGAGAATGTCGCTCTAAACGTGATGCCCAGGGCAATCCTTTGCAACCGCATTCGGGAAACTCCCAGGGGGGGTTGTCTCGACCCCCTCAGAAATTCAGGGCACCGATTGTTCAAACTCAATCCCTTCAGGGGTCAGGAAATCCGTTTCTGAACTTTACAGAGCAACCCCAAACAGTGCAGGACTTGACCTCTGTTCCTCCTCCAGACAGGTATTAACTCCCGACATGGGCCCTCAGGCCATTCCAACAGGCATTTTCGGTCCCCTCCCTTCTGGCCATGCTGGCCTGGTGCTGGGACACAGCAGTTGGTCATTGAAAGGGCTCCCGGTCCTTCCCGGTGTAATTGACTCAGACTATACAGGTGAAATTAAAGTTATGGCTTGGGCACCTAAAGGAATTTATACTCTTACTCCTGAGCAATCATTTGCCCAGTTGTTACTCATCCCTGTTAACTTGACTATGGGCTCCTCCCTTACTAATGATGCTAGGGGTGAACGTGGTTTTGGTTCCTCTTCTTATGCTTATTGGGTGCAGTCTATTTCTGCGACCAGACCTGAACTTTATCTTAAAATTAATGGAAAAAACTTTAAAGGACTTTTAGACACTGGGGCTGATGTCTCTGTAATTTCTGACAGGCATTGTCCCCCTAATTGGCCTACTAATATTGCCATGACCTCTTTACAAGGTATTGGAATGAGCAATCACCCCCATCAGTCCGCCAACTTGCTGACTTGGACTGATATGGACGGACACTCTGGCTCCTTTTGCCCTTATGTTATTCCTGGCATTCCCCTCAATCTCTGGGGGTGAGATGTCTTGGAAGCTATGGGAGCTCATCTGGTTACTGGTGGTAAAGCTCTTGATATTATGCTTAGACAAGGTTATCAGCCTTCCAAGGGCTTGGGTAAACATTTGCAAGGCATGCCTAAGCCTCTTTCTTTATCTCAAAAATGCAACCGTTTTGGTTTAGGATATTTTTCCAAGGGGCCACTGTAATTCCCGATGCTCATGCTGATGCTATCACATGGAAGTCTGATTCCCCAGTATGGGTAGAACAATGGCCCCTGTCTTCCGAAAAAATTACTGCCGCCCGCGAGTTGGTTCGGGAACAGCTTGATGCGGGTCATATTCGGCCTACCAACAGTCCCCGGAATTCTCCTATTTTTGTCATTAAAAAACGTTCTGCTAAATGGAGACTATTACAGGACTTAAGGAAAGTTAATGAAACCATGGAAATTATGGGGCCCCTACAACCAGGTTTGCCCTCTCCTGTTGTTGTGCCGCAGGAGTGGCATCTTATAGTTATTGATTTAAAAGACTGCTTTTTCACCATCCCTTTGGCTCCGGCTGATTGCAAACGTTTTGCCTTTAGCATTCCATCTACCAATTTTGAGAGGCCTTATGATAGATATGAATGGGTCGTTCTCCCACAGGGAATGGCAAATAGTCCTACTTTATGTCAATCCTATGTTGCCAAGGCCATTTACCCAGTACGTCAGGACTTTCCTGATGCTCTACTATTGCATTATATGGATGATTTGTTGCTGGCTGCCCCTTCGCAGTCTCTTTTATTTCAGGCATATGAACTCCTAAAATATTGTCTTAATAGAGCTAATCTTATCATTGCTCCAGACAAAGTTCAAACTGTTACTCCTTACCATTATCTTGGAAGACTCATTGAGTCTAACCAGGTCTCCTTTAAAACTCCACTTTTGTCCACAGGTAATCTTAAGACTTTACATGATTTCCAAAAGTTTTTGGGTTATATTAACTGGATTCGCCCCAGTTTAAAACTTACAACGGGTCAACTTAAGCCCCTCTTTGATATGTTAAAGGGTCCTTCCAAACCAACCTCTCCTAGATCGTTATCAGATCCTGCTAAACAGGCTCTGCAACTTGTGCATGACGCCCTCCGTCAACAAAAATTGAGCAGAATTAAAGACAATATGCCATGGTGTTACTGCATTCTTCGCACTGCTTACACCCCCACTGGAGTTTTTTGGCAACAAGGGATTTTGGAATGGATCCATCTTCCAGCAAGTCGTGGTAAAGTTCTTTCCCCTTACTTTGACCTGGTGGCTACGTTGGTTGCTAAGGGCAGGCAACGTGCCTTAACTTTGTTTGGCACTGATCCTTTGAAAATTGTTGTCCCATATACTAATGCCCAACAGCAGTGGCTGTGGCAGTTTTCTGACTCTTGGGAAATTGCTTTTGCAGGTTTTTCAGGACAAATTTTATGTCATTATCCTGCTGATAAACTACTACAATTTTATTCACAGTGCTCTCTTATCTTTCCACAAACCTGTGTTAAATCGCCCTTGCCTTCTGCTTCTTTAGCCTTTACTGATGGTTCCTCTTCTGGGATTGCAGCTGGAACGGTCAACAAACAGCCATTTTCCTTCCAGACAAATGAACATTCGGCGCAGCGTGTGGAGTTACTGGCAGTCCAGTATGTTTTAGAAAATTGGGATACGCCCTTAAATATCTATTCTGACAGTCAGTACGTGGTTAATTTGATACAAAATTTAGAAACTGCTCCTCTTTCCTTTTCAGATTCCTCTCCAATAATTCATCTCCTCCTTCCCTTGCAGCAAGCGGTGAGAAAACGTTTTCATCCTTTCTTTATAGGACATATCAGGGCTCACTCTACCCTGCCTGGCCCCCTGACTGAGGGTAATTCGTTTGCTGATCAACTTACTCAACATGTTTTCCCTGTTTTATCTCCTATCCAACAGGCCGAGGCTTCTCATGCGCTGCATCACCAAAGTGCGCGCAGCCTTCGTTTGCAATTTAAGATAACCAGAGAGCAGGCTCGACAAATTGTTAAAACCTGTACGGCTTGTTTGCCTCACCTGCCTGTTACCCAACATCACGGGGTTAATCCTCAAGGCTTGCAGGCAGGCCATATTTATCAAATGGATGTCACTCATTTTGCACCCTTTGGTAAATTACAATATGTGCATGTTACCATTGACACCTATTCTCATTTTGTTGTGGCCTCTGCTCATACAGGTGAAGCTGTGAAGGATGTTATTTCTCACTGTTTACAAGTTTTCTCTATTATAGGACCCCCCAAGATTTTAAAGACTGATAACGGTCCTGCCTATACCAGCAAAGGTTTTGCTAACTTTTGTTCTCAGTTCCAGATTTGTCATCGCACTGGCATTCCCTTTAATCCTCAAGGTCAGGGTGTTGTGGAACGCTCCCATGCTGTCCTCAAAACTTTACTACACAAACTCAAACAGGGTAGTACCCTTCACTTAAAGACGCCTCACAACTGGTTGCGTCATGCCTTATATGTCCTAAATTTCTTAACTTTGGATGCCAATGGCTTCTCCGCCGCCGACCGTTTCTGGCACCCTCAGGATAAGGCTACAGCTGAGGTCTTGTGGAAAGATCCTTTAGCCAACCAATGGCATGGACCAGATCCAGTCCTCATCTGGGGACGAGGACATGTTTGTGTTTTTCCCAGGTCTGCTGCCTCGCCAATTTGGGTACCTGAACGTCTTGTCAAGCATGGACCAGTTCGACGGCAGAGCAAACACCCTGATTCCTCGATTTCATCGCCTGACACTGACATCGCCACCTCACTGGAGACGCCGCCGCCTGCGACGGACACAACGAATCTGCACACCGCTCCACGGCAGTGCCCTGCCGACCTGGTCTCAACTTTGCCGTCTGACTGCTGAAGCGACCCAGCTTGTTCTTGAACAAGGACACTCCCGTTCCCCTGCAGTCATGTTTATTGCCATGATGGCCATATTGTCCTGCCAGGTTTCCCCCTCCCATGCTCACTCTGCTGATTCTTCTCAAATCCTTTGGGCTTATGTCCCTGACCCTCCTATCCTCCGTCCTGTTACCTGGACTAACCCTGCTTTTCCTGTTTATTTGAATGATACTTCTCTTTTTGGCTTCCCTTCCTCCACTCATATTACCCCTCAAACTGCCAATTATTCCTATTTTGCCCAAGCTGCTTCTCCCCCTATGTGTTTTTATGCGTCGAAGATATGGGACCAACTTGCTCTCAATATTCGCATTCCCTTCTTACCTATTCTCCCCTCTACTAATGGTCCCTTTTGCTTTGAATTAGGAATGAAGCATCTCACCACATTTGAAGGCCCTTCTGCCCTCCTTAAGGGCGAAACCTCTTTCTATGCTAGGGACTGGCTTCTCACCTATCTTGGTATCAAAGAGTCATGGAATTCTTCCTCTCCTGATTTCCCATCTATTCCTCGCTCTCACTGCCATGTTGTTAACTCCTCTCTTGACCCTTCTCCTCCCTGGAAACTCTGCTACCCTAAACACCGCACTGCCCTTACCTATACCCTTTCTAGTGATTTTACTCTTTATGATTGGTCTCTCCCTGCACCGCTCTCTACCTCCTTTGATTGGTACCAGTCCCCTGGCGGCTGGGCCACTCCTATTTTTTCTACCTCCTCTGGCCGCACCTACACGTCTCTCTGGCATCTTTTTACTGCTCTTACCCCTAGTTATTGGAAGGCCGGTACCCGCAGTGTTTCTTACCCCTCTCGCTCCCAACATTATGTTCAAGCCTGTGTTGCTTCTCCATACGCCTTACTTTATGGTCATATTAACATTTCCGTCTCTTCTGGTCACTACCATATTTCTTGTCCTTCTTGCACTCTTACCAACTGCATTGATTCCTCTATTTTTCCTACCCATACTATTCTCGTTGTTCATCAACCCCCTTATGTTATGCTTCCTGTTAATGTTTCTGGCCCCTGGCATGATGAATATAGCCTGCAAATTTTACATGACATCCGCGATTTAATTGTCCGCCCCAAATGTTTTCTGGGTATTCTGATTGCTAGTATTTTGACTATTGTTAGTGTTGTGGCCACGGCTGCCACAGCAGCTGTAAGTTTAGCTCACAGTATTCAAGCTGCCACATTTGTTAACCATCTAGCCCACAATGTTTCTGTTTCTTTGGGTACTCAAATTGATATTGATTCTAAATTGGAGGCTAAGCTTAATGCTTTAGAACAAACTGTTACTGTTTTGGGTGACAAGGTTCATAATCTTCAGTCTCGTCTCCGTTTCCGTTGTCATGCTGATTATAATTCCATTTGTGTTACTAGTGCTCCTTATAATGACTCAGAATGGGACTGGCCTCTGGTCCGTGCCCATCTACAAGGCATTTGGAGTCACAACAATCTGTCTTTAGACATTTTTCGCTTACAGCGTCAAATTCATGCTATTGACTTTTCTCGCAGACAGCTGCCGCAGGATGCCACTATTGCCCGCGACATTGTGGACACGTTGTCCTCTTGGACTCGTGGTTTTCATTTACCTTCCCTTTCCACCTTAATTGGCATTGGAGGTTTTCTCCTTGTACTCATCATTCTCTTGCCGTTCCTCTTCCGCCTTGTGTTCTCCTCCCTCCAGCACCTTCAGCTCAAACTTTTTGAGCTGCATTTAAAAACAAAAAAAGAGGGAATTGTGGGGAACACTCCCGTGTGAGACCCCTAAAAGGCGTGAGTCTCACTATACGGTGAGTTTGATCCCAAACACAGTTTCCTACTGGAGGCAGTCGAGCTATCCGGAATATAGGAACTGAAAGATGAATGATCAGTTTCTAATATCAACCACAATATTGTTTGGGCCTAAAACTATGCGTTGCTGCTAGACCGAGTGACCCCCAACCGGCAACCAGTTCCTGCTTTTAACCTTTTTATGACTTTAAGAAGAATCCTTAAACCTTACTTACCAGACTGCCTTGTACCCTAGATAATGGTTTAACTGTCGATATTTACAAAGCAAATACCACCATAAGGGATGGCTTTGATTCCTGACTCAGAGATTCCTGAATGGGGAAATTGAGTTGAATTAGGAGTAGACAAAGGAGAATCCGGTTAAGAGATATTCTGATGAGCAAAACCAGAAAACCTTTTCACATCTCAGTTCTAAAACAAGATCAAACCGGAGATACCTGCAGCCAGGAGGAATAATGTCTGGATGCAAACAAGCTTTGTGATTACAGGAAATTCTGTTACTTTTTACAACCACTGATTGTGTATTTGACTTTTCAATTGTATAGGCCATGTAAGGTATACATTTACATTTCGTCTTGCAACCATTGTGTATTTGACTTCTCTATTGTATAGGCCATGTGAGGCATACATTTACATTCCTCTTACTATGACGTAAACCAGAGCCAAGAAAGTGTATTTATTCCTGGCCTTTGAAAAATAAAATTTGCTATTTAGGCACAGCCTATCAGCCCTCCAGATGCCTCGCTTTCTCTCTCTCTGTCTTTATTATTTTCTCAGGCGCACTCCCTCTTCCAGGTATTGGGACCCTCTTACAGGTCGAGAGACCCCCGGGCAGACGTGCCTACCCGTCCGGACAGTCCACGACAAGAAATAAAGATGTTCTTCGAAACCAATGAGAACGAAGACACAACATACCAGAATCTCTGGGACACATTTAAAACAGTGTCTAGAGGAAAATATATAGCAATGAGTGCCCACATGAGAAGAAAGGAGAGATCTAAAATTGACACCCTATCATCAAAATTGAAAGAGCTAGAGGAGCAAGATCAAAAAAACTCAAAACCTAGCAGAAGACAGGAAATAACTAAGATCAGAGCAGAACTGAAGGAAATAGAGACACAAAAAACTCTTCAAAAAATCAATAAATCCAGGAGCTGGTTCTTTGAAAAGATCAACAAAATAGACCACTAGCCAGATTAATAAAAAAGAAAAGAGAGAATAACCAAATTGATGCAATAAAAAATGATAAAGGTGATATCACCACAGACTCCACAGAAATCCAAACCATCATCAGAGATTATTACAAACAACTCTATGCACATAAACTAGTAAACCTGGAAGAAATGGATAAATTCCTGGACACCTGCAACCTCCCAAGCCTAAACCTGGAAGAAGCCGAAACCCTGAATAGACCAATAACATGGTCTGAAGTCGAGGCAGCAATAAAGAGCCTACCACCCAAAAAAAGCCCAGGTCCAGATGGGTTCACAGCTGAATTCTACCAGACATACAAGGAGGAGCTGATACCATTCCTTCTGAAACTATTCCAGACAATCCAAAAAGAGGGAATCCTTCCCAAATCATTTTACGAGACAAACATCATCCTGATACCAAAACCCGGCAGAGACTCAACAAGAAAAGAAAATTTCAGGCCAATATCCATGATGAACATAGATGCAAAAATCTTCAATAAAATACTGGCAAACCGATTGCAACAGCATATCAAAAAGCTCATCCACCATGATCAAGTAGGATTCATCCCGGGGATGCAAGGTTGGTTCAACATACGCAAGTCCATAAACATAATTCACCACATAAACAGAACCAAAGACAAAAACCACATGATTATCTCGATTGATGCAGAGAAGGCTTTTGACAAAATTCAACAACCCTTTAGGCTAAAAACCCTCAATAAACTAGGTATTGACGGAACGTATCTCAAAACAATAAAAGCTATTTACGACAAACCAACAGCCAATATCATACTGAATGGGCAAAAACTGGAAGCATTCCCTTTGAAATCTGGCACTAGACAAGGATGCCCTCTCTCACCACTCCTATTCAATATAGTACTGGAAGTTCTAGCCACAGCAATCCGGCAAGAAAAAGAAATAAAGGGTATCCAAATTGGAAAGGAGGAAATCAAATTGTCTCTATTTGCAGATGACATGATTGTATATCTGGAAGACCCCATCATCTCCGACCAAAATCTCCTGAAACTGATAAAGAACTTCAGCAAAGTCTCAGGATACAAAATCAACGTGCAAAAGTCACAAGCATTCCTATACGCCAGTAATAGACTTCAAGAGAGCCAAATCAAGAACGAACTGCCATTCACAATTGCTACAAAGAGAATAAAGTACCTAGGAATACAACTAACAAGGAACGTAAAGGACCTCTTCAAGGAGAACTACAAGCCATTGCTCAACGAAATAAGAGAGGATACAAACAGATGGAGAAACATTCCATGTTCATGGTTAGGAAGAATCAACATCGTGAAAATGGCCATACTGCCCAAAGTAATTTACAGACTCAACACTATTCCCATCAAGCTACCAATGACCTTCTTCACAGAACTGGAAAAAAACACCTTAAACTTCATATGGAACCAAAAGAGAGCCCGCATAGCCAAGTCAATTCTAAGCAAAAGAACAAAGCGGGAGGCATCACACTACCGGACTTCAAACTATACTACAAGGCTACAGTAATCAAAACAGCATGGTACTGGTACCAAAACAGAGATATAGACCAATGGAACAGAACAGAGGCCTCACAGGAAATACAACATACCCACAACCATCTGATCTTCGACAAACCTGACAAAAACAAGCAATGGGGAAAGGACTCCCTGTTTAATAAATGGTGTTGGGAAAACTGGCTAGCCATGCGCAGAAAGCAGAAACAGGACCCCTTCCTGACACCTTACACCAAAATTAACTCCAGATGGATTAAAGACTTAAACATCAGACCTAATACCATAAAAACCCTAGAAGAAAATCTAGGCAAAACCATTCAGGACATAGGTGTAGGCAAGGACTTCATGACCAAAACGCCAAAAGCAATGGCAACAAAAGCCAATATAGACAAATGGGACCTAATCAAACTCCACAGCTTCTGCACGGCAAAAGAAACAGTCAGTAGAGTGAATGGGCAACCAACAGAATGGGAAAAAATTTTTGCAGTCTACCCATCTGACAAGGGGCTGATATCCAGAATTTACAAAGAACTAAAGCAGATCTACAAGAAAAAAACAAACAAGCGCATTCAAAAATGGGCGAAGGATATGAACAGATACTTTACAAAAGAAGACATACAGGAGGCCAACAAACATATGAAAAAATGCTCATCATCACTGGTCATCAGAGAAATGCAAATCAAAACCACATTGAGATACCATCTCACACCAGTTAGAATGGCGATCATTAAAAAATCGGGAAACAACAGATGCTGGAGAGGATGTGGAGAAATAGGAACACTTTTACACTGTTCGTGGGAATGTAAATTAATTCAACCATTGTGGAAGACAGTGTGGCGATTCCTCAAGGACCTAAAAATAGAAATCCCATTTGACCCAGCAATCCCATTATTGGGTATAGAGCCAAAGGATTATAAATCATTCTACTACAAGGACACGTGCACACGAATGTTCATTGCAGCACTGTTCACAATAGCAAAGACCTGGAACCAACCCAAATGCCCAACGATGATAGACTGGATAGGGAAAATGTGGTACATATACACCATGGAATATTACGCAGCCATCAAAAACGATGAGTTCACGTCCTTTATAGGGACATGGATGAACCTGGAAACCATCATTCTCAGCAAACTGACACAAGAGCAGAAAATCAAACACCATATATTCTCACTCATAGGCGGGTGTTGAACAATGAGAACACATGGACACAGGGAGGGGAGCACTACACAGTGGGGTCCGTTGGGGGGAAATGGGGGAGAGGTAGGGGGGTGGGGAGGTGGGAAGAGATAACATGGGGAGAAATGACAGATACAGGTGAGGGGACGGAAGGCAGCAAACCACACTGCCAGGTGTGTACCTATGCAACAATCTTGCATGCTCATCACATGTACCCCAAAACCTAAAATGCAATAAAAAAAAAAAGAAAAAAAAATCACAAGCATTCCTATGTACCAATAACAGACAAACAGAGAGCCAAATCAAAAGCAAACACTCATTCACAATTGCTTCAAAGAGAATAAAATACCTAGGAATATGACTAACAAAGGATGTAAAGGACATCTTCAAGGAGAACTACAAACTATTGCTCAACGATATAAGAGAGGACACAAACAGACAGAGAAACATTTCATGCTCATGGTTAGAAAGAATCAATATTGTGAAAATGGCCATACTGCCCAAAGTAATCTATAGATTCAATGCTATCCCCATCAAGCTACCAATGACCTTCTTCACAAAACTGGAAAAAACCACCTTAAACTTTATATGGAATCGCAAGAGACCCCACATAGCCAAGACAATCCTAAGCAAAAAGAGCAAAGCTGGAGTCATCACACTCCCAGACTTCAAACTATACTACAAGGCTACAGTAATCAAAACAGCATAGTACTGGTACCAAAACAGAGACATAGATCAACAGAACAGAACAGAGACCCCAGAAGAAACACCACACATCTACAACCATCTGATGTTTGATAAACCCAGCAAAAACAAGCAATGGGGAAAGGATTCCATATTTAATAAATGGTGTTGGGAAAACTGGCTAGCAATGTGCAGAAAGCAGAAACTGGATTCCTACCTGTCACCTTACACTAAAATTAACTCCAGAGGGATCAAAGATTTAAACATAAAACCTAACACCATAAAAACACTAGAAGAAAACCTAGGCCAATCCATCTAGGACATAGGCATAGGCAAGGACTTCATTACTAAAACACCAAAACAATGACAATAAAAGCCAAAATAGACAAATACAATCTACCAAAATTGAATCATAAAGAAATTGAAAATATAAATAGACAAATAATATATAATGAAATTGAAGAGGTAATTTTTAAAAAGTCTCTCTTCAAAGAAAAGCCCAGGATTGATGGCCTCACTGTTGAATTCCATCAACATTTAAAGAAGAACAAATACAAATACTTTGAAAACTTTTTCATAATATAGAAGAGGAGGGAATTTTCTAACCTTATTCTTTGAAGACCAAATCACACTGATGCTCAAACCAGACAAGGACACAACAAAGAAAAGAAAATTAAAAATCAGTTTTCCTAATGAACATAGACACAAAAATCCTCAAAATATCAGCAAACCAAATTCAACAGTAGATTAAAAATATCATTCACTGGCAGCTGAGATTGAATAGAAGAATACAGTGTAAAAACAGGAAGACAATACTTGAGACAGGTCGTTCACCAGGCTTGGAGTACAGTGGCACAAGTGGCTTACTACATCTGCCTCCTTGGCTCACGTCATCTTCCTACCTCAGCCTCATTGGTTGCTGGGACTACTGGCATACACCCTTATGCCCACCTAATTTTTGTAGAGACCTGGTCTCGCTTAGTTGTCCAGGCTGGTCTCAACTCCTGAGCTCAAGATCTGCCCACCTCGGCCTCCTAAAGTGCAAGCCCAGCCTGGGAGGAGAAATAGTCCCTACGACCCTTACCTCATTGATTATATTTGTTAAAGGTTAGAAGTAAGACAGTGACTCTGGTCTGCTTGAACATGTAATCTAGTGATTGAGCAATCTGGAGTTTGTCCTAGTGTCCAAAATCTGAGTGAGACACTAATTGTGTGAACATCCCCCAAACCCCTGTGATTGGAAATAAATACACACTGGGAACTTCAAATTTGATAGCAAAAAATATATATATGTATATCATTCGCCATGATTGAGTACAATTTATCGCAAGCATGTGAGAATGGTTCAACATACAAAAATCAATAGGTGTGATACATTATGTTAACAACAATTAAAACAAAAACTGTATGATTATTTAAATAGATGCAGAAAAAAACATTTAATAATTTTAAATCTCTTTATGATTAAAAAACTGTTAAAATAGGTATAAAATAAATACACCTCAACATAATAAAGACCACATATGACAAATTTACAGCTAACATTACACTTAATAGTGAAATTTTTAAATCTTTTTCTCTAAACTCTGAAACAAAACAAGGGTGCTCACTGTCATCACTTTTATTCAACATAGTAAGATAAGTCCTAGCGAAATTAGGCAAGAGAAATAGATAAAAGGCATCCAAACTGGACATGGGCTAGTCTAACCATCCCTTTTTGCAGATTATATGTAGAAAACCATACAGATTACACACACACACACACACACACACACACACACCTGTTAAAACTAATAAATGAATTAAGTAGTGGGACAGGCAATAACAAATGCTGGGAAGGATGTGGAGAAAAGAGAACCCTTAAACACTCTTGGTGGAAGAGTAAATTAGTACAACTACTATGAGGAACAGTTTGGAAGTTCATCGAAAAAACGAAAAACAGAGCTTCCATACAATCCAGCAATCCCACTACTAGGTATGTATCCAAAGGAAATAAAATCAGTGTGTCAAAATGATATTTGCATTACCATGATTTTTGCAGCATTATTTATAATATCCAAGATATAAAATCAACAACCTATGTGTCCATTAAAGAATTAGTGTATAAAGATAATTTTGTATACATACACAATGGAATATTATTAAGCCTTTAAAAAGAGTAAAATCCTGTTATTTGTGACAACGTGAATGAATTTGAGACCATTATGTTAAGTGAAATAAGCCATGCTCAGAAAGACAAATACCATATGATCTCACTTACATGTAGAATCTAATAAGCTGAATGCATAGAAGCAGAGTAGAATATTGTTTATCAGAGGACACGAGTAGAGGAGTTGAGATGTTGGTGAAAATATTTCAAATATCACTTAGACAGGAGAAATAAGTTCAAGAGATCTGTCTTAAAACATGGTGACTATAATTAATAACCATGTATAGTATTCTTGAAAATTGATGAGAGTAGATTTTAAATGTTCTTACCAAAAAATGATAAATATGTGAGGTAAAGCATATGTTAATTAAACTGATTTATCCATTTTACAATGTATACATATTTCCAAAAAAAGTACACGATAAATATATATAATTCGTATTTGTCAATTTAAAAAATAATTATAAAGAACAGCAATATCAGGAAATACTGTTAAGGTATTTCTAAGCCATGGACATCGATATCTCTCTGTTGATAGTCTTATAAAACATTTTCTATTAAATTCAATATAGGCTGTATCTACACTTTATTTTTCAAACATTTTTTAATATTTTAACTTTATTAGTCTGTGATCTTCTGACCTGAGTGTGTTATAGATCACTTAAAAAGCTTGTTAAAATGTTGATGCTAAAGGCACATCCCCATAAATTCAGATTCAATAGTTGTAGAAGGGGGCTTGGAATCTGCATTTTAATAAACACTGTAGGGAATTTTTATGTCCACTCACATTTCAGAATCACAACTCTTAAGGAAGAAATCTAGTATGTAAAGAAACAGCCTTTCATCTACATTTGATATTTCTCCTAATGCTATCCCTGCCCTATCCCTCGACCTTCTGCTATTCCTCCCCTAGCTTCCCACCCTCCAACAGGCTCCAGTGTGTGATGTTCCCCTCCCTATGTCCATGTGTTCTCATTGTTCAACTCCCACTTATGAGTGAGAACAAGCAGTGTTTGGTTGCAGCAAGCCACCATGGCATGTGTATACCTATGTAACAAATCTGCACACTCTGCACATGTACCCCAGGACCTAAAGTATAATAATAATAATAATAATAATAATAATAATAATAAAATTAGAAAATGGAAAAATGCTTATAGAATAAGGATATAAAGAAAGAAAATTGGCCAGGTATAGTGGTTCATGCCTGTAATCACAGCACTTTGAAAAGCCAAGGCGGGAGGATTGCTTAAGTCCAGGAGTTCAAGACCAGCCTGGGCAACAGGCTGAGACCCCCTCATCTCTATTTAATAAAATTAAAATAAAATATTTTTGTACAAGAAAATGAAATAGCCTTTCTCACACAGTTGAGATGCTTTTACCTTTGCCATAGAGTGCCATTCCCTATTTTAGATCTGGTCCAAGACCTTTCTGGGTCCAGTCAGTATTATTAAGACAGACTTCTCTCTCCATGCCCCATTCCTATTGCTACCCAGCACTGCCAACTTTCTGAACAGGGGCAAGGCATAGTTGCTTCAATCTTGCCCTGGAAGGAAAACATGTAAAACTCCAGGCTTCATTTTGCCTCTTTCCTATGTCACTCAGCTGACATGCTTGACTATTCTTGTTATAGCCACCACACAGCTGTAGTACCCACATTTTCTCACTAAAACTTAGCATAATTAGAACAGACAATAAGAAAGACCCGAATGTATTTTTTTCTGATCTTTGCTGCTAAATTTATTTAGAACTCAGGAATTTCATGGATCAGCTCATTCATCCCCTGTCTAACATAAGCCAGGCCTGGCTTGGCTGAGACTCTGGTGGAAAGGAATTAGGGAAGAGGTAGCATACAAGAGGGATGCAGTAATTTTCTTGCACCCTGAAAAACTTCTTGCTAAGAAAAGTTGAAACACAGTTTGGAGGTATTGTCATAACAGTTTTTCCAGAATTTGGGGACTGGAACTAATATTTTACGCTACTCACTCAAGTCCAGCTTACACTACATCCCTCCCAAATATTGCCAGAACCAGCCTTCCTGTCACAATTGATGATGTGTTTATTCCCTTCTGAGACAGCTCATTCTAGTCAATATGAGAGAAAGTTCTTCCTTGTGTTGAATGGGTAAAATGTGTTCTTCTTATTGCTTTCCAAAGTCTTCTCCTAAAGATAAACTGAAAGTGTTTGCTCCCTCTGCTGTGTTACAGCCTTTGGGCAATCTAATGTCTGAGACCAAGTCCTGCTGATTCTTCTCTTTTCCAGACTAAACAGTTACAGGAACTCCAATTATTTTCCAAGTCCTTCCTGTTTTAAACTGAATATTTGTGTCTACACAAATTCATATGTTGAAGCCCCAACCAGAGTGTGCCTAAATTTGGAGTACTAAGGTTAAATGAAGTCATAAGGGTGGGTTCCTTATCTGATCACATTAGTTTCCTTATGAGAAGAGACACCACAGAACTTGCTCCCCAATACTCCCTTGTTCACACAATGAAGAAAGGCCATGGTGGACGTTATGAGAGGGAGGTAATCTACAAGCCAGTAAGAGAGCCCTTTTCAGAAACCAAAGCTCCTGGCACCTTGATCATGGATGCCTAGCATCTTGAACTGTAAGAAAATAAATATCTGTTGTTCAAGGCACTTATTTTATGATATTTTGCTAATGGGAGCCTGAGAACACTAATGTACCAGACTACTAACTTTCCTCTGTACAGGCGTCAGTTTGTTTTTGTCTCTCTTTATGTTCCGGGTCTAGACCTATTCTCTTGATGTGGGCCTGACCAGAAGAAAAGAGAGCTAGATTATCAACTTTTTAAATTAACTTTATTTTGGAATTATTTTGGTGTTTTCTAAGTCAGTTCTCATCCAACTTAGCACATCTGTCCTGAATGTCCTGAATGCCACGTGGACCCACCCTACTCCACAGGGATCTGATTCTAGAGGCAGATAATGCATCCCTTGTTCTCTTCTAATCCTAGTCTATTAATTTATTGGTAAATATTTAATATAATATGTATTCAATAAGTATTACTATTTTGTGCCTGGCAGTGCTCTGGACACTAGAAACAGAACACTGAATAAGGCAGATACTTTCCCGTTCTGTTGGGCTTATATTCCAGTGGGGGAAAACAGATAATGAAAAGCTGTTTTCTTGCCTTATGGCAAGTAACAAAATAATTCTTAGCTGGACACAGATTCAGACAGAGACTTACAGCACCCTTGCATCCAAACTCATCCTTAACAGAGTTATTTTCATAATTGAGGGAGCCAAGGCTTTCCCTACTCCCACAAAGATGTCTGGGTTTTAAGCTGGGCTGCAAACTGATAGTTAGCAATCAAACCCCTGCAGTTGTCATAAAAACTCTCTGGAAACTAAGTGTTGTAAGAACTCCTTTCATTAGTGGAGATTTCTTATAAAACACTCTAAGTCAGCCTGCCAATACAATCTCCAGGACAATGTTCACCTTCCACATTAGCATATACTTTTTCTACATTCCTGGATTTTTTAGATTTAGTTTTGGCTATTCAAGTCTATTACAATGAAACAATAAAACTGTGCTTTGTAGTCAGATGGGCCTAAGTTCAAATCCTAGCCCCATTTTCTGAGCCACCCAGCTTATAGTCTTATGCAAGTTAGTGAATACTCTAAACCCAGATTCTTCACCCACTTGATTGATTGTTTCCAGGAGTTAACAGAAACATCGCTTCAACAGACTGAACTCGTTTCTTTAGCAGGTTCACTTCCCTTTAACATTCCAACAACTCTCATATCAGTTGCCAGAAAAAGTCACATGTCTTACCAGGTTTTCCTCCTCAATTTTTTTCAGGAAGTTGCTAAGGAAGGAACTCATGCTATACTAATATGTTCTGGTCATTTTGCTTCTCACCACCTCAGCCAGCCATCTTGCTTGGAACTGCTACTCCACTCCAGGCTAGTCATTTCTTGGCCTTTCCTAACTGCTTTTCTTCAGGCCGCTCCAAGTTTCTGCTGCCTTGCTTTTAGGTCCCACCTCCCACCTCCACTCCCAAGGCTGAATTCAATTTTCTATCCTAACTGGAATAGCTACAGGAGATGTTGTCAAGGTTTCAAAGGTTTCAGAGACATTTTTTCTTAGATGTTGATAAAGATCAGAGAACCTAAGATTTCCATTTTCCCAGGAATCTTTATGAGAGAAAACTGTTTCTCAAGCCTATAGACTAGGATTGTGGGCCCAATGCCAATGTGGGTGGGGGAGGAGTTCAGCTACCTCTGTAGATTTCCCAAAGCAAATCTCAGGGAATAGGATTATCTTTTTCTGGTTATAGATGAAAAACAGCTGGCATAAGTCTATCGGAACTGGACCCGGCAAAGGGGGTGAGGTGAAAAGAGAGACCTAAAGATGAGCATTAAGTAGTCCTTAATTTGCAGTTTTGTAAGGGAGGAAAATACATATGTGAGTGGAAGGCATATATGGGATATTGCTTTTCTACCAAAGGCCTAGTTACATTGTAAAGGGGAGGGTTTCCATTCTCTCAATCTTGTCTCTGGGAAAGCAGACCTGACTAGACTTTATTAGCAAGCCTGCTGATATCATCCCAGCTATCATAGGAATCTGGCATGGCAGGGATCTTGTGGTGCCTGAGGATCTTCGATTATGCCAGGATCATCCTCAAGTCTTCTCCAGTTTGCTGTTGTTACTCTTGTAAAGCAGGATCTTCCAATCCTCGGACCCCTGAGGTTCTGAGCAATACACTCATGCGCCATGAACTTTGTTCCCAAATGGACCTTAGCTTTGAGTCTTCTCATGATGCTTCCTTTAAACTGTGGTTTTCTAATGATGCCTCCATGCCATTGTACATTCTCTGAAAGAATCACTGGGCTAAGCAAGAAATATATCTTCTGATCAGATTATTTGTGTTCTTCATTAAGAAAGACAAAAGAAGTATGCTTATCTTACCTTTGGCTTTCTACTCTATCTTCCAGACATACTAAATATTTTGCCACATCTCAGTCATGTAGTAGTCTTTCACATATCCATATACTTGTTTGAAATACCATCTCTTGTCCCAAGTGCTTTTATAATCACCATCAAGGCTCTATATAACCTGAACCTTGCCCACATCTTTGATCTCATCTCATATTACTCTTCCTCTCATTCACTATATACAAAATGTAATTTAAAAAAATTATTCTCTGATACCACCAAGCTCGTGTGTCTTTAGGGGCCATCGTACTAGCTATTTCCTTTATTTAAATTGCCTTTATATTACTACTTAAAGTTTTGTTCTATATCTATTTGTTTATTCTCAGTATCTGCAACTAGAATGGAAAGTTGATGAAGCCTAAGACCTTCATCTTGGTTGTCTAGTATAGTCCCTAGAAAGCACTAGGTGTTCAATAAATATATTTGTAATGAAAATGACTGTCACTGTGTCTTTCAAACAAAGAGCTGGAGTGCAAAGGCTGTATTAGTACCATGTTTATATGTTAATTTACTGCTAGGAGAAAGTGGTGGAGATATAGGGGTGACAGTCTGGTTCCAAGAGTCATGCTAGAAACTCAAGCTTTCAATCTCTGGTCTTTGCTTTAATCCATTTTCCATACAGCAGAAGTTGAAAATTTTATTTTTTCCAGCCGTATTGAGTTACGTTCAACAAATAAAAGTTACACATATGCAAGGTGTACAACATGGTTATTTGCTATACATACACATCGTGAAATAATAGTCACAATAAAATTAAATAACACAGCAATCACCACAATTAATTACAATTTGTTGGTAATGAGGATGAGGACACAAAATCTACTGTTTTCACAAATTTCAAGTAAACAAAACTGAAGTATTAACTGAGTCACTATGCTATACATTAGATACCAGGACTTGCTCATCTCATAAATAAAAGTTTGTACCCATTGACCAACATCTTCCTATTTCCCTCAAACCCCTGTCCCTGGATATCACCATTCTATTCTCTGCTTCTATGAGTTGGACATTTTATTTTAGATTCCATATACAAGTGAGATGACACAGTATTTGTCTTTCTATGTCTGACATAGCTTACTTAACACAATGTCCTTTAAATTAATCCATGGTATCACAAATGGCAGGATTTCCTTCTTTGTATGGCTGAATAGTATTCCATTCTATCTATCTATCTATCTAGCTAGCTATGGTGTATCAATTTATCTTTATCTCACATTTTCTTTATCCATTCATCCATTAACAGACAGTTAGGTTGTTCCTATATGTTGGCTATTGTGAATAATGCTGCAAAGTACATGGGGGCACAAATATCTTTTCAAGGTACTGATCTCATTTTCTGTGGTTATATACCCAGAAGTAGAATTGCTGGATTGTATTCTACTTAATTATTTGAGGAAACTCCATACTCTTTTCCATAGTGGCTGCATTAATTTATATTCCCACTAACAGTTTCCAAGGATTTCTTTTTCTCCATACTCTTGCCAACATATTATTTCATGTCTTTTTGATAATAGACATCCTAATAGATGTCTGGTGATATCTCATTGTGATTTTGAGTTACATTTTTGTGATGATTAGTGACATTGGACATCTTTTTATATAGCTGTGGGCCATTTGTATATCCACTATGGAAAAATGTTTATTCAAGCCCTTTGCTCATTCAATTCAAATTAATAAATTTATGCATTATTTTATTTTATTTTGTCTTTGAGTTGTGAGTTTCTTATAAATTTTGAAATTAACTCCTATCTGATACATGGCTTGAAAATACGTTCTTCTATTCTGTGAATTGCCTTTTCATGTTGTTGCTTGTTTTCTTTGCTGTGCAAAAGCTGTTTAGTTTGCTGCAGCCCACCTGTTTATGTTTTATTTTTTTGCACGGGCTTTTGGTCTCATATTAAAAAAATCATTGTCAAGACCAATGACAAGGTGATATATTTCCTGTTTCCTTCCAGTAGTTTTATGGTTTTAAGTCTTACATTTAAGCCTTCAATCCAGTTCGAGTTCATTATTGTATACAGTGTAAGCAAAAGGCCTAATTTTGTTATTTTGCCTGTGGATACTCAGTTTTCCCTGCATCATTTATTAAAGAGAATAACCTTTCCATATTGAATATTCTTGGTATCCTTGTCAAGTATTAGTTGGACATATGTGTGTGGATTTATTTTTGGGCTCTCAAATCTGTTATATTGGTCCATGTGTCCTTTTTAATATTAGTATTATACTGTTTTGATTACTATAGCTTTGTAATATAGTTTAACATCAGAAAATGTGATGCTCTTAGCCTTGTTCCTTCTCAAGATTGCTATTGATATTTAGAATGTTTTGTCATTTCAAATAAATTTTGGGATTCTACTTTTATTTCTGTGAAAAATGTCACTACAATTTTGATGAAGATTGGATTGAATTTGTGATCATTTGGGGAAATACAGACATTTTAAAACTTCTAAGTCTTCTGACCAATTAGTAAAGGATATCTTTTTATTTGTGTCTTCTTTAATTTCTTTCACCGATTTTCTATAGTTTTCAATGTACAGATTTTTCATCTCAGTTTATTCCTTAGTATTTATTTTTTTATGCTGTTCTAAGTGTAAATGTTTTCTTAATTTATTTTTCAGATAGTTCATTGTTAGTGTATAAAAACACAACTGATTTTTGTTTGTTGATTTTGTATGCTGGAATTTTACTGACTATGTTCATTAGTTCTAACAGTGTTTTTTGGTGGAGTCTTTAGAGTTCTCTATGTATAGGTCATCTGCAATCAGAGACAATTTTACTTTTTTTTTTTTTTTTTTTGATAACTTTTATTTGTTTATCTTGCCTAATTGCTCTGGCTAAGACTTCCAGTACAATATTAAATAGAAGTGACAAGAGTGAGTATTCTTTTTTTCTTTTTAAGATTTATTTTAAGCTCATGGGTACAAGTGCAGGTTTTGCTACCTAGGTAAACTTGTTTCATGGGAGTTTACTGTATAAATTATTTTATGACCCAGGTATTAAGCTGGTACCTATTGGTTATTTTTCCTGATCCTCTCCCTCCTCTCACTTTCCACTTTCTGAAATACCTCAGTGAGTGTTGTTCCCCTCTAGTTGCCCATGTGTTATTATCATTTAGCTCCCATTTATAAATGAGAACATAAGTTATTTGGTTTTCTGTTGCTTGGTTAGTTTGCTAAGAATAATGTTCTCCAGTTCCATTCATGTCCCTGCAAAGAACATAATCCCATTCTTTGGTATTGCTGCATACAACTTTATGGTGCATATGCACCACATTTTCTTTATCCAGTCTATTATTGATGCATTTTTAGGTTAATTTCATGTCTTTCCTATTGTAAATTGTACTGCAATGAACATACATGTGCATGCATCTTTATAATACAATGATTTGTATTCCTTTGGTTATATGCCCAGTAATGGGATTACTGGGTTGAATGGAATTTCTGTCTTTCGGCCTTTGAGGAATCATCACACTGTCTTGCACAATGGTTGAACTAATTTACACTTCCAACAGCAGTGTGTAAGCATTCCCTTTTCTCCACAACCTCTCTAGCATCTATTATTTTTTGATTTTTCATAATAGTCACTCTGACTGGTGTGAGATGGTGTCTCATTGTGGTTTTTATTTGCATTTCTCTAATGATCAGTGAGATTGGGTCTCTTTTTTTCATATCATTCTTGACTACATGCATATCTTCTTTTGTGCCTACTTTTTGGGGCAAAGGTTATGAAAAATGGGCCTTCTTATGTTGTTCCTGGTCTTAAGGGAAAAAGGTTTTAGATTTTTACTGCTTAGTGTGATGTTTACCATGGGCTTTTCACACATTTATTGTGTTGAGGTATATCTCCTCTACATCTAAATTTTTTGGTTTTTCATTGTGAAAGAATGTTAATTTTTCAAATGCTTTTTCTGCAACTATTGAGAAGATTCTTTGATTTTTATTCTCATTCTATTAATGTGGTATATCACACATCGATTTTTTTGTCTGTTGAACCACACTTTCATCCCAGGGTCAAATTCCACTTGATCATGGTGTATGATTGTTTTAATATGCTGTTGAATTTTCAGTTTGATAGTATTTTGTTGAAAACTTTTGCATCAACTCATCTGAGATATTGGTCTGTAATTTTTATTTTTTGTAGCAACCTTATTTGGATTTGGTATGGTAGCCTTGTAAAGTGAATTTGTAAGTGTTCCCTCTTCTTGAAATTTTTTGGAAGTGTTTGAAAATAGGCATTTGTTTTTCCTTAAATGCTTTGTAGGGTTTACCTGTGAAACTATGTCCTGAAATTTTCTTTAATGGCAGTTTTATTTATTTATTTATTTATTTATTTATTTATTTATTTTTAATACACCTTCAAGCTCCTTACTTATTATTGGTCTGTTTAAATTTTCTGCTTCTTTATGATTCAGTGTTGGTAGGTTGTAAGTTTTTAAGAATGTATGCATTTTGTGGAGGCAATTTAATATATTGGTGTAGTATTGTTAATAGTAGCATATTATGAACATTTGTAATTCTGTAGTATCAATTGCAATGCATTTTCTTTCATTTTAAATATTATATACTTGAGTTATTTCCCTTTTCTGTTAGTCTAGCTGAGAGTTTGCTGAGTTTATCAATTTAAAATATTGACTCAGTTTTATTGATTTTTTTACTGTATTTTATTTCTGCTTTATTCATCATTATTTCCTTTTTTTATGTTGTTTTGGTAACTAGTTTGTTTTTCTTTTGCTAGTTAATTGAGGTCTAAAGTTAGGTTGTCAATTTAAAGTCTCTTTTTTCTTACTGTAGGCATTTATTGCTATTAATATTTTTCTCTCAGAACTGCCTTTGCTGCATTCCTTGAGCTTTGGCAGGTTGTAGCTTCATTTTTGTTTTTTCTCAACATATTTTTAAAATTTCCCTTTTGATTTCTCTTTGACCTATTGGTTGTCTGGAAGTGTGTTGTTTAATTTCCACATATTTGTGAATTTTCCAAAATTCCTTCTGTTGTTAATTTCTAGTTTATAGTGTTGTGTTTGTAAAATATACGCGAGATGGTTTCAATTTTTGTAAATTTGTTAATATTTGTTTTGTGGCCCAACATACAATCTGTTCTGAAGCATGTTCTGCATGCACTTGAGAAGAATCTGTATTCTGTTGCTGTTGGAAGAAATGTTCTTTACGTGATTGTTAGGTCCATTTTGTCTAAAGTGTGGTTCAAGTTCACCGTTTGCTTACTGACTTTTCTGTCTGGATGATCTATTCATTTTCAGAAGTGGAATATTGAAGTCCTCTATTACATTGTGTTTTGTTGTTTTCTTCAGTTTTATTAATATTTGCTTTAAATATTTAGGTTTTCCAATGTTGCACACGTATACATTTATAGTTATTATATATACCCTTTTATCATGAATTGACTCCTTTATCATTATATAGTGATGCACCTTGTCTCTTATTACAGAATTCAACTGAAAATTTGTTCTCCCTGATATAAGTATAGCCACTCATGCACTCTTTTGGCTAAAAATTTCTTAGACTACCATTTTCATTCTTTAACTTTCAGGCCTATGTGTTTCATTAAGGTTACAGGAGTCTATTCTAAGCAATACAATATTGATCCTTATTTTTTAATTACAAAAATTGTGGGTACATAGTAGGTATACATATTTATGAGGTACTTGAGATATTTTTATCCAGGCATACTGGGTATGTGGGATACCCAGTATCACATCAGGGCAAGTGGGATATTAATCACCTCAAGTATTTATCCTTTTCATGTTACAGACAATCCAATTATAAACTTTCAGTTATTTTACAATGTATAATAAGTTATTTTTCACTGTAGTTATTCTACTATGCTATCACGTACAAGACTGTATTCATTATGACTATATTATTGTACCTAGTAAACATCATTACTTCCCTTTTCACCCCACTACCCTTCTCAGGCTCTGATAACCATCATTTGCTCTCTATCTTTATTAGTTCAACAGGTTTGATTTTTAGCTTCTACAAATATGTGAGAACATGTAAAATTTATCTTTCTGTCCCTCACTCTTTTCACTTAACATGAAATCCTCCAGTTCCAACCATATTGTTGCAAATGACGCAACCTCATATAGAGCACATTTTATCTATTCCTCTGTTGATGGACACTTAGGTTTCTTTAAAATTTTGGCTATCTGAGTTTTAGTTCTTATAAAGGTTTTTTTTGTTTTTGTTTTTGTTTTTGTTTTTTTTTTGTATGGATAGTTATTCAATTCAATGTTCCTGTGAATAATCACTGGAGACCTCTATTCAGCTCTTTTGTTCCACCTACCCGACTTAAAAAAAAATCCATTCATTCATTCTGTGTCTTTTAATTACAGAATAGAATCCAATTACATTTTAAGTAATTATTGATAGGTAAAGACCATTACTTTCTTTTTAATTTTTTTTACTATTTTGTGGATTTTTCCAATTCTTTTTATGTATTTTTGATGCTTTATTGATTTTTCTAAGAGGAAGTTTGCTTTAGTGCCTTTCCCTTTATCTTTTGTATATCGACTAAAGGGTTTCTCTTTGTGTTTATGGGCTCACATGAAATATCTTATAACAATCTCTTTTAGCTAGTAATATCTTCACATCAATTGCATGTAGAAATGGTACACTTTCATTTTCCTTTACCATGTTTTATACTGTTGATATCACAATATCTTATGCTGTGTATTCACCAACAAATTATTGTAGCTATAGCTATTTTAATAATTTTATCTTTTACATTTTATATCAGAGTTAAAAGTGATTTATATACCACTATTGTAGTCTTACAGAATTAAGAATTTGACTATATATTTACCTTTGCCAGGGTGTTTTATAGTGCCATATATTCTCATGTTGTTAACTGGTATTCTTTCATTTTGACTCAAAGAATTCTCCTTAGTATCTTTCAAAGGTAGGTCTTACTGTCACGTACTCTCTTAGCTTTTGTTTGGGAATTTCTTTATTTCTCCTTCATTTTTGAAAAACCATTTTACTGAATATACTATTCTTGGTTGCTGTATTAGTCAGAGTTCTCTAGAGGGACAGAACTGATAGAATAGATATTTATATAAAGGGGAGTTTATTAAGGAGTATTGACTCACATGATTACAAGGTAAGGTCCCACAATAGGTCATCTTCAAGCTGAGGAGCATAGAAGCCAATATGAGTCCCAAAGCTGAAGAACTTGGAGTCTGGTATTTGAGGGTGAGAAGCATCCAGCATGAAAGAAAGACATAGGCTGGGAGACCAAGCCAGTCCACTCTTTTCACATTTTTCTAACTACTTTTATTCTGGCTGCACTGGCAGCTGATTAGATTGTGCCCACAAAGTTTGATGGTGGGTCTACCTTTCCCAGTCCACTAACTACAATGTTAATCTCTTTTTGCAACACCTTCACAGACACACCCAGGAACAATACTTTGCATTCTTCAATACAGTCAAGTTGACACTCAATATTAACCATCAAAATTGCCTTTTTTTGTTGTTGTTGTTGTTTGGGAACTTTAAATATTCATCCCACTCCTTCTTTGCCTGAAAAGTTCTGTTAAGAAATATGCCGATATCCTTATTAGATTTACCTTGAATGTAATGAGTCTCTTTTCTCTTGTTGCTTTGAAGATTCTTACTTTATCGTTGACTTTTGAAAATTTAATTTTAATGTATATCAGAGTATTCACCTTGAGGTTGATCTTGTTTGGGGTTCCTTTAACTTCATAAATCTGGATGTCCATATAACTTTCAATATTTGAAAAATTTTCAGCTAGTCTTTCTTTAAATAAGTTTTCTGCCCTTTGCCCTTTGCCCTTCTCTCTCTCTCTCTCTCTCTCTCTCTCTCTCTCTCTCTCTCTCTCTCTTTTCTTCTTATTCCAGGACTCCTAACATCTGCCCTAACATTTGCATATTCTCCCACTTGATGTTGTCACACAGGTCCCTTTTGCTTTCTTCATTTCTTTTTTTTTTTCTTCTTCTTCTTCTTCTTTTTATTTCTCTAACTGGCTAATTTCAATGACCTTTCTTTGATTTTCTTAATTTTTTCTTCTGTACGATCAAGTCTGCAGTTGAAGTGCTCTGTTAAATATTTCAATTCTGTCATTGCATTATTCAGCTCCAGAATTTTTGTTTGGTTTTCATTATGTTTTCTGTTTATTAAACTTTTCACATTATTCATGTCTTCTTTTTCCTTTTTCTTTTAGATGTTTATCTGTGTTCCCTTGCATTTCATTAAGCTCTTTAAAAATAATTATTTGGAATTGTTTATCAAGCAATACATGGATCTCCATTTCTTTGAGGTGTGTAACTGAATTTGTATTAGTTTTCTTTGGTGGTGTCATGTTTTCTTGATTCTTCATTATCTGTGTAGCCTTGTGTCTGTGCATTTGTAGGAGCAAATGCACCTTCCAGTCTTTACTGACTGGTTTTGGCAGAGAAAGATCTTCTCCTACTGCATCCTTAGTCTGATGGGATTGCCTCTGGGGTTTTAATTGAATGGGTTTGTATTCAACTTACCTGGCTCCTGCTGAGTCCTTAATGTGGCTCACAGTTGGTGTGCCTCTTAAGAACTTATGGAGACATGGATCCTGGGTGGACTGGACTGTCTCCAGGGCCTTGGTCATCAGGGCTGGCACTGGGATAAGGATCTTCTTCAGTACCCACATACAATGGGCCTGTTACCAGGAGAAGAGATGATTATGGCTCATTTTGGGTCCCTTGGAGGACTCCCACTGTGTCTCTGAGTGGTTTCTGAGCAGAAAGTACTGAATTTTAACTGAAGCTGAGAAGGACTGGAACTGAGTCACCAGTACATTCTTGGGTCCAAAAGCGAGACTGAGGTCTGCAGACCTGCCTCTGAGGGCATGAATAGGCGAAAAGGCATGTCTTCCTCGAGAATCCTGGCAGACAGTACTGTTCTCAGAATACAAGCTGAAGAGGCCAGAGCCAACTTATAGGGCTGTTTCTATATCCAGAGCCAACACTGAGTTCTGCAGACCAGTCACCTGAAGCACAAGTGAGCGTCACTTCTATGTTTTGTGCAATATGATTCTGGTAGCAGGACCAAAGCCAAACGGGGATGTAGCCAAGCCCACAAGGGTCAGATCTGTTTCCTGGTCTGATCTTGCAACCACAACCTGCCACTTGGATGACGGTCTGCTCTTTCAAAATAACCATCCTTGGTCTTGGACTCTGCCAGCGTTTTGTTATCTCTTTCCTGAATTCCAAAGCTTCAACTAAAGTATCTTTGTCTGTGGATGGCTGCCAAATTATTGTTTTTGTTTGGGGAATAGGAGTAAGGGCTTTTTATTTTGCCATCTTGCTGATATGATTGCTACAGAGTGAACTTCTCAGAACATAAGTTTTTTTTTTTTTTTTTTTTTTTTTCCTTTTTTATATCACTCCCTTGCTTAAACCCTTCAGTGACTTTCTATTATCATCAGGTTAAACTCATTCATTATATTACAAAAAATTACTGAATGATCTATTTGTTATTACCCATTGCTGCATAAATATTACCTCAAATATATAGACTGAAATCAGCATTCCTTTATTAGTTCACAATTCTGTAGGCCAAAAGTCTAGTTATGTTGCTGTTAGGTTCTCTTTTCAGGATATCACAAGGCTGAAATCAAAGTGGCAGCTTAACTGAGTTATCATTGGATACTCTGGAGAAAAATTATCTTTTAAGCTCATATTTGTTTTCAGCAGCATTAAGTCCCTTAAAGTTTTAGGACTGTTTTCTTCCTGGCTATAAGCTAGGGTCCACTCTCAGCTCTCTCCATCTTCCAGACAGCAAAAGTACATCAAATCCTTTATGTGCATTAAATATTTGACTTCTTTTCCTACCACTATTCAGAAAAAATTCTCTGATTTTAAAGGCCTGTATCAGGCCCACCCAGATAATCTCTCTGTCTTGATGTAAAATTATTTGTGATCATAATTACACATAAAAAAATCCCTTTAAAACAATATTTGGATTAGTCTTTTATTGAATAACTTCACACCAGAGGCCAGAAATTTGTGGAAGTCATTTTAGAATTTTACCTACCACAAATATCCATTTTGTATTAGGCACTTAGACACTGAGCTAAAACATTGAATTAGCTCATAATTACCAAAAATTATGGTACATGAAGCTTTTATATTATAGTACAAGGAAACAGAAAACAAATAAATAAGTGTAATATATAATACAGCAGATGATAATAAATGGCATGGAAAATTAAATTAGAAAGGAAGATTGGAATTGATAGGGTAAAATTGTAATTCAATTATAAATTAGATAATCAAGAGATTCCTCACTGAGTGAGTGAAATTTAAGCAAATATTTTAAAGAGGTAAACTAGTAAAGCCTACTGTTATTTGGGGAAAGGGCATTTTGGGCATAGGGAACAGCAGGTGCAAATTCTCTGAAGTAGAAAACAGTCTGTATTCTGTCCCCAAAGTTGCTTCCTGGTTCCCTCTTCAGCATCATCTCAGTCCCTGCATTCCCCACTTTTTCTGCTTAACTTACATTCTTCTTTCTGTAATATTTTTCCCCAGGCCTTTACATGACTGGATCTTCTCATTTAGATCGTGGCTCATGTAATTTTCCTGTTCAATTATTAAATCTTATACGTCCCTTTAGTCTTTCTTTATGACCCTTATAATTTGTGAGTATAAACTATTAGGTAATTTTTTGTGAAATTACTTTTTCTAATAGATGGTTAATTTGATCTGCAAAAGTGTCATGTGTGTTTTGCTATTATATTACCAATGCCTAGTGCAGTGACACATAATTTAGGCTTCATTGAATAAATTAATCAAAACATAATGTAAAAATAAATTGGTTAATTAGACTAATGTATATTAGTCTATGAAGTCCTGTCTGTCAAGCTTGATTTTAAATGTTTGCGGACATCCAAGTAATGTGTTCTTATTATTGAATTTGTAAGCAAAACCCACATTTTAATTTAGAAAACATATGTAAAATCAAATACCACCCACTTCTATCACAATGTTTTTTTTTCATGTAAGCTTTTGTTTGAATCAGGTCATTTAAATAAGAGAGGACACAAACAGATGGAAAAACATTTCATGCTCATGGTTAGGAAGAATCAATATCGTATAAATGGCCATACTGCCCAAGGTAATTGATAGATTCAATGCTATCCACATCAAGGTACCAGTGGTTATCTTCACAGAATTGGAAAAAACCACCTTCAATTTCATATGGAACAAAAGGAGAGCCAGCATAGCCAACAAAGCTGGAGGGTATCATGCTACCTGACTTCAAACTATGCTACAAACCTACAGTAATCAAAACAGCATGGTACTGGTACCAAAATGGAGATATACACCAATGGAATAGAACAGAGACTTCATAAGTAATGCCACACATCTACAACCATCTGATCTTTGATAAACCTGAAAAAAAAAAAAACAATGGGGAAAGGATTCCCTGTTTAATAAATGGTGTTGGGAAAACTGGCTAGCCATGTGCAGAAAGCTGAAACTGAATCCCTTCCTTACACCTTATACAAAAATTAACTCCAGATGAATTAAAGATTTAAACATAAGACCTAACACCATAAGAACCCTAGAATAAAAACTAGGCAATACCATTCAGGACATAGACATAGTGAAGGACTTCATGACTGAAACACCAAAAGCAATGGCAACAAAAGCCAAAACAGACAAATGGTATATAATTAAACTTAAGAGCTTCTGTACAGCAAAAGAAACAATCATTAGAGTGAAATGACAACCAACAGAATGGGAAATAAAGTTTTGCCATGTATCCATCTGACAAAGGGCTAATAACCAGAATCTACAAATTACTTAACCAAATTTACAAGAATAAAACAACCCCATCAAAAAATGGCTGAAGGGTATCAATAGACACTTTTCAAAACAAGACATTTATGCATCCAACAAACATATGGAAGAAAACTCCTCATCATCACTGATTAGAGAAATGGAAATCAAAACCATATTGAGATACCATCTCATGACATTTAGAATGGTGATCATTTAAAAATCTGGAGACAACAGATGCTGGAGACAATGTGGAGAAATAGGAACACTTTTACACTGTTGGTGTAAAAGTATTCAACCATTATGGAAGATAGTGTGGTGATTTCTCTAGGAACTGAAACTAGAAATAACATTTGACCCAACAATCCCATTACTGGGTATATACTCAAAGGATTATAAAACATTCAGTTATAAAGACGCATGCACATGTATGTTTATTGTGGCACTGTTTACAATAACAAAGACTTGGAACCAACCCAAATACCCATCAGTGATAGAATGGATAAGGAAAATGTGGTACATATATACCAGGGAATACAATACAGCCATGCAAAAGGGTGAGTTCATGTTCTTTGCAGGGACATGGATGAAACTAGAAACCATCATTCTCAGCAAACTGACACAAGAACAGAAAACCAAACGCTGCATGTTGTCATTCATAATTGGACGTTGAACAATGAGAACACATGGACACAGAGAGGGGAACATCACACACTGGGGCCTGTCAGAGGGTGAGGGGGGCTAGGAGAGGCACAGCAAAGGCTGGGGGATTGGGGAGGGATAACATTAATAAAAATACCTAATTTAGATGATGGGGGGATGAATGCAGCAAACCACTAAGGCACATGTATACCCATGTAACAAACCTGCATGTTCTGCACATGTACCCTGGAATTAAAGTATAATAAAAAAAGAAAAAGAAAAAAGTGTTTAAAAACCACTGATCTGATCTCATCACCTCAATGCTGAAAATGGGACACTGTGGTCACAGAAGCAAAAACAGAGATTTTCTCAAGGTTAGGTGGTGAGTCAGTGGTAGCACTAACGCCCTGAATTATGTCTTTTAACTCTTAGTCTAGTAAGATTCTTTCTCCATACTCTATCTATGTGTATCTAAATGAAATGTGCCATAGTGGGGGATATGGAAGATGTGGTTGCAGATGACAACTGGGCCCCTCTGTGAAGTCAAGGAAAACAGTGAGAAATACAGCTGATGTCAATGTAGAGCATGCCGGTCCTGCCTGGGACAAAGAGCAAAGTGCTCATGTATTCAAGAAATGGGCTGGAGAGCTGCCTCCTAGATACAGCATGAATATTTTCTTACTCTTCAGGCATGCAATAGTGCCCACATAAAGTTCTCTGGATGTACGGTCACATATTCACAGCACTTGCAGACTGGGGAGTAACCAATTACAATATGGCTGTGAAACTGGTTTATTTCTTGTATATAAGCAGAAAAGATTGCCAAATCTTAGTGTTACATGGTACTTTAATTCATAAACATGTATGAATTATTGACTCTTTCAGAAATTCTCTTGGATATCATGGATAGTGTTGAATAAGACATGGATCCTACCCACAAAGAGGTCATAATGTAGTAGGGTACATAGATAAGAATACAGAGTATGATAAGGCTTGTGTTGGAGATTAGTAGGGGGAACTAATTGTATGCATTATTCACCCCTGTAGTATAATTGGTCAATGGTTGTCCAAAATTTTGATCACTTCCAGAGATGGGGAAGCTCATTATCTTTCTAGGCACATGCTTCTGTAGAACTGCCTGCCAGTTCTCCAAGTCATAAAGACTGCAAATATTTCGTGGAAGCTGAGAATTGAGTGTAGTTTTTAAAAAATCATATAAACATATTAGTATAATAGAAAGAGCTCTGAAAGTAAATCAGCAAAGGGAAGGTTAAAAGAAACCCAAAACAACCATTACAGAAATAACTATGCAGGTTTTGAAAAGAACGAAGCAGTTTTAAGTATGTACAGACATAAAAAGAACTTAAAGATATATAGTTAAATGAATAAATCGTATCACAGAACAATAAATTTAAAAAGACAAAAATTATAGATTACATTTATATAAAGTCACTGTACATGAATACATGCAGAAAATCTATAAAATACAGATGTAACACTGTTGATCTGAGAGTATAAAAGTAGATTGGGATGGGGGTTGCAAGGAGAGAACTGGTCTGAAAATTAGTATACATGAATCTTAGTTTCAAATTCCCTACTGATTCACAGTGTAACCTCAGGCAATTCCTGCCTCCTTTCCAGGCTTCAGTTTTCTGACTTAAATGAAAGAAGAGCTTAAATATGTTCTTCTGTAAAGTTATTTCCAACTCCACTATTCTTACTCTGTCCTGGCAATTTCTTCTTCATGAATATCTACAAGTTAATTTTGAGCCGAAATTCAGGAGTTGACATTTATATTGTTTATATTTCATCTTGTTCATTTTGGTCTTGAATTCCAGGTGTCTGAGATCATTTTAAAATCATTATATTTTATTCTATGGCATTAGCCTTGGGGTGACTGCAAAACTGATACCCCTTTCTTACATGCATTCATCCATCTTCAATCAAAAGAAAAGTCAATGAGAACATGACTTAGTCAATCCTTTCAAGTTGACACAAAACTAGTATGCAGTAGTGTTTTGATAACCCATTTCTGCTCTGAAAATTCACCAAACAATACACTTATCTTGTCTGTACTTCAACATCCCACCCATTGAAAATCTTATAGGAGATTTTGTCAGGCATTTCGTTAAAATACAGATAACACTTCCCTAATTTACCTGCCTAGCAATCCTGTCAAAAAATACAATTTAAATAGTTTTGAATGACTTAATCTAAGTGAACCCAAAATAGCTCCTGGTGATTTCTGCTTTCTCTTCTAAGTTCCTATGAACATATTTTCTTCTAGGGTTTTTTTTTTTTTATTTTTATTTTATTATTTCCTGGTTTCCCGTTTCTAGTATTTGACTTTTACCTATTTATTTATTTATTTTTAAAATCAGTACATTTGACAATCACTAGTCTTCAAGAACTAAGAGGAATGTTATTGGACTGGATTATGCTAGAGAACAGTGGTTGAATTCCAACTCACTCCATCAAGGCCTTGACACTTCTGACCTGAGACAGGATACTCCCTGGGCATGCCCTTTTTTTAACTTAAGTTCCCTCCAAGATTAATAAAAAATTGAAGAAAGAAGCCTTTAAAAGAACCCTGAGCATAAGGAAACCATGGCTTTGGTACCACATCTAAAGAGTTCAATAACGGGGTCAGGAAATGTCTTGGATTCTGATATGGTTTGGCTCTGTGTCTCCACCCAAATTTCATTTAAAATTGTTATCCTCATGTGTCAAGGGAGGGAGGTAATTGGATCATGAGGGCAGTTTCCTTCATGCTGTTCTTGTGATAATGAGTGAGTTTTCATGAGACCTCATGGGTTTATAAGCATTTGGAAGTTTCTTCTTTGCTTTTCTCTCTCCTGCTGAACTGTGAAGGAGTTTGTTTCCCCTTCCCCTTTCACCATGATTGTGAGTTTCCTGAGGCCTCCTTAGCAATGTGGAACTGTGAATCAATTAAACCTCTTTTCTTTATAAATGACTCAGTCTCGGGCAGTTCTTTATAGCAGGGTGAGAACAGATTAATACAGACTATTATTAAATTTTTGGAAAAGAAATTAGTATAGACTGGTCATTGGAATATTTATTCACTCATCAAAAATTAATATCTACTGGCAATACAGAACTGAGTCAGATATGGGACATGACCTTGAGAAATCCAGAAAGGAGATAAGAATGGTAATAACTAAAAAAAATTTTGAGATTAAGTGACAGGCCTGAGAATAACTTCATTCTTCAAACATATTCCTAGTGCTTGTGTAACCATATCCTTATGTAACCTACTTTTTTGAGACACTTTGAAACTATAGAATCAATCGAGGCAGGATAATAGAAGGATCTTTTCATTGTCAGGAGACACAAGTTCTAATGTCAGCTCTGTCACTGACTGCTGGTGTGACCACAGAGCAGTCCCATTTTCTCTCTGTGTCTCAGTCTCCCTATCACTAATCTGAGGAGTTGAGAGAACATGAGATAATCACAATTAGTTCTTTCCTGAATGACACATGCCAACCTGGTGTATATTATAGTGCTTCCAGTGGGCTTCTGTCATGTTGCTTGTGTTGAATACAGTTGGGAGAAGTGAAATAAACAGTGTTCACAGCTTAAGCTTAAACAAAGAGAGAGTATCACCAATTAGGATTGTATGAACACATCAGCTGTAGTGACACAGTACATGAGAGCTTAGAGCAGGTCAATGAAAGATAGTTCTAGTCTGGAGACACAGACAGCTTTTTGTTAAGACTAAATTCCAGAATGTCTGGAACAAAAGAAAAGCTCTGTACATCTGGGCTTCTTCCAACTGAGAGAGATAAGTCTTTCAACAATTAAAAAAAAAATAAGGTTAGTAGATGAAAAAGATGAGCAGAACAAATGAAAAGAACTCACATATACTGAGCATCTACTATGTGCCAGACTCTGTAGTAATATCTGATGAAAGAGAGATGAATCTCTGGTTCATACTGCTTTCAAAAATCTAACTTAATTTATTCATCAAGAACATATTCTGCTGCTACTATGCAACAGGCCCCATTCTGGATGCTTAGGACACACCAAAGCACCCTAAGCACCTAGAATGGTGCCTGCTGCATAGTAGGAGTAGTGCATAAACAAAGACAAAAACCCCTGCATTAGGAGGGCACAGGTCGAATGTCATGAGAAGTTTACAGTCTTTGGCACTACAAAGGACAAGAAAAGTAATTAGAATCCATCATTCTTCCTCAAGGTTCTTAAAGGTTAGTTGAGGAAATATGATTACTACTCATAAAACAATAGACAAATTCAAGGCAGGATATAATCAAAGATCACATTTTGGGTTATAAATAGATTTTCTTCTTTTGCCTAGATTGTTAAAACTTCATTAAAAATTCTTTATGTGACAGGATTGAGTTAATCATAGGTTTCAGTATATGATACTTATTATCACTGGTCCATGCAAGGTTCCACTCATGTTTTCATTTGTTTGTTCTTCTATTTATTTTTCCCCTTTAGCTGCACCCATTCACTTAATCTTTCACTGGTCTATGTTCAAATGTCACTTCTTCGGTGAAGACTTTCCTGAATTTCCTATCTAAAATCTCACCTCCTCATCACTAACTATCTTCTTACCTTGTTTTATTTTTCTTTACAGAACATATCACTACTTAAACTCCAATTACTTATCACTTTCAGAAGAATGTAAGCTTCTTGGGAGTAGGGACTTTGTATTACACAATACTGTATTTCTAGAGACTAAAATAGTGCCCAGCAGAAAGTAGGTGGTCAACTAATATTTGTAAAATGAATGTATGTATGAATGAATAAATGAATAAATAAAAAGAAGATCGATGATAACCAGGGAAGTTAAGTTTTCATAGATGACTCATAAATACCTGAAGTATTGTATATGTTAATAATTAATTATTTGCCTTGTCTGTACTTTTATTGATAGCACTCCTTCAAAAAATACTCATTGACTACTTGTGACAGGCACTGTTCTAGGCACTGCAGAGACCAAAACAAAGAGCACAAGGTTATTATTTTCCACAAGAAGATTGCAGCTCAATAAGTAAAACAAACACATAAATAGATAATTACAAATATGATGTAATGAAACCTTTAATAAACATGTGGACAAAGTGCTATGGAATCTCAGGGAAGAAAGCAACCAATTTCAAAAGGGCCATATATGTCTTGTTAGAGAAAGTGACATTTCATTTCTTCTTTCAGCAAAAATGTGTGTGGAATCTGCTGTTAGCCTACCCTGTGCTGGGTGCCAGTGACACAGCAGCAACTGTGACTTAGGTTCAATATGCGGAATAACTGAGCACCAAACAAGAAGTATTTGCTCTGTAGGACAGATGAAAACAAGCTACAACCCAGAGCTTGCATGACTGCCAATGTGAGAAGCTTTATTCCAGGTAGTTGAAAAGTCCAGCAAAAACGACTTTTGGCAGCCACTTGGAAGGAGACATGCTCTGGAGAATGAAAACAGATTTCAAATAAGCTTAAATTGACTCTGCTAAGTAACATTGCTTCAGCTCCCTGAAATGGAAAGGTGAGTCTAAAAGTACGCTATGTTCCAATGGTTAGGTCGTTTTGTAGCTAGCTTCTGAGATCCCAAAGCACAGAAAAGAGGATTCATGGAATACGTTTGCAATTAAAACAATTAAAAAACTAACAATAGAGATTACAGTAGCACATTTCAAAATGCTGTGGTAAAGAATGTAAGTGTAAGTCCTCCAGCTTCCCTTGAATGACCTAATTTGCTTTCAAAATTTGTCGTTACCTGGAAGCATTTGCTTTGTAGTACAACTACTATTATACATCACAATAGCAAATGCTCCAAGTAACAGGCATTGATTTGTGATAGAGCTGCTTCCTACATGGTTAATTCTAAGTAGCATGCTCTAGAGTGACAGATTTCAAAGATTACAGTAGAATAACAAAGGTGGTATATAAAGAACTTTGTTTCAACTTTGAGAATTACCACAGCCACATATAAATCATTACAAATAAAGTCAATAATATAAATCCAAGAATAATTATTTCATTTGTTCTGTTAAACTGTATTTAACAAGGTTCTTGATGTCTCTGAACATCAGTTAAGACAGCTAGTAATAAATATAAAAGTTAGATGTGATGCATCTAAAACTTAGCACAAGCACTTAAAATATCCATAATAGAATATTATCTCAATGCAGCATGTTACATAGCCTTCCGATATTGTGCAGCTGACTATCACATCCAGTGGAGTGCAGATGCCAAACCAATGGGGCTGAACCTTGGTTGTCCATTTAAATAGACACGTACTGACTGAATTCAAAGAAAGACTAGGACAAAATTCACAGCTTTCTGAATGGAGGTGTCCTTAGAAGACAATTAAATATAAAGTTCAGATACTTCAGGATCCTTATTTCAATGTCTGCATGATAAACAAATAAACCATGCAGTTCAAGTTAATTCATAACCGGTTTCCAAAAGAGGCCAAAATTAGTACATCACACACACATTTGCATATGAATTCTGTTTTTAATTACAATTATTTGAAAACATCCTTAAGATGTATTTCAAAACTGAAAATAAAACTAAACATCTGTAGATTTTCTGACACCTTTCATTAGATGAGTTTATAGTTGCCTATCAGCTCTAAAGGCAAACCACAAGGGAAGTAACTTTAGACCAGTGATTCTCAAACTGTATATTATAATCCATTAAAAAGGCATAAAATTTATTTAGTGGATGGATTGGGACCAGTAGTATGTATATGTGTGTGTGTATATATACATATATATACATGTATATGGATATATACACACACACACATATATACATATATACACACTATACACATATATACATGTGTTATATTTGTATATATGTATGTATATGCATATGACATATACGTATATACACACATATACATGTATACATCTGTATGTACACGTGTATATGTGTGTATATATGTATATATGTATATATAAATATATCTGTACATATATGTATATATACATATATACACATATATATGAACATGCACACACACATATATATATACATATATACATATAAGCAGACACACACACACACACATACAGCTACCAAGTAATAATGTACATTCTTTTTTACTGTGAATCACAGCCAGAACGTTTTCAAAAGTACTTCTTTAGACTCTATTTTCTTCTATGCCACAAAACTTACAAAGACCCCCCCCCCACCCCATTTGTTTCTTCCTACTACACCTAACTACACACAAACCATAGTCATTTCTGTGTTTGAGGCTTTGCTTCTCTCAGCTTTCTTGCTGCATATATCATTTACAGTTTCTGTATTTATCCAAATTCAATTCCTAGATCCAGCATAAGGATGACTGATCCCATGAAGTCATCTCTGACCATATATTTCTAACTGTTCACATCAACATTTCTTTCCTCTCTTTTTAATTTAACCATGATACTTATCTTCCAAGTCATAGTAAGAATCAAAAAAAAAAAAAAAAAAAAAAAAAAGAAAGAACAGTAAGAATCTCAAAGACAGAAAAGACTTGAAAGTCTATTTGGTCTAGCTCTCTATCAAGGTGGTACAGCTCAGAAAACTCTGCATCCAAATCACTTGGGGAGTGTATTCCATATACAGATTGCTGGGTCTTACCATCAGAACTTCTGAATCAGGATGTAAAGAGTGGGGTATGAGAATCTACATGTACATCATTTGGGGGGACCTGATGCCTAATTTAGTTTGAGATTTGAGGATCATTTTTGTTTTACTACCCAGACCAGGTACAATAGTTTTTCCCATTTTTTCTGGGAAAAGCCCAGGGTCATTGCTTTCATTAGTATCAATTCCATTTTTCTAGTACTGTCCAGCTGAATGGTAGGGGTTCTCATTTTGCAGAATTGTGGAGGCTAAGAGCAGAATTTAGCCACCAAGCAAGAACATAACTGAATGACAACACCTTTCCAGGACCATAGGGAGCTACCTACTGGATCCCCCAGGACTTTGCTCCTGCCTCTCTAGAATGGCAGGAGTAGTTGCCATCTATTTCTACATGTCATGAATCTCAAAAATATTATCTTTAAAATCACCAGAAATTGGGCATATAATTTCAAATTCTGTGTTTACAGCTCTGCAGGTTAACTACTCTAAGCCTGAGTTTCCTCATCTGAAAAGTGGGAATACTAGTGGTATCAATTTCATGTGGTGATATGAGAAATAAATATAGCAATGAACAGGAAACTGGTTATGATAAAAGAGAGATTCACTAAATGACAGTTGTCATCATTCCCACGGTCCTTCTGGTTCTGAATAACTTTTGATTTTTATCACCCAGGTTCAGCAGACAATACTAAGAAACAAAAGACTTTTGACTGGATTCTATGATGGCTGTTAAATTCAACTGTTGTGCAACCAGTCCTCACACAGCAAACAAATCTGATGAACCCGAGACCTCTTGCACTCTAAGGAGAATAATACCCCTAGACCAATGAGCCAAGCCTCGCTTATATGATAGGTAAAGATCTGTCCAATGGGGACATTATGAATGCTATCTGATACTGAGTTGTGCATCACAGAATCCCCCAAAGCCTAGGTTATATATCCTACCTCTCTCCTGTAATTGTACAGTAAACCTTATACAAAGACTTAATATATTTCCCACAAAATTTGCAGATATTTAAAACCATGATTAACTATCCCATGAAGCTTGATATTATCCATAAATGTAAACAACCAATATCTTGATCTATGTCACTGATATCAAGTAGTATAGAGTTCAGTGAATAATCTTGTGGCACTCCAGTACAAACCTCTATAAATTCATGAATTCTTCTAGGGATCAATTATTCAGTCACCCAACAGCTGGACTGTTGGATTCACCCAAAAGTCCACAAAGCTGTCACACCTTTTAATAACTTGATTTCAGTAAGATTTTAAGCAACATTACCTAAATACTGTCAGTCTGGTAACCATGTCAAAGGACAAAAGATTAACATAACTCACTTTTCTGTAAATCATATGAAATTTTATTTGCATAAACTTATGAAAATGAAAAACAACTTAGAATTGGCAAGATTTTCCTAGTGTGATAGTGTATATTACCATTAAAAAAATTCTTTTTTGGGGATCAAAAACTTCTATAAGTTCCTCCATATGCATAGATTCATGTAACTATCACCACAATCTAGATACAGTGTAGTTCTGATGACCCCAAATTATTCCCTTATCCCCTCTGTAGTTATATCCCCCATTCCTAAACCCTAGCAACCACTGCTATATTTGCTCTTATAGCTTCACTTTTACTAGAATATCATGTAAATACAACTATATAGTAAGTAAGTTTTTAACTCTGGCTTCTTTTTCTTAGAATAATGTATTTGCAAATACATCCATGCTGCTATATGTATCTGTAGTTGGCTATTTTCTATTCCTGAGTGGTATCCCATGGAATCCAAGTATCACAGTTTGTTTATCTATTCAACTGTTGGTGAACATTTGGATTGTTTTCAGTTTTTGATGATTTTGAATAGGAATATAAGACATTAATTTACAGATCTTTATGTAAATTTAAGTATTAAATTTTCTAGATTAAATACTCAGAAGTAGTTGTTCTAGATCATATGGTAAGTACAATTTTTTTAAAAACTGCCATACTGTCTTCCAAGGTGGTTCTATCATTTTACATTCCCCCTACTTCCCTTGCTTTTTGTGAACTAGGACTGCACTCTTGTTTCATCAGTCCTACTGCTTAAAATCCAGGGGCTTCATCTATATATGCCTCATAACACCTAGCCCAGGCTTGGGTATAAAGCAGGTACTTGTTGAATATCATTTATAGTTTTGATTTTTTTCTACCTTTCACACATGTCTTTTTAAAGTTTATTCTGCTTAATGAGTCTCTTGTAACTTGTAGAATAAAAGCCACATACTTAAAAATCACTTTTAAAGTCTTTCATAAGCTGTTCCTCGTATTCCTTTTCCAGCTTCATCACCATATATCACTAGAGCCCATATTCCAACAATACCAGAAAACTTCAATCTATTCCTTCCACCTGGAATGTGTCCCTCAATCTCATACTACTTCTACTACGAATATTTAAAATTATATTTACTAGATATCCCCATGATATGTTATTTTATCATTTCCATTTTACAAATTTGGAAACGAAAGTTCAGATAAATGAAGTAACATGCACAAGATCACTCAGCTGGTGAATTTAGAGCTAGAAATCAAACAAAAAACTACAGGATAGAGCCTCAAATCCTTCCCCTGGCATTCGAGGTTCTTCATAACTTTTTTCAGCCTTTGTTGAAAGGTAATGTGCTATAGAGTTGAGAGCATTGATTCTGTCTGGATCCAAACTTCCTCGATTTAAATCTTGACTCTGCTACTTGCTGTCTGTGGAATATTAAATAAGTTATTTAACTTTTCTAGGCCTCAGTTTCTGAACTGTCAGTTGGGAGTCATGATGTTCATAATATTAATCTGTCTCTTAGGGTTATTGTAAGGATTAAGTTAATACATGTTAGACTCACTTTTGTTTCTGAAATACAGTAGGTAATGAACAAATATTAACTGTTGGTATTACTTTGTATTATCATCTTTTCTCATTCCATTATTGCACATTCTGTATTCTGCATTGTCTTGTTTCTTTGTGTTAGTCCATATGGTTTCCTGCATCACATCTGTATGTATAAAAACTCAATTTGCTTTTCTCAGCCCTGGCCAAATGCCACCCTCTTTGTAACCTTCTTGGAATCTACTTGCTAGAAGCCAACCTTTCCTTCTTAACACTTTCACAGTAATTTCTTTACATCTCTCTTATTATAGTATTTATCAATTTCTGCCTTTTATTAACTTGTGTAGGTACTTCCCTCTTCCTTGACTGCTTATGTTCAAAAATGGAAATTTATACTTTTCTCTGTTGCTCACAGTGTTTATCACAATATATGGCACAGGGCCTTCAAGTACAATGAATTGCTGTTGAATTGCAATCATCTCTTTCTTGTTACTCTCAGCAGTGACAGCTACACCCTGGAACAAGCTGATAGGAGCTTCACTCTGACGTTAAGCCAGCCAAGCCTTTCATCTCCTCTTTGCAGACACTTTTATTTTGTGTTAATATTTTCCATATGGGTATCTTTAAACCTGCAGTTGAAGGTGACTAGAATAGGTCTAGCCTAGGCAAGCCACCCTGTAGTTAGTAGTTGTTGTCAACTTTGGGATCTTCCCTTCCAGTGGAGATGGGGTGAGGAGCTCTTTTAATTTATTGACACTGATACAGACATTGAGTCTGATGACACCAGATGGCCCCAATAAATTACACAGATCTGGGGCTCTCCAGATTTCTGACATATAGCATAGCTTTGTAATTGGTCCTATAAGGTTTCATCTAGGCCCAGAGACACACATTCTTAAACATAAATACAAGTAATACTCAGACTTCTGTTTCTGAAAGGAATCAGTCATAAGTCCCTCAGAATGGCCAGCCCTCTGATATTTGTTGATGTGGGGAAGGAGAGCCAGTGGGAGGTATGGATAGCCAAGGCTGAGTATAAAAAGAAACCTAGACTGATGAAGATAGCCTTTTAATGTTTCCATGCTCAAAACATTGAGGATGAGTTCAGCAGGAGAGCTATTATTTATTAAGCCAGTTGCATTCATTTGTTCCTTCATCCCTATTAAAAAATATTGTCTTTGGACTCATGATGTCTTTGCATATTGTCTTCTATCCCTTTTCTTTGCTATCACTTTTGTAGTTTTTGGTCAGTCTCTCCATTTATTGTGGGCATTGGAGCCTGGCTCACTGTCTTCATCCATGCTACCATCCTGGATGACAAGTTCCCAAAGATGACCTAGCTAACATCTGGGCTTTTGGGTCCTTTGACTTCTTCATTTGGAGTGATTTTGTTCTACATCTCTTTTCAGACACCCTGGCTAGCGTCATCACCCAGAACTACTCCACTCTTGAAATAATAAGTGTAAACATCCAGTTACTATCACACATCTTTTCAGCTTTCTTTTCAGTTACTCCCAGGTGACCCCTCTGCCTTCTTCCTATTTAAGCAGTTAGTGTGACACAATCTTGTTTATAATTTGCTGCTTCAAAAGGCAGGAGCCAGGTCCTCAGTCCCCACTCCATTTTTCCCCCAACCAACCTTAGTCCACTCCAGTAGGAGCTCATACTAAAAATTAACTTCCTCCCAGCCTAAAAAACAGCACGTAGGCCAAGCTACTATGGCCATGGCCTATCAGCTATTGATCATTGTAGAACTAAAACTTAACCAATGATTAGGTTCAAGAGCCCCAATCTCTTGAAACTAGGGCTAAAGTGTGTGGGTATAACAGTGATCTTCCTAGAGTATTACGTATAGTGCATTGGGGGAGAATTGTCTTTGGGGGCCTTGAATCCCCAAGCAAATGCCGTTTTTAAATAAGACTTTTTCCCTTTGATTATGAGAATGGTCTTTTAATTATTTTGAAGTCTTTAGGCCTTAAATGAAAAGCGGACCAAAACAACATGGTTGTAATGTAGCTGTTTGATTGGATCAAATACTTTATTTCAAATATAAGAGTGGCTTTTAGCAATGTAATTGAGAAGGGCTGATAAATTACTACTATCTTGGAAACCTAGGTCTTGAATACCTGGATGTTCTTCATAAGAGTTGTGGTTATGCCTTGGACCTTTCCTCCACTGAAGCCTGAAGGAACAGGATATATTTCCAGTGTCAGACATTGTTGTTATCCCAGAAAGGCCCTTCAGTTGTAATTGCTTTCTAGAACCAAAAAAGACTGACCCATCTTTCTGGAGATCTGCAAGTTGCTGGAAAATATGTTTCTGTTATTATCACCACCAATTATGTTTCTGTCACCAATGTTCTATCACCATTCCTTTCTACAGTCTGTCCAAACAAGAGAAGTTCTAATCCTTTTCTCCCCTCCAGTCTAGGCAAGGGTATACTATAAAATTTGCCTTGTTTTACTCACTTCTGGCAAATCTGTGCTTTCTGCATAAAGGGCAATTTATTTTGAAGGGGGAAAATGGTACTCTTGGTTTAACCTTTGGACATAGAAACTTGGTCATAACCAGATAAGAATGGATGTTGGAGGGGCAGAATTAGGAGGACCAGTGGAGCTGAGTTATACCAGGAGTTCCCTGAACTACCACTGGAATGCATGAGAGGGGTCTGGGGAACACATCCACTGCCACAGTCCACAATTTTCTCTAAAATACCAAAACATAGTAGGGGATATATTGCCTTAGCATCATAATACCTGGGTTTTAAATCCTGAACTCTATCATGTTTTAGTTGTGTAAGCTTGGGCAAGACACTTCATCTATCTGAGCCTCAGATTGCCTACCTGTAAGATGTATAAAATGGAGATACTACTTGCCTTATCAAGTTATAGTTAATTCTGAATGAAATGATTAGTATAAAAACATTTGCCTTATTCGTCCATTCAGAATATCTCCCGGGAATGTGACAGGGAATTCCACCTGATTAGCAATGTATTCAGAAGCCCAAATGTAACAGAAACAACAGGTAGGGATGTTGAATCCTGTTCTGTACTCTGGCTTGTAGTCTGATCCCCTATGGCTAGATGAGGCAGTATTTACTCAAGAAACTATGCTTGAGTACTCTGACCCCCTAGACTGGATTATGTTTTTCCTTCTCAATACCTAGTAACTAAAAGTGTGGACTTAGGAGTCAGACTGAGTGGGTTCCGATTTTGCCCTATCACTTTATAACTGTGTAACCTTGTGCAAATGGCTTAACTTCTCAGGTTTCAGTGTGTAAAATGGGGATAATAATGCAGTACATATTTAAAGCACTTAATAGAACAGTGCCTCGTGCATTATAAGTGCTGCAGAAGTTATTCACTTTTATTATCATCATCCCAACGTTAGTTGAAATTCATTACTCTCATCTATTATTAATTTGTGACATCTACCCCCACTTGGCTGGGAACACATCCAATGCAAATAATACATATGTATACAAATTTCAAGTGAGAGCACATGAATAAAATGTGAATGAACATCCTCTTTATTTTACCTCTAGAGAGAACCACACTTTTCTTGTATAAGTTTATGATCTTACAAAATACATGTATGAGATCATACTATATATACTGTTCTATCACCTGACTTACTAAGTTAACAAAGAATTTTGGTAGTCTTTTCTTGTAAAATCTTCTTCTTTAGTTTCAAAAATTCTGAGGTCACTTATAAGATCATTGTTAATATTTTAAGGTGATTGAGAAAATACATATAAAAGTCACAGTAATTGTATCACAGTCATGTTTACAAATATTTGAAAAATTGCATTTCCTGTATGTGTAAGATATTTTTTTTATTTAGCATAGATCTGCACCTATAGATTAAAAGAGTCCTTACTGTAACTCTGGAATGCCAGAGGGATCTATAACCTCGAGGATGGAGCTTGTGATGCAATCAAATTGGTATTTCCAGATCTTACAATCTATGGCTATATGTCGAATGGTAAATATTGGTGGGTCCTGCTGGGTTTCCTTTTGCTAATCAATATCTTGAGCTGGCCATGGTTGCATTTAAAACTGCCTTGTTGTTCAAGGACAAGGCTTCCATGTGGGCCAGGAAGTTGGGAGGGAGAAAGAGGAGGAGGAGGAAAAAAATTACTTTTAATTTCATTGGACCTCACTTTTCTAATGACTAACAAAGTAACTAATTTATACAGTTGTTCTCAGGATTAAGAGAGATAATACACATAAAAGCTTTCAATACAGTGCCTGGTACATAAGAAATGCTTGATAAACAAAATATTAAAAAAAAAATAGTTAAAAAGCAAGATCTTTGAACCTGTACTAGCTAATGAGGTTTATACTTTCTATGCTATGTATATTAGATGTGCAGAAGCCAAGCTATATGTTAGCAAACAAGAGAAGAATACATCTTCAGCCTTTGGTGTTATACTCTGTCACACTTGGTATTCTATTTCTGCAAAGGTTTTCATGAAGAAATCTATCTCACACATAAAAAAAAATTCTTCCTCAATTACTTATAAATGAGTACATAGAGATCTGGAGCATGAAACAATTACAAATGCCATTTATTTGCCATGCTCTATTTAGTATCATTTCTCCTATCGAGTTGAGAAACTTACTGAGCTATTCTTGTCTTGCTGACTTTCTCTTCTCTTAGAGTGTGTTTTCCCAAAAGATTACTTTTTCCTTTACCTGCAGAAAACATATGCCTGGTAGACTTATTACTCTTCCTGTAATATCTGAATCTCAATGATAAACCCAAGTTCAATTGAAACTGGGATCTGTGCTGCTGGAAAGACTACTAACTTCCTCACTATCCATCTCCTACTTTTCCTTTTGGCAATGGAATCATCCCTAAGTTTAGCTGAGTACACAGGCATTCAGCTAGAGGCTACATTTTCTTGTCTCCCTTGCAGTTCGCTATGGCAATGAAACTAAGTTATAACCAAAAAAACTGCAAGTGGACATAACGTATGCAACTTCTTGATTATCTTTGTAAAGATGAACCTGTTTTCCACACAATTGTTCTCACTCCTCCACCTCCATTGGCTTGAAAGAAGAGAAACTAGTTTAAGACATTCTGGTGGAGATTTGAGTAAGAACTTACTACTGCTATTTTGTTGCTTATTTTCTGGTTGTTTTGCAACTCCTCTTTTTTCTTTATTTATTTCTTATTGTTTTCCTTTATGGTTCAGTGATTTTTTTCTGGTAGTATGTTTCGAGATGCTTTTTTACTTTCAGTGAATCCATTCCAGGATTTTGCATTGCGGTTAGTACTAGGCTTACAAAAACCACAATCTTGTAGCTATAACAAGTTACTTTAAAGAGATGACAACTTATTTTAGATCACAAAGAGAATAAAGAAAAAAGGAATACAAAACTGTCTATACTTTAATGCCATTCCCTACATATTGACATCTAGTCATCTCAATTTACATGTTTTTATACCACCTATCTCTTACCAGATTGATGTAGTTATTATTATTTTTTGGATAGATTTGTATTTTGGGCTTTATATTTGAGTAATGAGTAGATTGCCCACCACACTATAACTGTGGTATTATAGTATTCTAGATTTTTCTGTGTACTTAATTTTAATAGTAAGCTTTATACATCCATTTTTTGCACAATAGTGTGTTTTTCTTTCAGATTGAAGAACACTTCAGCATTCTGTTGTAAGGTGGGTCTAGCGGTGATGAATTCTCTCAATTTTTGTTTGTCTGTGAAAATCTTTATTTTACATACTTAAAGAATACATTTTCTGGATACGATATTCTTGGATGTAGGTATTTTTTATTCCAGCATGCTGGAAATGTGGAAATCATTTTTTACTCCCTGTGACATGTATGGTTTTCATTGAGAAATCTGTTGACACACAAATTGGATCTCCTTTATTGTTAATTGCTTTTTTAAAAATCTTACTGCTTTTTTTAATAGCAGCTTTATTGAAATATAATTCACATGACATAAAATTCAAGCTTTCAAAGTGTACAATTCTGTGGGTTTTAGTATAGAGTTATGCATCACCATGATCTAATTCTAGAACATTTTCATCCCCCAACAAGACACTCAGCTCACTAGCAGTCACTGTCCACCATTCCCCATTCTACCCAGCCCCTGGCAACCATTGTTCTACTTTCTGTCTATATGGATTTGTTTATTCTGGGCATTTCATATAAATGGAATCAGTCATACAATATGTGACTGTCTATGTCTGGGTTCTTTCACTTAGCATTAAGTTTTTCAAGGTTAATCAACTTTGTAGCAGGTATCAGAAGACCAAATCTAATCGTTATTGATATTCAAGTGGAATTTGAGCAAGAAAAAGTAGAGTGCTTATTTGAAGGAATTATAAGAGAAATATTTCCAAAACTTGAGAAATATATGATATCCAGGCACAGGAAGATCAGAAAATACAAGGCATATTTGATTCAGGTAAGAGTACCTCAAAACATAATAATCAAACTCTCAAAAGTTAATTATAAAGAGATAATCTTAAAAGCAGTAACAGCTTTTAAGGTCTTTAGAGGTAATTTTTTTTTCTTATGTATCAGGAATTTAACATGTCATTTATTTATTTATTTATTTATTTATTTATTTATTGCATTTTAGGATTTTGGGGTATAGGTGACGAACACACAAGATTGTTGCATAGGTACACACGTGGCAGTGTGATTTGCTGCCTTCCTCCCATTCAACTATACCTGGCATTTCTCCCCATGCTGTCTCTCCCCAACTCCCCATCTCGTGCTGTTCCTCCCCTATTTCCCCTCAACAGACCCCAGTGTGTGGTGCTCTACTCCCTGTGCCCATGTGTTCTCATTGTTCAATACCCGCCTATAAGTGAGAACACGCAGTGTTTGATTTTCTGCTCTTGTGTCAGTTTGCTGAGAATGATGGTTTCCAGGTTCATCCATGTCCCTACAAAGGACATGAACTCATCATTCTTGATGGCTGCATAATATTCCATGGTGTATATGTGCCACATTTTCCCTGTCCAGTCTATCATCAATGGGCATTTGGGTTGGTTCCAGGTCTTTGTTATTGTAAACTGTGCTGCAATGAGCATTTGTGTACATGTGTCCTTATAGTAGAATGATTTATAATCCTTTGGATATATACCCAGTAATGGGATTGCTGGGTCAAATGGAATTTCTATTTCTAGGTCCTTGAGGAATCATCACACTGTCTTGCACAATGGTTGATCTAATTTACACTCCCAACAACAGTGTAAAAGTGTTCCTATTTCTCCACATTCTCTCCAGCATCTGTTGTCTCCAGATTTTTTAATGATCACCATTCTGACTGGCATGAGATGGTATCTCAATGTAGTTTTGATTTGCATTTCTCTAATGACCAGTGATGATGAGCATTTCTTCATATGTTTGTTGCCCTCATGTATGTCTTCTTTTGTAAAGTGTCTGTTCATATTCTTTGCCCACTTTTGAATGGGATTGTTTGTTTTTTTCTTGTAAATCTGTTTTAGTTCTTTGTAAAGTTCTGAATATCAGCCCTTTGTCAGATGGGTAGACTGCAAAAATTGTTTTCCATTCTGTTGGTTGCCAATTCACTCTAATGACTGTTTCTTTGCTGAGAAGAAGCTGTGTAGTTTGATTAGGTCTCATTTGTCTATTTTGGCTTTTGTTGCCAATGCTTTTGGTGCTTTGGTCATGAAGTCCTTGCCTACGTCTATGTCCTGAATGGTTTTGCCTAGATTTTCTTCTAGGGTTTTTATGGTGTTAGGTCTTATATCTAAGTCTTTAATCCATCTGGTGTTAATTTTAGTGTAAGGTGTCAGAAAGGAGTCCAGTTTCTGCTTTCTGCACATGGCCAGCCAGTTTCCCCACTCCATTTACTAAACAGGGAATCCTTTCCCCATTGCTTGCTTTTGTCAGGTTTGTCAAAGATCAGATGGTGGTAGATATGTTGCATTTCCTCCGAGGCCGCTGTTCTGTTCCATTGGTCTATATCTCTGTTTTGGTACCAGTCCCGTGTTGTTTTGAGTACTGTAGCCTTATAGTATAGTTTGAAGTCCAGTAGTGTGATGCCTCCCACTTTGTTCTTTTTGCTTAGATTTGACTTGGCTATGCGGGCTCTCTTTTGGTTCCATATGAAGTTTAAGATGTTTTTTTCCAGTTCTGTGAAAAAGGTCATTGGTAGCTTGATGGGGATAGCATTCAATCTGTAAATTACTTTGGGCAGCATGGCCACTTTCACCATATTGATTCTTCCTAACCATGAACATGGAGTGTTTCTCTGTCTGTTTGTATCCTCTCTTATTTCATTGAGCAGTGGCTTGTAGTTCTCCCTGAAGAGGTCCTTTACATTCCTCGTTAGTTGTATTCCTAGGTATTTTATTCTCTTTGTAGCAATTTTGAATGGCAGTTTGTTCTTGATTTGGCTCTCTTTAAGTCTTTGATTGGTGTATAGAAATGCTTGTGATTCCAGGTCTTTGCTATTGTAAACAGTGCTGCAATGAACATTCGTGTGCATGTGTCCTTGTAGTAGAATGATTTATAATCCTTTGGATATATACCCAGTAATGGGATTGCTGGGTCAAATGGGATTTCTATTTTTAGGTCCCTGAGGAATCGCCACACTGTCTTCCACAATGGTTGAATTAATTTACATTCCCACCAACAGTGTAAAAGTGTTCCTATTTCTCCACATCCTCTCCAGCATCTGTTGTTTCCAACCCAAATGCCCAACGATGATAGACTGGATAGGGAAAATGTGGTACATATACACCATGGAATATTATGCAGCCATCAAAAACGATGAGTTCACGTCCTTTGTAGGTACATGGATGAACCTGGAAACCATTATTCTCAGCAAACTGACACAAGAGCAGAAAATCAAACACCGTATATTCTCGCTCATAGGCGGGTGTTGAACAATGAGAACACATGGACACAGGGAGGGGAGCACAACACACTGGGATCCATTGGGGGGAAATGGGGGAGGGGCGGGGGGGTGGGGAGGTGGGAAGAGATAGCATGGGGAGAAATGACAGATACAGGTGAGGGGACGGAAGGCAGCAAACCACATTGCCATGTGTGTACCTATGCAACAATCTTGCATGTTCATCACATGTACCCCAAAACCTAAAATGCAATAGAAAAAAATTACATTTACTTGTTCCAGATCTGAAAAAAAAAAAAAAGAAATGCTTGTGATTTTGCACATTGATTTTGTATTCTGAGACTTTGCTGAAGTTGCTTATCAGTTTCAGGAGATTTTGGACTGAGACTATGGGATCTTCGAGATATACAATCATGTCGTCTGCAAATAGAGACAATTTGAATTCCTCCTTTCTTATTTGGATACCCTTTATTTATTTATTTATTTTTCTTGCCTGATTGCTCTGGCTAGAACTTCCAGTACTATATTGAATAGGAGTGGTGAGAGACGGCATCCTTGTCTAGTGCCAGATTTCAAAGGGAATGCTTCCAGTTTTTGCTCATTCAGTATGATATTGGCTGTTGGTTTGTCATAAATAGCTTTTATTATTTTGAGATGCATTCTGTCAATACCTAGTTTATTGAGGGGTTTTAGCATAAAGTGCTGTTGAATTTTGTCATAGACCTTCTCTGCATCATTTGAGATAATCATGTGGTTTTTTACTTTGGTTCTGTTTATGTGGTGAATTATGTTTATAGACTTGCGTATGTTGAACTAGCCTTGCATCCCTGGGATGAATCTTACTTGATCATGGTGGATAAGCTTTTTGATTTGCTATTGCAATTGGCTTGCCAGTAGTTTATTGAAGATTTTTGCGTCTATGTTCATCATGGATATTGGTCTGAAGTTTTCTTGTTGAGTCTCTACCCGGTTTGGGTATCAGGATAATGATGGTCTCATAAAATGATTTGGGAAGGATTTCCTGTTTTTGGATTATTTGGAATAGTTTCAGAAGGAATGGTACCAACTCCTCTTTGTATGTCTGGTAGAATTCGGCTGTGAATCCATCTGGACCTGGGCTTTTTTTGGGTGGTGGCTGTTAATTGCTGCCTCAACTTCAGACCTCGGATTGGTCTATTCAGGGTTTTGACTTCTTTCTGGTTTAGGCTTGGGAGGATGCAGGTGTCCAGGAATTTATCCATTTCTTCCAGGTTTACTAGTTTATGTGCATAGAGTTGTTTGTAATAATCTCTGATGATGGTTTGAATTTCTGTGGAATCTTTTGTGATATTCCCTTTATCATTTTTTATTGCATCTACTTGATTATTCTCTCTTTTCTTTTTTATTAATCTGGCTAGTGGTCTATTTTGTTGATCTTTTTGAAAAACGATCTACTGGATTTACTGATTTTTTGAAGGGATTTTTGTGTCTCTATCTCCTTCAGTTCTGCTCTGATCTTAGTTATTTCTTGTCTTCTGCTAGGTTTTCGTTTTTTTTTTTTTTTTTTTTTTTTCTTGCTCCTCTAGCTCTTTCCATTTTGACAATAGGCTGTCAATTTTAGATCTCTCCTTGCTTCTGATGTGGGCACTCATTGCTATATATTTTCCTCTAGAGACTGCTTTAAATGTGCGCCACAGATTCTGGTATGTTGTGTCTTCATTCTCATTGGTTTCAAAGAACATCCTTATTTCTGCCTTCATTTCATTGTTTATCCAGTCAACATTCAAGAGGCAGTTGTTCAGTTTCCATGAAGCTGTGTGATTCTGAGTTAGTTTCTGAATCTGAGTTCTAACTTGATTGCACTGTGGTCTGAGAGACTGTTTGCTATGATTTCCGTTCTTTTGCATTTGCTGAGGAGTGATTTACTTCCAATTATGTGGTCAATTTTAGAGTAGGTGTGATGTGGTGCTGAAAAGAATGTATATTCTTTGGATTTGGGGTGGATAGTTCTGTAAATGTCTATTAGGTTTGCTTCTTCCAGGTCTGAGTTCAAGTCCTGGATATCCTTGTTCATTTTCTGTCTGGTTGATCTGTCTAATATTGACAATTGGGTGTTAAAGTCTCCCACTATTATTGTGTGGGAGTCTAAGTCTCTTTGTAAGTCATTAAGAACTTGCCTTATGTATCTGGGTGCTCCTGTATTGGGTGCATATATATTTAGGATCGTTAGCTCTTCTTGTTGCATTGATCCTTTTACCATTATGTAATGTCTTTCTTTGTCTCTTTTGATCTTTGTTGCTTTAAAGGCTAGTTTATCAGAGATGAGAATGCAACTCCTGCTTTTTTTTTTTTTTTTTTTTTTTTTCTCTCTATTTGCTTGGTAAATCTTCCTCTATCCCTTTACTTTGAGCCTTTGTGTATCCTTGCATGTGAGATGGGTTTCCTGGACACAGCACGCTGATGGGTTTTGGCTTTTTATCCAATTTGCCAGTCTTTGTCTTTTAATTGGGGCATTTAGTCCATTTACATTTAGAGTTAATATTGTTATGTGTGAATTTGATCCTGCCATTTTGATGCTAGCTGGCTGTTTTGCCCATTAGTTGATGAAGATTCTTCATTGTGTTGATGGTCTTTACCATTTGGTATGTTTTTGGAGTGGCTGCTACTGGTTGTTGCTTTCTATGATTAGTGCCTCTTTCAGGAGCTCTTGTGAAGCAGGCCTGGTGGTGATGAAATCTCTGAGTACTTGCTTGTTCACAAAGGATTTTATTTTTCCTTCACTTATGAAGCTTAGTTTGGCTGGATATGTAATTCTGGGTGAAAAGTTTTTTCTTTAAGGATGTTGAATATTGGCCCCCAATCTCTTCTGGCTTGTAGGGTTTCTGCTGAGAGATCTGCTGTGAGTCTGATGGGTTTCCCTTTGTGGGTAACCCGACCTTTCTCTCTGGCTGCCCTTAGCATTTTCTTCTTCATTTCAACCCTGGTGTATCTGACAATTATGTGCCTTGGGGTTGCTATTCTTGAAGAGTATCTTTGTGGTGTTCTCTGTATTTCCTGGACTTGAATATTGGCCTGGCTTGCTAGATTGGGGAAGTTTTCCTGGATAATATCCTGAAGAGTATTTTCCAGCTTAGATTCATTCTCTTCATCACATTCAGGTACACCTATCAAACGTAGATTAGGTCTTTTCACATAGTCCCACATTTCTTGGAGACTTTGTTTATTCCTTTTTACCCCTTTTTCTCTAATCTTGCCTTCTTGTTTTATTTCATTGAGTTGGTCTTTGACCTCTGATATCCTTTCTTCTGCTTGGTCCATTCAGCTGTTGAAAGTTGTATATGCTTCGTGAAGTTCTTGTGTTGTGTTTTTCAGCTCCATCAATTCACTTATATTCCTCTCTAAGTCGTCCATTCTCGTTAGTATTTTATCAAATCTTTTTTCAACATTTTTAGTTTCTTTGCATTGCATTAGAACATGTTCTTTTAGCTCACAGGTTTCTCATTACCCACCTTCTGAAGCCTGATTCTGTAATTTCTTCACACTCATTTTCAATCCAGCATTGTTCCCTTGCTAGTGAAGAGTTGTGATCCCTTGTAGGAGGAGAGACGTTCTGGTTTTGGGTATTTTCATCCTTTTTGTGCTGGTTTCTTCCCATCTTTGTGGATTTATCCACCTGTCGTCTTTGTAGTTACTGACTTTCAGATTGGGTCTCTGAGTGGACGTCCAGTTTGTTGATGACGAACTTATTTCTGTTTCTTAGTTTTTTCTTCTAACAGTCTTGTCCCTCTGCTGTAGGACTGCTGAGGTCCACTCCAGGGCCTGCTTGCCTGGGGATCACCTGCAGCAGCTGCAGAACAGTAAGGGTTGCTACCAGTTTCTTCTTCTGCTATCTTTGTCTCAGAAGGATACCCACCAAATGTCAGTCTGAGCTCTCCTTTATGAGGTGACTGTGGATATATGGGGGTCAGGGAGCTGCTTGAGGAGACAGTCTGTCCTTTATAGGAGCTCAAGTGCTGAGCTGTGAGCTCCATTGTTCATTCGGAACTGCTGGACAGGTATGTTTAAGTCTGTTGCAGCAGAACTTATAAATCCTTCCCTCCCCCCCCCCCAGGTGCTCTGTCCTGGGGAATTAGGGCTTTATTTATGAGTTTCCATTGTCCTGCTGCCTTTTTTTCAAGGCTGCCCTGCACAGCAAGGAGGCAGCCTAGTCACCGTCTGCCTGCAGAGGCTTTACAGAGCTGTTGTGGGCTCTGCCCAGCTGCCATGTGAACTTCCCTGCAGTCCTGTTTATATGGGTGTAGTTAGAACTGCCTCAGCAATGGTGGTCCACCTCTGTAATGGCAGACTCTCTTTGTAATAGTGGGTTGCCTTGGCAATGGTGGGTTGCCTTGGCAATGGTAGGCTGCCTCAGCAATGGCAGACTACCTCTGTAGTGGTGGAGTGCCTTGGTAATGCCAGATGCCCCACTCCTACAGAGCTGGACCTTTCTGGGTTCAACTGTGCTTGCTGTGAAACTCTCAACCCAGAGCGTTTCCAACTGGTTTTTGTGGGGGTGGGACTAGCCAAGCCTGATCACCTGGCTCCCAGCCTCAGAGCCTTTTTTTTTTTTTTTAGTTGAGCAGTCGACTCTCTCCCAAGTGCTCCAGTTGCCTGTTGAAAAGGCACCAGGATCTGTGTGATTTCCTGTGCAGTGACCCACTGCTCTGGCTGAAACAGTGGCGCTGATATTCTTGTCACTTTATTGCTTGGGAATCTTCTAGCTTGGCTCCCTGTTTCAGTCCCCTTTTTAATCAGATGAATGGGCAATCCTGCCTTCCCAGAGCTCCAATCACCAGATAAACAGGCTCCCAGACCCTTGTATTTTGTACAGAGAATCGCTGTGCCAGGGCGTTGGCAAAACAGCCATGCTGGTGACCCATGGGGCTCCTCCACCAGGAAATCTCCTGGTCTGTGGGCAATAAAAATTCATCTAAAAATGTGGCGTCCATTCACCCTCTGCACTTTCACTGGGAGCTGCAATCCTGAGCTGCTCCTAATGGGCCATCTTGCAACATGTCCCTTTTGAGGTAATTTTTTTTATGTCTTGTAGATGATCTTCATTGCTTTTTATTCTTTTTTTCTCCAGTGACTCTGTATTTTCAAATAGCCTGTCTTCAGGCTCACTGACTCTTTCCTTTGCTTGATGCATCCTGCAGTTGACACCCTTTAAAACTTTTTTTTTAGTTCAGCAAATGTATTTACCAGTTTCAAAATTTCTGTTGGATTTTTTTATTATTATTTAAATCTCTTTGTTAAATTTCTCTGGTAAATTTCTAAACTGCTTATCTGTTCTCTTTTGAAAATCACCGAATTTCCTTAAAACTACTATTTTAGATTCGGGGTCAGAGAGCTCACATATCATCGTCTCACTAGGTCAGTTACTGGTTCCTTGCTTTGCTCATTTGGGTGGATCATGGTTCCCTGTTTGCTAGCCTTTTTTTTGTGCATATTTCAATGCCTTTGTGCTGTAGAAATATCATTTATTCTAGTCCTTTCCAGTTTCTTCTGTTTTTCATTTAATATATTTGCTTAGAGGTCCTTTACCACTATGTCACTGTTGCTTTTCAGTTTTAGGTTGTTCCTGCCCTTCAGGTTCACCTTGGATGTAGTAAATGATCTGAGCTCTGTCCTTCCTGAATGGGGATATCATGTTCTTCCAATGGCGATATCATGGCAATGTGGGTAGGTTAGCTAGGGGTTTGTACCCAGGAGACCTGTGGGATGAACCTCCTGGAGCATGGTGCTACTGAACAGCCACCCTGATTTGGCAATCTCCTTTGGCTGAATTACAGAGCCTGGCAACAGAAGTCACACATTTACCCTTTGTCTCCACCTGCTCTTAAAAATACTTCTCTCTTCAGAGACTGACAATGCTTCCCATGGGTTAAGGCATGGAGCCCAAGAAAGTGCAGAAGCTGGTTGTCCACTTCAATCTCATTTTTTTCAGGTTACAAACAGTGAGTTTGGGGAAATTTTTATGCATATTTGGTGTCGAGCAGAATTGGGGGAAAGGTATTGCAGATGTAGAAGTTCAACCCTTTTACTATCTTCTTGGAGGTTTCTTTGTTCTCTGTGGCTCCAGAAATGTCTCATCTTCATATTTGAATTCTAGGGTATTTTAGGTGATAATTTCATCACTTTTTTTTTTCTGTTGAAGGAAATAATATCAGCTGACTTCTATGCTGCAAGTTTGGAACCAAATCATTCAAATGAAGGAAGCAATCCAAGAGACGGTGGAACTAGAAGGTAAGTCCCAGTTGTTCTATTCTCAGAAAATGGCACACAGGACATGTTCACCCCACTCCCTTGACTAGAGATTTTCCCTAGATAAATCCGTGGAACCAAGCCACATCACCAACCTGGTCCACTCACTTCTGGACAGTTACAGGAGATAAAACCTTCTATCTTAATTACACCTCTACATTTTGAAGTCTTTTTGTTCTAACAGCAACTTGCCTTTTTCACTCAACTAATACAAGACTATATCTTAAAACTATACCTAATTTTTCTGAGCACAGAATGTCACACAGTGATTGTTCTTTAGTTAGGAACATGTCTGTTTTATTCCCTATATGCCTAGATATAAAGCTTATACTGCCAGCCTTAATACAACATTTAGCAAGGGCCAGAGAAGTGGGACAGGAACCTTCTTTCGATGTCAAGGTGGTGTGTGTACTAACCTTATCTCTGGGCCATTTCCTGGAAATGTACCAATTGGAACCTAAACCAATGGTTTCTTCCCTTTGCCCTGGATCTTCAAAAATCAGTCAGGAGTAGCTGAAAGTCTCTATCTGATGTGTGGCTGATAGACTTTCAACACAGTCATTCTACAATAGAATGACTTTTGGACATAATAATAGTATTTGATAATAAATTTATTGTGTAAATCCATGAAAAAATTTAGAGAAGAATTTCTTGTATTATTCTACTATGGTGATGGAGGTAGCCCTGAGGCCCATGGTTTTCAAGCCTACTCCCTGAAATATCCGATGCCTTCATACGTACCACTGTTCTAAACTTCAAAGCTCATAGGAATCGTAATTGGTGGCCAGCACTCAAAAGTTTCAGAATTCCCACTAGGTCAAGATCTGCCTGTGTGAACTGCTTCTAATGGGATGCAGCTGCAAATCTCAAAATGGACTTTAGCTTAAGGGATAATGTTACGTCTTCATCTATTCCTTATCAATTTGTATTGACTTAGATTGCGGTGGGTCTTATACTATTAAAAGAGCTGATCAGTAAATTCAATGCATCAGTAATATCAGTCCCTTTATTTGCTACCTGCCTACTTACAAAAAGAATTTTAGGCAGCTTACAAGAAAATACAGTGATAAATATTTATTATGAGTAAAAGAAAGAGAATGCAATAGTGAAAAGAGAAAAGAGAGAAAGCTAATCATAGTGGAAACATTGAGATAGTTGTGAGCACTTAAACAGCTAAAACAAAGGGATAATGTGACAAGACACAGGACATTTTACTAATGAAAAGAAGCTACCATTCCATCAGGAGAGGAAACCTTCTCCATGCAGATTTAGTTTTCTGGCCAGTCATTACTGTATGACATTCAATATTATTATGCTGTCCTCAATAGCAGTTTTACAAGCAATGCAGAAATAATCTACCTAGGTCATTTTTTTAAAGCAATCTTGAATTTCAAAATGATTAAAGATGGAGTTAAATTATAATGAAACAAGGCATCCTTTAGAGTATGGAGTATTGAGCTTTCTGGACATTTAATGATACACAAAGAATAAAATTGGCATGTGTTTTTAAAGCAGTGTCTACAGGGAAATTTATAGGACTATATGCCTGCCAGAGAAGCAAGAAAATATATAAAATTGACATCCTAATATCATGATTAAATAAACTAGAGGAGTAAGATCAAACACATATTGAAAAGTCAGCAGAAGACAAGAAATAACTAAAATCAAAGCAGAACTGAAGCAGATAGAAATCCAAAAAAAAAAAACTTCAAAAATTAATAAATCCAGGAGCTAGTTTTTCAAACACATCAACAAAAACAGATAGACTGCTAGCCAGACTAATAAAAAAATAAAAGAGTGAAGATTCAAACAGATTAAATAAAAATTTATAAAGGGGATATCACCACTGATCCCACAGAAATACAAACTACCATCAGAGATTACTACAAACACTTCTATGCAAATAAACCAGTAAATCTAGAAGAAATGGATAAATACCTGGACACTTACACCCTCCCAAGACTAAACCAGGAAGAGATTGAATCCCTGACTAGACTAATAAAAGGGTCTGAAGTTGAGGCAACAATTAACAGCCTACCAACCAAAAAAAGTTCAAGTCTAGATGGGTTCACAGTCAAATTCTACCAAACAAACAAAGAAAAGCTAGTACCAATCATTCTGAAGCTATTCCAAACAATACAAAAAGAAGGTATCCTCCCTAACTCATTTTATGAGACAAACATCATCTTGACACCAAAACCTGGCAGAAACACAACCGAAAAAGAAAATTTCAGGACAATGTCCATGATGAACATTGATGCAAAAATCTTCAATAAAATACTGGCAAACTGAATCCAACAGCACGTCAAAAAGCTTATGTATCATGATCAAGTTGGCTTCATCCCAGAGATGCAAGGCTGGTTCAACATATGCAAATCTATAAACATAATCCACCATATAAACAGAACCAAAGACAAAAACCACATGACTATTTCAAAAGATGCAGAGAAGTTCTTTGACAAGACTCAACAGCCATTTATGCTAAAATCTCAATAAACTAGATATTGATGGAGCATATCTCAAAATAATAAAAGCTATTTGTGACAAACCCACAGTCAGTATCATACTGAATAGGCAAAAACTGGAAGCATTTCACTTGATAACTGGCACAAGACAAGGATGCCCACTCTCACCACTCCTATTCAACATAGTATTGGAAGTTCTGGCCAGGGCAATCAGGCAAGAGAAAGAAACAAAGTCTATTCAAATAAGAAAAGAAGGCGTCAAATTGTTCCTGTTTGCAGATGACATGATTGTATATTTAGAACACCTTACCATATCAGCCCAAAATCTTCTTAAGCTCATAAACAACTTCAGCAAAGTCTCAGCATAAAAAAAAATCAATGTACAAAATTTTAAGCATTTCTATATACCAATAATAGACAAACGGAGAGCCAAATCATGTGTGAACTCCCATTTACAATTGCTACAAAGGGAACAAAATATCTAGGAATAAAACTAACAAGGGTTGTGAAGCACCTTTTCAAGGAGAGCTACAAACCACTGCTCAAGGAAATAAGAGAGGACACAAACAAATGAAAAAACATTCCATGCTCATTGTTAGAAAGAATCGGTATAGTGAAAATGGTCATACTGCCCTATGTAATACATAGATTCAATGCTAGCTCCATCAAGCTACCAATGATTTTCTTCAGAGAACTGAAAAAACGAACAAACAAACAAACAAACAAAAAAACTTAAACTTCATGTGGAACCAAAAAAGCCTGCATAGCCAAGACAATCCTAAACAAAAAGAACAAAGCTGTAGGCATTGCGTTACCTGACTTCAAACTATATTACAAGGCTACTGTAATCAAAACAACATGGTACTGGTACCAAAACAGAGATATAGACCAATGGAACAGAACAGAAGCTTCAGAAAGAATGCCACACAACTACAACCATCTGATCTTTGACAAATCTGAAAAAAACAAGCAACGGGGAAAGGATTCCCTGTTTAATAAATGGTGTTGGGTAAACGGACTAGCCATATGAGGCCTAATACCATAAAGCTCTAGAACAAAACCTAGGCAATATCATTCAGGATATAGGCATTGACAAGAACTTCATGATTAAAACACCAGAAGAAATGGCAACAAAAACCAAAATAGACAAGTGAGATCTAAGTAAATTTAAGAGCTTCTGCAAGTCAAAATAAACTATCAATAGAGCGAATGGGCAAGCAACAGAATGGGAAAAAAATTTTGCAATCTACCCATATGACAGAGGACTAATATCCAGAATCTATGGAGAACTTAAACAAATTTACAAAAAGAAAGCAAATAATCCTATCAAAAAGTGGGCAAAGGATATGAACAGATACTTTCCAAAAGAAGACCTTTATGCAACCAGTGATGATATGAAAAAAAGTTGATCATCTCTGGTCGTTAGAGAAATGCAAATCAAAACTACATTAAGATGCCACCTCACACCAGTGCACACCTAAGTTTATTGCAGCACTGTTTACAATAGCAAAGACTTGGAACCAACCCAAATACCCATCAATGATAGACTGAATAAAGAAAATGTGGCACATATACACTATGGAATATAATGCAGCCATAAGAAAGGATCCATTCATGTCCTTTGCAGGGACATGGATAAAACTGGAAACTATCATTCTCAGCAAACTGATGCAAGAACAGAAAACCAAACACCACATGTTGTCACTCATAAGAGGGTGCTGAACAATGAGAACACATGGACACAGGGAGGGGAATATCACACACCTGGACCTAGGGAGTGGGGGCTAGGGGAGGAATGGCAGGAGGTGGGGGGATTGGAGAGAGATAGCATTAGGAGAAATACCTAATGTAGATAATGGGGCAATGAATGCAGCAAAGCACCACCATGGCATGTGTATACCTATGTAACAAAACCGCACAATCTGCACATGTACCCCAGAACTTAAACTACAGTAAATAAATTTTAAAAAAGAAAAGAAAATTGGCATGTGTTAAATACCAAATATATGCCACAGGGCTAGAGAGCATTATTTATTCCTCCAGTTACCTTATGAATTGAGCATCTCCATTAATTAACATACTCAAATGTATTACAGTTATTTGTTTGTTCCTTAAACATATTTATCAAGGCACCACATCACACCTACTCTAAAACTGACCGCATAATTGGAAGTAAATCACTCCTCAGCCAATGCAAAAGAACGGAAATCATAACAAACAGTCTCTCAGACCACAGTGCAATCAAGTTAGGACTCAGAATTCAGAAACTAACTCAGAACAGCACAGCTTCATGGAAACTGAACAACATGCTCCTGAATGACTACTGGATAAATAATGAAATGAAGGCAGAAATGAAGATGTTCTTTAAAACCAGTGAGAAAATGATACAACGTACCAGAATCTCTGGGACACATTTAAAGTAGTGTCTACAGGGAAATTTATAGCACTGAATGGCACAAATGAAAGGAGTAAAGATCTATAATTGACACCCTAGCAACATGATTAAAAGAATTAGAGGAACAAGATCAAACAAATTCAAAAACTAGCAGAAGACAAGAAATAACTGAGATTAGAGCATAACTGAAGGAAATAGAGACACAAAAAGCCCTTCAAAAAATCAATGAATCGAGGAACTGGTTTTTCAAAAACATCAACAAAATAGATAGACTACTAGCCAGACTAATAAAGAAGAAAAGAGAAGAATCAAATAAATGCAATGAAAATGATAAAGGGGATATCACCACCAATCCCACATAAATACAAACTACCATCAGAGATTACTATAAACACCTCTATGCAAATAAACCAGCAAATCTAGAAGAAATTGATACATTCCTGAACACTTAACACCTCCCAAGACTAATCCAGGAAGAAGTTGAATCCCTGAATAGACCAATAACAAGGGGTGGAGTTGAGGCAGCAATTAATAACCTACCAACCAAAAAAAAAAGTCCAGGACCAGCCAAACTACCAGAGAAACAAAGAGGAGCTGGTACTATCCTTCTGAAAGTATTCTAAACAATAGAAAAAGATGGAATTCTTCCTAACTAATTTTATGAGACCAAGACCATCCTGATATCAAAACCTGGCAGAGACACAGCTAAAAAGTAAATTTCAGGCCAATACCCATGGTGACACTGATGTGAAAATCCTCAATAAAATATTGGCAAACCAAATTCAACAGCACATCAAAAAGCTTATCCGTCATGATCAAGTTGATTTCATCCCTGGGATGCAAGGCTGATTCAACATATGCAAATCTATAAACATAACCCATCACATAAGCAGAATCAAAGACAAAAACCACATGATTATCTCAATAGATGCAGTGAAGGCCTTTGACAAAATTCAACGGCCCTTTATGCTAAAAACTCTCAATAAACTATATATCAATGGAACATATCTCAAAATAATGAGCTATTTATAATTTTGACTTACATGTTTAGAATTGAGTGTTTTTATTTTTCAATTTGCCATGATGCCTTTAAAATGTGCAATGTATTGGCATGTTTCTTTAAAAGTAAATTTAGCATAACTTTAATAAATCTGATCACCAAAAAAAAAAAAAAAAAAAAGAAAACCCTATCATTTCATTCCCCAAATTTCTTGAACTGATAAGTAACTTCAGCAAAGAATCAGGATACAAAATCAATGTGCAAAAATTGCAAGCAGAGAGCCAAATCATGAGTGAACTCTCATTCACAATTGCTACAAAGAGAATAAAATACCTAGGAAATACAACATAAAAGGGACGTGAGAAACTTCTTCAAGGAGAATGACAAACCACTGCTCAAGGAAATAAGAAAGGATACAAACAAGTGCAAAAACATTCCATCCTCATGGATAGGAAGAATCAATATAATGAAAATTGCCATAGTGTCCAAAGTAATTTATAGATTCAATGTTATTCCCATCAAACTACCATTGACATTCTTCACAGAATTAAAAAATATATTTTAAATTTTATGTCAATCAAAGAAGACCCTGTATAGTCAAGACAATCCTAAGCAAAAAAGAGCAAAGCTGGTGGCATTACACTACCTGACTTTAAACTATCCTACAAAGCTATAGTAAGCAAAACAGCATGATACCAGTACCAAAACAGACATAGATACCAATGGACCATAACAGACACTTCAGAAATAACACCACATATCTACAACCATCTCATCTTGACAAACTTGAAGAAAAAGAAAAGAAGTGAAGAAAGGATCTCTTTTCAGTAAATGATGTTGGGAAAACTGGCTATCCATATGCAGAAAAATGAGCCACATGCCAAAAACTGAAACTGGACCTCTTCCTTATTACATCTTCTGCAAAACTTAACTCAAGATGGATTAAAGACTTATATGTAAAACTCCAAAACCATAAATCTCTAAAAGAAAACCTAGGTAATACCACTCAGAACATAGGCATGGGAAAAGACTTAATGACAAAAATGCTAAAAGCAATTTCAACAAGCCAAAATTGACAAATTGGATCTAATGAAACTAAAGAGTTTCTGCACAGCAAAAGAAACTATTATCAGAGTAAACAGGCAACCTACTGAATGGAAGAACATTTTTACAATCTACCAATCTGACAAAGGTCTAATATGCAAAATTTTCAAGAAACTTAAATATATTTGCAAGAAAAAGACAAACAACTCTACTGAAAAGTGGGAAAAGCATATGAACAGACAATTCTCAAAGGAAGACATTTATTTGGCCAGCACACATATGAAAAAATGTTCAACATCTACTTTGGAAGGGGGAGGCAGGCAAATCACAAGGTCAAGAGATCAAGACCATCCTGGCCAACATGATGAAATTCCTTCTCTCCTAAAAAAAATACAAAAATTAGCTGGGCATAGTGGTATGCACTTGTAGTCCCACCTACTCATGAGGCTGAGGTAAGAGAATCATGTGATCCCAGGAGGCGGAGGTTGCAGTGAGCTGAGATAGTGCCACTGCACTCCAGCCTGGCGACAGAGCAAGACTACATTTCCAAAAAAAAAAAAGCTCAAGGTCACTGATCATCAGAGAAATGTAAATCAAAACCACAATGGGATATCATCTCACACCAGTCAGAATGAGATTATTAAAAAGTCGGGAAACAATAGATTCCAGAAAGGCTGTGGAGAAATAGGAATATTTTTACACTGTTGGTGGAAATGTAAATTAGTTCAACCATTGTGGAAGACAGTATGGCTATTTCTGAAGGATCTAGAACCAGAAATAACATTTGACATTTGACCCTGAAATCTCTTTACTGGGTATATATCCAAAGGAATATAAATCATTCTACTATATAAACACAAGCACGCATAAGTTTATTTCAACACTATTCACAATAACAAAGGCATGGAACAAACTCAAATTCTGGGTTGAAATTTTTTTCTTTAAGGATGTTGAATATTGGCCCCCACTCTCTTCTGGCTTGTAAGATTTCTGCTGAGAGATCCACTCTGAGTCTGATAGGCTTTCTTTTGTAGGTAACTTAACCTTTCTCTCTGGCTGCCCTTAGCATTTTTTCTTCTTAATTTCAACCCTGGTGAATCTGACCAGGGTTTATTATGTGGTCTTGCAGTTGCTCTTCTCAAGAAATATCTGTATGGTGTTCTCTGTATTTCCTGAAGTTGAATGTTGGCCTGCCTTGCCGGGTTGGGGAAGTTTTCCTGGATAATATCCTGAAGAGTGTTTTCTAACTTGTTTTCATTCTCTCTGTCACTTTCAGGTACACCAATTAAACGTAGATCTGGCTTTTACACTTAATTCCATATTTCTTGGAGGCTTTGCTCATTTCTTTTCACTTTTTTTCTGTAATCTTGTCTTCTCACTTTATTTCATTGAGTTGATGTTCAATCTCTGATATCCTTTCTTCTGCTTGATCAATTTGGCTATTGAAACTTGTATATGCTTCACAAAGTTCTCATGCTGTGTTTTTTAGCTCCATCAGGTGGTTTACGTTCTTCTTTACACTCTTTATATTAGTTAGCATTTTGGCCATTTTTCAAGGTTTGTAGCTTCCTTGCGTTGGGTTAGAACATGCTCCTTTAGTTCAGAGAGGTTTGTTATTACCCACCTTCTCCATCCTTCTTCTGTCAATTCTTCAAACCCTTCTCCATCCAGTTTTGTTCTCTTGCTGGAGAGGAGTTGTGATTCCCTTCAAGAAGAGGCGTTCTATTTTTTGGCAATTTCATCCTTTTTGTGCTGGTTTCTTCTCATCTTTGTGGATGTATCTACCTTTAGTCTTTGAAACTGGTGAATTTTGAATGAGATCTCTGAGTGGACATCTTTTCTGTTGATGTTGAAACTATCTCTTTCTGTTTGTTAGTTTTTCTTCTAATAGCCAGGCTCCTCTGCTGTAGGTCTGCTGAAGTATGCTGTAGGTCCACTCCAGACCCTACTTTCATGGGAATTACCACAAGGAGCTTCAGAACAGCAAAGATTGCTGCCTGTTCATTTCTCTTGTAGATTTGTCCCAGAAGGCTACCCACCAGATGCTAGCCAGAGTTCTCTTGTATGAGGTGTCTGTCAACTGCTGCTGGGAGTTGCCTCCCAATCAGGATACATGGGTTCATGGTGCCACTTCAGGAGGCAAGCTGTCCCTTATCAGTGTTTGAAAACTGTCCTGGGAGATCTGCTGCTCTCTTTAAATCTACCAGGCAGGGACATTTAAGTTTGCTGAAGCTGTACCCACAACCACCCATTTTCCCAGGTGCTCTGTCCCAGGAAGGTGGGGGCTTTATTTATAAGTCCCTCATGGGCTAATGCCTCTTTTCAGAGATGCCCTGCCCAGCCAGGAGTGAGTATAGTGACACAGTCTGCCTGCAGAAGTCTTGCTGAGCTGCCATGGTCTCTGCCCAGTTTGTACTTCCCAGTAATTTGTCCATCAATTGATTAATAGAGAAACAAATGTGATAAATCTATGAAATGGAATATTATATGATATTATGGACTGAATATTTATGTCTCCCAAATTCAAATGATGAAACCCTCATCCCCAATGTGATGGTATTTGAAGGTGGGGACTTTAGGAGATAATTCAGTTAAGATGAGTTATTGATGGGATTAGTGATCTTAGAGAACAAGAAGAGAGACTAGAGAGAAAGAAGCTGGCAGTAGGCTAGGAAGAGTGCTCAGTCTAGGAACTGGAATCTTCCAGCACTTATTTTTATTTCTAAAATTTCAACCATTGTGTATATGTAATAGTTATACACATTTGTGATGTATATGTGATATTTTAATACAAGCATGCAATGTGCAATAATCAAATTAGGGTAACTGTGGTATCCATCACCTCAAAAATGTGTCATTTCTTTGTTTTAGAAACATTCATATTATGCTTTTAGTTATTTTGAACTATACACTCAATTATTGTTAATTATACTAGCCATATTATGCTGTTAAACACCAGATTTTATCCTTTCTAACTATTTTTCTACCAATTAACAATATTTTATTCACCCTCCCCTTTACACTACACCCTGCCCAGACCCTGCTAACCATCCCTTATTCTCTATACCCTAAGTAAAATATTTTTTTTAGGTCTCACATAAAATATGACTAAATTTGATATTTATATTTCTGTGTCTTGCTTATTTTGCTATGCATAATGTCCTTCAAGTCTTTCATGTTGCTGCAAATGACAGAATTTCTATGTCATGGGTAGTATTATTCTATGAATGAATAATATTCCATTGTGCATATGTGCCATATTTTTTATTCATGCATAAATTGATGGACAGATTGATTCCATATCTTGGCTATTGTGAATAGTGCTTCAATAATCATGAAAGCTATCTCTTCTATATACTGATCTCTTTTGTTTTGAATATATACCTGTGAGTAGACTTATTGTATCATAAGGTAGTTCCATATTTTGATTTTTTTATTCAATTCATTTTCATTTTTATGTGTGTGTAGGTATATAGTAGGTATATATGTTTGTAAAGTGCAAGAGATATTTTGATAAAGGTTTGCAATGTGAAAGAAGCACATCATGGAGAATGGGGTATCCTTCCTCTCATTTATCTTTCGAGCTCAAAAATCCAATTACATTCCTTAATATATTTTATAATATATGATTAAATTATTATGGATAATAGTCGCCCTGTTTTGCTATCAAACAGCATGTCTTTCTTATTCTTTCTATTTTTTATACCCGGTAACCATCCCCACTTTCCTCCAGCCTCCCATTACTATATCCAGGCTCTAGTCATCATCTTTCTACTATCTATGTCCATGAGTTAAACAGTTTTGATTTTTTAGATTCCACAAGTAAGTGACAACAGATTATGTTTGTCTTTCTGTGCCTCGTATATTTCACTTAACATAACAATCTCCAATTCTATTCATATTGTTGCAAATAATTGAACTGCATTCAATTTTATGGCTGAATAGTACTCCATTGTGCATATGTACCACATTTTTTTTTTGTCTATTCATCTGTTGATAGTTATTTAAGTTTCTTCCAAATCTAAACTATTGTAAATAGTGCTGCAACAAACATAGGATTGATACATTGAAACGTATCTCTTTGATATATGAATTTGCTTTCTTTTGGGTACATACCCAGGAGTGAGACTGTTGAATTCTATGAGCTCAATTCTTAGTTTTGTAAAAAACATCCAAACTGTTCTCCATAGTGATTATACTAATTTACATTCCCACCAGTAGTGTAAGAGCATTTCCTTTTCTCCCCATCCTCTCCAGCATTTGTAGTTGCCTATATTTTGGATATAAGTCATTCTAACTGGAATGATATGACATCTCAGTGTAGTTTTGATTTTCACTTCTCTGGTGATAAGTGATGTTAACCATCTTTTTTTATACCTGTCTCTATTTGTATGTCTTCTTTTAAGACATATCTATTCCACAGGGAGGGGAGCACTACACACTGGGGTCTGTTGTGGGGAAAGGGTAGATGGATGGGGATTGGGGAGGTGGGGAAAGATAGCATGGGGATAAATGTCAGATATAGGTGAAGGGGAGGAAGGCAGCAAATCACACTGCCATGAGTGTACCTATGCAACAATCTTGCATGCTCTTCACATGTACCCCCAAACCTAAAATGCAATAAAAAAATAATAAAATAAAGTAAAATAAAATTGTGTATACAAAAAAGGACACATGCATGCAAAAAAAGACATATCTATTCAAATCTTTTGCTTATTTCGTTTATTGGATTATTAGATTTCTTTTCTATAGACTTATTTGAGTTCCTTATATTTTCTGGTTATTGAACCCTTGTGAGATTAGTATTTTGCAAATATATTATCCTATTCTGTGAGTCATCTCTTCAATTTGTTTATTGTATACTTTGCTGTGCAGAAGCTTTTAAATTTGATATAATCCCATTTGTCCATTTGGTCTTATGTTGCTTGTGTTTCTGAGGTATTGCTCAAGAAATTATTGTCCAAGCCAATGTTGTGGAATATTTCCCCAAAGTTCCCTGGTAGTATTTTCATAGTATGAGGTATTAGATTTTAATTTTTGATCTGTTTTAATTTTATATTCTATATGGTGAGATATGTGGGTGTATTTTTAATTTTCTGCATATGGATATCCAGTTTTCCCAGCACGATTTATTGAAGAGACTGTCTTTGCCTCAGTGTATGTTCTTGGCAACTTTATTTAAAAAAAAAAAGTTGTAGGTGTGTGGATTTGTTTCTGGATTCTCTATTCTGGTCCATTGGTCTGTTTGTCTGATTTTATGCCAGTACCATGCTGTTTTGATTATTATAACTCTGTGGTGTAATTTGAACTCAGGTAACATTATTCATCCTATTTTGTTCTTTTTACTCAAGTTAGCTTTGGTTATTCTATGTCTTTTATTGTTTCATATAAATATTAGGTATTTTTCTATTTTTGTAGAGAATGTCATTGGGATTTTGATAGAAATTGCATTGAATCTGAAGATTGCTTTGGGTAGTAGGGACATTTTCACAATATTGTTTCTTTCAATCCAAAAACATAAAATATTTTCAAATGTTTTGATATTATCTTCAGTATCCTTTGTCAGTGTTTTGTAGATTTTTTTGCAGAATCTTTAGGATTTTTTTTTAAATATGAGATTACAAAAAAATGAGATGATATCATCTGCAAACAATAATTTGGCTTCTTCCTTTTTAATTTGGATCCACTTTTTGTCTTTCTCTCCTCTAATTGCACTAGCTAGGTCTTCCAGTAATATGTTTAATAAGAGTGGTAGCAATGGGCATCCTTGTCATATTCCAAATCTTAGAGAAAAGCACTTTGGTTCTTCCTCACTCAGTATGACAATATCTGTGGATCTATGGATTTTATTATGTTGAGGTATGCAACTTCTATTACAAGTCTTTTTTGAAAGTTTTTATTATGAAGGAATGTTGAGTTTTATTAAATGCTTTTCCAGCATTAATTGAAATAATCATATCATTTTTATTCTTCATCCTGTTGATATTATGTATCACATTGATTTGAATATGTTGAACCATCCTGGCATCACAGGGATAAATTTAACTTGGTCATGATGAGTAATCTTTCTTATGTATAGTTGAATTTTGTTTGCTAGTATTTTGTTGAGAAATTTTGTATCAATATTTACTGGAAAATTGGCCTGTAGTTTTTTGTTTTTGTGTTTTTAATATGTCTTTGGTTTTGTTATTGAGGTAATACTGGACTAATAGAATGAGTCTGGAAGTTTTCCCTTTTCCTTTATTTTTCAGAAAAATTTTAGTAGAATTGATATTAGTTCATCTTTAAGTATTTGGTAGAATCAGCAATGGAGCCATCAGGTCCCAGGCTTTTCTTTACTGGAAAACATTTTATTACATCTTCAATCTCATTACCTATTATAGTTGTTTTCAGGTTTTGGATTTCTTCTTGGTTCAATCTTGATAGGTTGTATATATCTAGAAATGTATTCATTTCTTCTAGATTTTCTGGTGCATTGGCTTACAGATGCTAATAGTAGCCACTAATTATCTTTTGAATTTCTGCACCATTAGTTGGTATGTCCTTTTTTTTTTTTTTTTTTTTTTTTTTTTCTTGCTTCTGATTTCACTTGAGTCTCCTCTCTTTTTTCTTAAATAGCCTGGCTACATTTTTGTCAATGTCGTTTTATTTATTTAAAAAAGAAACATTATTTCATTGCTCTTTGTGTGAGATTTTTTTTTAAAATTTCAATTTCTTTTATTTAAGCTCTGATCTTTATGACCTCCTTTTTTCAATGCGTTTGAATTGGTCTTATTTTTTCAGTTCTTTAAGTTGCATCATTAGATCTTTTATTTGAAGTTTTTCCCTTTTTTAATGTAGGCACTTATAGCTATAATTTTCCCTCTTAGTGCTGCCTTTGTGGTATCCCATAGGTCTGGGTACACTGTGTTTCCATTATTATTTGTTTCAACAAATTTATCAATGTCCTTCTAAATTTATACATTGACTTACTGGTCATGTAAGAGCATATTGTATAGTTTCCATATATTTGCATAGTTTCCAAAATTCCTCTTGTTATTCACTTCTAGTTTTTTCCATTGTAGTCATATAAGGTGTTTCATATTATTTCAATGTTTTGATTATTTTAGTTTTTAATTTTTTACCTAATATATGGTCTATGCTTGAGAATTACTCATGCTCTGAGAAAAAAAAAATGTGTATTTTGCAGTTCCTAGATGAAATCTTTTAAACACATCTATTAGATTCATTTCATCCATAGTGCAGATTAAGTCTAATATTTCCTTGTTAATTTTCTGTCTGGAAGATCTGTCCAATGTTGAAAGTGGATTGTTGAAGCCTCAGATTTTGTTATATTGGATTTATTTCTCTCTTTAGCTCTAATAAAATTTCCTTTTTATACATGGGTGCTTTAGTGTTGAGTGCATATATATTTAAAATTATCGGGAGGAGTGGCCAAAGTGACTGACTAGAAACTTGGGTGAGTGGCTCTAACGAAGAAAATAAAAGAGGAGAGTAAATACAGCACCTTCCACTGAAACATCAAGATACTCACATTGTGACTAATCAAGGAGACAACTCAAGCTGGTGAGAATGGAGAAAAAGCAAGGAAAGTTGAGAGCATATGTGGGAGCAACATTGAGCCAAGAGAATCTCTCCAACCCAGGGAAGCAGTGAGTGAGTGTATGCCCCCCAGAAGCCATTCTTCTCCCATGAATATTTGCAACCGTTGAATCAGGACGTCCCCTGTTGAGATACACTAGGGGTCGCTGGCAAAATATTAAGGGAAATACTAGGAAAAGGTTATAAGACATAGTCTCTAAACTTTTGGAAAGCTGAAAGGTTTTTATTAACTTATGGAGTGGGCTGAAGGCAGCCAGTTATGTTGGAGCATTAAGTCATAGAGTGAACATTGGGATAATAAAAGTTTCCCCAGTTAAGTTTGTTTACCCCACATTTCTTTGTCCTTACTCTAATTTATACTCGTGTAAACTTTGTGCTGGATAGCCCTCTCAGGGGAGGTCAAAGGGAAATTAGCCATTAATGTTGTTTATTCTGGGCCCCAGAACTAATACATTTTACCATTTGTAAAAGCACTATTTTAACCATGTTAGTTATCCTCAGGCATGTTCACTTAGACAGGCGTCCCCAAACTTTTTACACAGGGAGCCAGTTCACTATCACTCAGACCGTTGGAGGGCCACCACATACTGTGCTCCTCTCACTGACCACCAATGAAAGAGGTGCCCCTTCCTGAAGTGTGGTGGGGGGGGGGGCAGGATAAATGGCCTCAGAGGGCCGCATGTGGCTCACGGGCCATAGTTTGGGGATGCCTGAGAACCTCTGTTATTCAATTTATACTGAATAAATGTGAGGAGAAGCAGGGAGTGATGTTCAGTTAGTTGCAATTGCCCTCTGAAAGCAGTTGGCAATCATCCCTAACCCACTCAAATCACTGTACTGTGTGTGCCAGTGCATTTATTCATCCTTTGCTGAGTCAGGGTCTGCAGGACAGACCTCCACAGGTGGTGATTGATGTTTCAGTCCCCTTGTGAGCCTACTCCATCAGGGCCTTCACTCTGACACACAGAGCTATGTGGAGTCTCAGCAGAGTAGCCACTCAGGCACACATGGAGATATGGGACCATCAGATACTCTGGCTCTGGGCTTCCCAGCAAAAGTAATGGCAACTCTGGTAAAGTAAGAGATTAGACCTCTGTTTATACCCCTAGGAAAGAGGCTGAACACAGGTAATCAAGCCACAATCTCTGGGCTCCACCTCCACAGCACCTCATAGGATACGACCCACTGGCTTGAGATTCTAGCCAGCCACTGGCAGCAGTGTTGGATAATCCAGGGGGAGGGTCAAGCCACCATTTTTGCTGTTTGGGCAACTCAGCCATTCTGCTATGTGGGCATTGGAGAGTTCAAACTAACCAGGGGTGGAAGGGATCCCCCTGCATAGCACAGTTACTCTACCAAAGTGTGGCCAGATTATTGTTTCTTTAAGTTAATCCCCAGTCTCTTTCTCCTTAGAGGGCAGAATCTTCTAACCTGGGCCTCCAGCCACCTCCCCACAAGTGTTCTCTGGACAACAGAGATTTGAATTATCCATGAGACAGAGATCCCAAAGGGAGAAATTATCTATCAATATTTATTGTTTGGGTAACTTACTTATTTTAACCTGTGGACTTTGGAGAATCCAAGCCAACTGGAGTAGAAGCAGTACCCCAGCACAGAATAGCTGCTCTACAAAAACATGGCTAGACTGCTTCTTTAAGTGAGACCTCAATTGCATTCCTACTCACTGATAATAAACTTTCATCTCAGGTCTCCCACTACCTCCCACAGGTGAATTCATGCTGGCCACAGGTGCATACGTCCCTAGGATGGAGCTCTCATAGGAATATGCAGGTTACCATCTTTGCAGTTTTACAGCCTTCATTGGTGATATCTCTAGGTACTAGACACCCGAAGGTGACTAGAAACTGGAGCAGACACTCAGAAAACCACAACAGTCCTACAAGAAAATGCTCAGATTGATTAAAAAATTTCAAAATGCAGCAACCTCAATAATTGAAGGTAGATAAGCCCACAAAGATGAGAAATAATCAGTGCAAGAACACTGAAAACTCAAATAGCCATAGTGCCCTCTTTTCTCCAAATAACCACATTACCTCTTCAGAAAGAGTTGGGAACCAGGTTGAAGCTGAGATAGCTGAAATGACAGAAGTAGAATTTCAGAATATGGATAGCAATGAACATTACTGAGCTAAAGGAGTGCATTGTAACAAAGTACAATGGAACTAAAAGTTATAATAAAACATTTCAGGAGATTACAGACAAAATAGCCAGTATAAAGAAGAATACAGCAAACCAGATAGAGCTTAAAAACACACTACAAGAATTTTATAATGCTATCACAAGTATTAATAGCAGAATAGACCAAGTGGAGAAAATAATTTCAGAACTTGAAGACTGGCTTTCTGAAATAAAAAAAGAGGACAAGAATAGACTAAAAGATTAAAAGCAGTAAACAAGCTCTTTGATAAACATGAGATTATGTAAAGAGATCAAATCTATAACTGATTGGTATACCTGAAAGAGGTCTGGAGAATAGAACCAACTTGAAAAACATATTTTAGGATGTCATCTATAACAACTTCCCCAACCTAGGTAGAGGTGCCAAGGTTCACATTCAGGAAATGTAGAGAAAATTAGTAAGATACTTTACAAGAGTATCATCTACAAAACACATAATCATTAGATTCTCCAAGGTCAAAATGAAAGAAAAAAATGTTAAAGACAGCCAGAGAGAGAGGATGAGTCACCTACAAAGAGAAGCCCATTAGACTAACAGCAGATTTCTCAGCAGAAATTCTACAAGCCAGAAAAGATAGGGACCAATATTCAACATACTTAAAGAAAAGAAATTCCAAACCAGAAAATTATGTCTAGTCAAAATAAACTTCATAAATGAAGGAGAGATAAGATTCTTTCAGACAAACAAATGCTGAGAAAATTTGTTACCACCAAACTGCCTTACAAAGACTTCTGATGGATGCACTAAATATGAAAGAAAATTGTCAGTCACTACAAAAACACATCGAAGTGTGTAGACCAGTAACACTATAAAGCAATGGCATAACAAGTCTGTAAAGTAACCAGCTAACATCATAATGACAGGATCAAATCCACACATATCAATAATAACCTCAAATTTAAATGGGCTAAATGCCCTAATTAAAAGACACTGAGTGGTAAGTTGGATGAAGAACCAAATACAAATGGTATGCTGTATTCAAGAGACCCATCTCACATGCAATGACATACATAGGCTCAAAATAAAGATATGGAGAAAAATCTACCAAGCAAATGGGAAAGAGCAAAAAGCAGAATTTACAATATGAGTTCTTCAAAAAACAGACTTTAAATCAACATTTTAAAAAAGACAAAGAAGGGCATTACATAATGATAAAGCATTTGATCAAACAAGGCACTCTTACTGTTCTAAATATATATGCACTCAACTCAGGAGCACCCAGATTCATAAAGAAAGTTTTTAGGGATCTTCAGAGAGACTTAGACTTTCACACAATAATAGTGGGATACTTTAACAACCCACAGACAATATTAGATTTATCACTGAGACAAAAAAATAACAAGGCGTTCAGGATATGAACTCAACACTGAATCAAGTTGACCTGATAGATATCTACAGAACTCTCCACCCAAAACCAACAAAATATGCATTGTTTGCATCACCACGTGACACTTACACTAAGATTGATTACATAGTCAGGAGTATAAAAATCCTTATCAAATACAAAAGAACCAAACTGATAACAGTCTCTTGGATATTAGCAAAATCAAATTAGAAATCAAGACTAAAGAAGTTATTTGAAACTATTGAGAACAAAGATACAGCATACTAGATTCTCTGGGACACAGGTAAGGCAATATTAAGAGGAAAATTTATAATACTAAATACCCACATCAAAAAGTTAGAAATATCTCAAGTTAACAATGTAGCATAACAACTAAAAGAACTAGAGAAGACTATAGTAAACAAAACAACATAGTACTGGTACCAAAACAGAAATATAGACCAATGGAGCAAAACAGAGGCCTTGGAATTAACGCCATACATCTACAACCATCTGATCTTTGACAAACTTGACAAAAACAAGCAATGGGGAAAGGATTCCCTTTTTAATAAATGGTGTTGGTAAAACAGGCTAGCCATATGCAGAAAGCTGAAACTAGACCCCTTCCTTACACTTTATAAAAAAAAATAACTCCAGATGGAATATAGTTTTAAACATGAGACCTAACACTATAAAAATCCTAGAAGAAAACTTAGGCAATACCATTCAGGACATAGGCATAGACAAGCAATGATAACAAAAGCCAAAATAGACAAAATGGGATATAATTGAACTTAAGAACTGCACAGCAAAATAAACTATCATTGGAGTGAACTGGAAACCAACAGAATGGGAAAAAATTTTTACAATCTACTCATCTGAAAAAGGGCTAATATCCAGAATCTACAAAGAACTTAAACAAATTTACAGAAAAAAATCAAAAACCTCATCAAAAAGTAGGGGAAGGATATAAACAGACACTTTTCAAAAGAAGACTTTTATGCAGCCAACTAACATATGAAAAAAGCTCATGATTACTGATAATTAGAGAAATGCAAATCTAAACCACATTGAGATACCATCTCATGCCAGTTAGAATGGTGTCATTAACAAATCTGTAGACAACAGATGCTGGAGAGGATGTGGAGAAATAGGAACACTCCTACACTGTTGGTGGGAGTTTAAGTTAGTTCAGTCATTATGGAAGGCAATGTGGTGATTCCTCAAGGATCTAGAACTAGTAATGCCATTTGACCCAGCAACCCCATTACTGGGTATCTACCTAAAGGATTATAAATCATACTATTATAAAGACACACGGACATGTATGTTCATTGTGGCACTGTTTACAATAGCAAAGACTTGGAACTAACCCAAATGCCCATCAATGATAGACTGGATAAAGAAAATGTGGCACATACACACCATGGAATACTATGCAGCCATAAAAAAGAATGAGTTCATGTCCTTTGCAGGGATATGGATGAATCTGGAAATGATCATTCTAAGCAAACTGACACAAGAACAGAAAACAAACACTACATGTTGTCACTCATAAGTGGGTGTTGAACAATGAGAACACATAGACACAGGGAGGCAGGGAGGGGAACGTCACACATTGGGTCCTGTTTAGAGCTGGGGGAGTTAGGGGAGGCTTAGCAGGGGGTGAGGGGATTGGGGAAGAATAACATTAGGAGAAACACCTCATGTAGATGATGGGGGAATTGATGTAGCAAACCACCATGGCATGTTTATACCTTCGTAAAAATCCTGCCTGATGTGCACATGTACCCCAGAACTTAAAGTATGATAATAAAAGTAAATAAATAAATAAGAAATAAAGAAAATACTAAAGAACCAAAAGAAATCAAATCTTAAAGCTAGCAGAAGACATGAAATAATGAAATTAGAGCTGAACTGAAGGAGATAGAGATGCAAAGAAACAAACAAAAGATCAATAAACTCAGGAGCTCTTTTTAGAAAAAAAATAATAAAATAGTTACATTATTCGCTAAACTAATAAATACAAAAAGAGAGAAGATTCAAGTAAATACAATCAGAAACATTAAGGCAGATATTACCACTGACCCCACAGAAATACAAACAACCATCAGAGAAAATTAAGAACATGCCTATGCACATAAACTAAAAAGTATAGAGGAAACGAATAAATTGCTGGAAACATACATCCTCCGAAGACTGAATCAGGAAGAAATTGAATTCAGAAACAAACAATTAGTTCTTAAATTGAGGCATTAATAAATACCCTAACAACCAAAAAAAAAAAAAAATCCCAGGACCAGAGGGATTCATAGATGAACTTTTCCAGATGTACAAAGAATTGATACCATTCCTACTTAAGCTATCCCCTCACAAAAAAAAAAAAAAAAAAAAAGGAAAAATAAAATCTAATTAAACCTAATAGTTTCTGCATAGGGAAAGAAACTATAATTAGAGTGAACTGGCAACAACGGAATGGGAAAAAATTTGCAACCTATCCATCTGACAAAGGGCTAATATCCAGAATCTACAATGAACTAAAACAGATTTACAAGAAAAAAATAAACAACCCTATCAAAAACTGGGTGGAGGATATTAACAGACACTTTTCAAAAGAAGACATTTATGCAGCCAACAAACATATTAAAAAAGCTCATCATCACTGGTCATTAGAGAAATCCAAATCATAACCACATTGATATACCATCTCATGCCAGTTAGAATGGCGATCATTAAAAAATCAGGATACAACAGATGCTGGAGAGGATGTGGAGAAATAGGAATGCTTTCACGCTGTTGGTGTGAGTATAAATTAGTTCAACCATTGTAAAGACAATGTGGCAATCCCTCAAGGATCTAGAACTAGAAATACCATTTGACCCAGCAATCCCATTACTGGGTATGTATCCAAAGGATTGTAAATCATTCCATTGTAAAGACACATGCACATGTATGTTTATTGTGGCACTGTTTACAACAGCAAGGACTTGGAACCAACCCAACCATTAATAATAGAACCAACCCATTAATAATAGACTGGATAAAGAAAATGTGACACATATACACCATGGAATTCTATGCAGCCATAAAAAGGATGAGTTCACGTCCTTTTCAGGGACATGGATGTAGCTGGAAAGCATCATTCTCAGCAAACTGACACAAGAACAGAAAACCAAACACTTTGAACTGGATGACAATAATGACACAACCAATCAAAACCTCTGGGATACAGCAAAGGCAGTGCTAAAAGGAAAGTTTATAGCCCTAAATACCTACATCAAAAAGAGTGAAATAAGATAAACTGACATTCTAAGATCACACCTCGAGGAATGAGAGAAAGAAGAACAAACCAAACCCAAAACAAATAGAAGAAAGAAAATAACCAAGATCAGAGCAGAGCTAAATAAAATTGAAACAAAAGAAAATACAAAATTTAAATGATAAATGAATTAAAAAGCTGTTTTTTTTTAAAAGATAGTTTTTTTTAACATTAGCAAGATTAACCAAGAAAAGAAGGGAGAAAATCCAAATAACCTCACCGAGAAATGAAAAAGGAGATATTACAAGTGACACTACTGAAATACAAAAGATTATTCAAGGGTACTATAAACATTGTTATGCATATAAACTAGAAAACCTAAAGAGATAGATAAATTTCTGGAAAAATTCAACCCTCCTAGCTTAAATCAGGAAGAATTAAATACTTTGAACAGACCAATAACAAGCAGTGAGATTAAAATGGTAATTAAAAAATTACCAACAAAAAATAATTTGAGCACCAGATGGATTCATGGCTGAATTCTATCAGAGATTCAAAGAACTGGTACCAATCCTTTTGACACTATTCAACAAGATAGAGAATGATGGAACCATCCCTAATTCATTCTATGAAGCAAGTATTACCCTAATACCAAAACCAGGAAAAGACACAATTAAAAGAGAATACTACAGACAAATATCCTTGATTAACATAGATGCTAAAACCCTTAGCAAAATGTTAGCTAACCAAATCCAACAACGACATATCAAAAAGATAGTCCACTATGACCAAGAGGGCTTTATACCAGGGATGGTTTAACATGAAAGTCAATACATGTGGTACATCACATAAACAGAACTAAAAACAGAAATCACTGATCATCTCATAAAATGTAGAAATAACATTCAACAACATTTAACACCTCTTTATGATTAAAACTCTCAGCAAAATTGGCATACAAGGGACATACTCAATGTAGTAAATGTCATCTATGACAAACCCACAGCCAAGATAATACTGAATGGGGAAATGTAGAAAGCATTCCCTCTGAGAAATGGAACAAGAAAAGGATGCAGACTCTCACCACTTGACTTCAACATAGTACTGGGAGTCCTAGCCAGAGTAATCAGACAAGAGAAAAAAATAAAGGGCTTTCAGATTGATAAAGAGAAGTCAAACTGTCACTGTTTATTGATGATATGATTGTTTACCTTCATAATCCTAAGGACTCCTCCAGAAAGCTCCGAAAACTGATAAAAGAATTCAGCAAACTTTCCAGATAAAAGATTAATGTACACAAGTCAGTAGCTCTTTTTTTTTTTTTTTTTTTTGAAAAAGAAAAAGAAAAAGAGAAAGGAAGGAAAAAAAGAATGAAAGAGAGAAAGAAAGAGGAAGAGAATGAGGGAGAGAGAACGGGAGTCTTGCTTTATTGCACAGGCTAGAATGCAGTCTAAAAATGTGTATTAAAAATCTCTTTTACACCAACAATTTTGCTTAAAAATAGAGACAGGAAGGAATAAGGGAGGAAAATAACAAGCAGCCAACCAATATTTCATTTAAACCTGTGAAATGCTATGCAATTACTGAGGAGTGATTTACTTTCAATTATGTAGTCACTTTTAGAGTAGGTGTGATGTGATACTGAGAAGAATGTATGTTTTGTGGATTTGGGATGGAGAGTTCTGTAAATGTTTATTAAGCTTACTTGTTCCAGGTCTGAGTTCAAGTCCTGGATATCCTTGTTAATTTTCTCTCTTGTTGATATGTCTAATATTGACAATGTGATGTTAAAGTCTCCCACTATTACTGTGTGGGGGTCTGTCTCTTTATAAGTCATTAAGAACTTGCCTTATGTACCTGGGTGCTCCTGTATTGGGTGAGTATATATTTAGGATTGTTAGCTCTTCTTGTTGCATTGATCCTTTTACCATTATGTAATGTCCTTCTTTGCCTCTTTTGAGCTTTGTTGCTCTAAAGTATATTTTATCAGAGAGGAGAATTGCAAATCCTGCATTTAATTTTTATTTATTTATTTATTTATTTGTTTTGCTCTCCATTTGGTTGGTAATCTTCCTCCATCCCTTTGTTTTGAGTCTTTGTGTATCCTTGCATGTAAGATGGGTCTAGATGCAGCATACCAATGGGTTTTGGCTTTTTATCCAATTTGCCTGTCTGTGTCTTTTGATTAGGGCATTTGGTTGATTTAAATTTAGGATTACAGGTATTGATCGACCTACGACCTATGCAACTTACAACCATTTGACTTTACGACCACAATCGCTAGCCACGACTGCTCCGCGTCTGGCAGTGCAAACGTTGCCCAGCTGGGTGTATGACAGTGCGGACCAGCTTCTGGCAGCACTACCATCTCCACGTGCACCATTTCAACTGTTATCCCAGATTCAGTACAGCAATTTGTGTTTTGTGTCTTGGATATCTTTCATCAAACCCCTCCCAAGATGTCTACCAAGAGGAATTGCCAATAAAATGTTTCGCACATGTTTATATATTTTGATATGTTTTGCAATTGGGAAAATGTTTCCTATGGTATTTTTTACACCTATATTTTGTATTTTTATATGTACCTGTATTTTATTTTTGTATGTTTTACAAATATTAAACCAGTTGTACTGGTAATGCAGTATTTTACTTAAAATTGACAAATGTAAAAATAAGAAACAAAATGGTGTAGAGATGATACAAATGGCATAAAATGAACAAAGAAAATTATGATATATAACAATAATGAAAGAAAATCATGATAAAATATGACTTAAAGATTTTTATAACATCATTTCAAAGTACTGTACATATAGCCTACTCAACTTATGACCAAATCGTGTTACGACTCGTCTGTCGGACCCAATCATGGTCATAAGTTGAGCACTAGCTGTAATGATATATGTGAGTTTAATACTGCCATTTAATGCTAGCTGGCTGTTTTGTCCATCAGTTGATGTAGATTCTTCATTAAGTTGATGCTGTTTACCTTTTGGTATATTTTTGGAAGGGCTGACACTGGTTGTTCCTTTCTATGTGTAGTGCTTCTTTCAGAAGCTCTTGTAAAGCAAGCCTGGCGGTGATGAAATCTCTGAGTACTTGCTTGTTCACAAAATATTTTATTTTTTCTTCACTTATGAAGCTTAGTTTGGCTGTATGAAGCTTAGTTTGGCTGGATATGAAATTCTGGGTTGAAAATTCTTTTCTTTAAGGATGTTGAATATTGGCCCCCACTCTCTTCTGGCTTATAGGGTTTCTGCTGAGAGATCTGCTGTGAGTGTGATGGGCTTCCCTTTGTGGGTAACCTGACCTTTCTCTTTGGCTGCCCTTAGCATTTTCTCCTTCATTTTAACCCTGGTGAATCTGACAATTGTGTGCCTTGGGGTTGCTCTTCTTGAGAAATAGCTTTGTAATGTTCTCTGTATTACCTGGAGTTGAATATTGTCCTGCCTGCTAGGTTGGGAAAATTTTCCTGAATAATATCCAGAAGAATATTTTCCAGTTTGGATTCATTCTCTTCGTCACATTCAGGTACACCAATCAAACGTAGATTAGGTCATTTCACATAGTTCCATATTTCCTGGAGACTTTGCTCATTCCTTTTTACCCCCTTTTCTCTAATCTTGTCTTGTTTTATTTCATTGAGTTGGTCTTCAACCTCTGATATCATTTCTTCTGTTTGGTCAATTCGACTGTCAAAACTTGTGCATACTTTGCAAAGTTCTCGTATTGTGTTTTTCAGCTCCATTAATTCACTTATATTCCTCTCTAAATTGTCTATTCTCGTTAGCATTTCATTAAACCTTTTTTCAAGGTTCTTCGTTTCTTTTTATTGGGTTAGAACGTATTCTTTTAGCTCACAGAAGTTTCTTATTAGCCACCTTCTGAAGCCTGATTCTGACAATTGATCACACTCATTCTCCATCAGGCCTTGTTACCTTGCTGATGAGGAGCTGCAATCCCCTGAAGGAGGAGAGACATTCTGATTTCAGATGTTTTCAGCATTTTTGCACTGGTTTCTTCCATCTTTGTGGATTTATCCACCTGTTGTCTTTGTAATTGCTGACTTTCAGATTGGGTTTCTGCGTGGACATCCAGCTTGTTGGTGATGATATTATTTCTGTTTCTTGGTTTTCCTTTGGTGGAAGCCCCTCCCCCACAGAGCTGGACCTTCCTGGGTTCGGCTGTGCTTTCTGTGAAACTCTCAACCATCTGTGTTTCCAATTGCTGTTTTTTATTTGTGGCGGTGGTACCAGCTGAGTCCAATCACCTGGTTCCCTGCCCAGGAGCCCCCTTTTTTTCTTTTCCTAATTGAATGGTCAATTCTCTTCCAGGTGCCCCAGTCACCCACTGAAAAGGTGCCAGGATCTATGCAATTTCCCATGTGGCAACTGTGCAGGCTGAAACAGTGGAGCTGAGATTCATGGCACTTTTCTGCTCAGGAATCTCCCGGTCTTGGGAGTCCCACTTTCAATCAGCTGAATGGGTGACTCTGCCTTCCTGGAGCTCCAAACATCAAGTAAAAGGGTACCAAGTCCCGCACACTCCACACAGAGAACTGCCATGCCGGGGTGCTGGCAAAACAGCCGTGCCAGCCAAAAGAGTTGCGCTAGTGACCTGTGGGGCTCCTCCATTGGGAATCTCCTGATCTGTGGGCAATAAAAATTTGTCTGGAAATCTGGTGTCCACTCACTCCCCACACCTTCACTGGGAGCTGCAATCCTGAGCTGCTGCTAGTTGGCCATCTTGGATCTCTCTCCCAAGTCAGTAGCTCTTCTATACACCAACAAGACCAAGGGGAGAATCAAATCAAGAACTCAACCCCTTTTACAATAGTTGCAAAAAAAAAAAAAAAAAAAAAAAGAAAAGAAAAAGAAAAAGAAAAGAAAAAAGCTTAAGATTTTACTTAACCAAGGAGTCAAAAGACCTCTACAAGGAAAACTACGAAACCGCTGAAAAAGATCACAGGTGACACAAACAAATGGAAACACATCCCATGCTCATGGATCTGTAGAATCAATATTGTGAAAATAACCACACTGCCAAAACAATCTATAAATTTAATGCAATCCCCATCAAAATACCACACATCATGCATTATAGAATTAGAAAGCATTTATTTCTCCTTCACATTTGAAGAATATTTTCACTGAATGTTACTACTCCATGGTAAAAGTTTTTTTTCAATAGAACTTTAAATATTTCATGCCATTTTCACCTAGTCTTATTCCACTTTGCTTGCACACATATTAGAGCTTTATTGTACGTTATTTGTTTCTTTTCTTTTCTTTTCTTTCTGCTTTTAGGCTTCTTTTTTTTTTATCTTTGTCCTCTGGAATTTTAATTATTCAATGCCTGGAAGTAGTCTTCTTTGGGTTAAATCTGCTTGGCGTTCTATAAACTTCTCGTACTTGAACACTGATATCTTTATCAATAGGTTTGGAAAGTTATCTGTTATTATGCTACTGACTAAACTTTCTACCCCATACTTTCTCTACTACCTCTTTAAAGTCAATAACTATTAGATTTGCTCTTTTAATGCTATTTTCTAAATCATGTAGGCAAACTTCATTTTAAAAAAAAACATTTTTTTTCTTGTCTCCCAACTGTGTATTTTCAAATAGCTTGTCTTCATGCTCACTAGTTCTTTCTTCTGCTTGGTGAGTTCTTCTATTAAAATATTCTAATAAATTATTCAGTATTCCAATTATTATTTAACTCCAGGATTTTTAGTTGATTTTTCTGAATTAATTTAATTTCTGTTATCAGATAGAATCATGAATTATTTTTCTGTGTTACCCTAAATTTCTTTGAGTTTCCTCAACACAGTTATTTTGAAATTTCCATCTGAAATATCACATATATTTGTTTCTCCATGATTGATCCCTTGTGCCTTATTTAGTTCCTTTGGTGAGGTCATATTTTCCTGGGCAATGTTGATGCTAGTTGATGTTCTTCAGCATTGAAGAGTTAGTTTTTTACTGTAGTCTTAACTGTCTGGATTTTTTTGTAGCTATCCTTCTATGGAAGGCTTTCCAGATATTTGAAAGACTCAAATGCTGTGATCCACACTTTATCTGGTTTAAGGGGCATGTTAAGCCCAGTATCACTGTGGTTCTTGCAGACTCATAGAGGTACTACCTTGATAGTATTTTACAAGTTCCAGGAGATTAATCTGGATTGCCAGGCAGATACCTTTGTTCTTATTGTTTACTTTTTTCCAAAGATACAGAGTCTCTATCTCTGTTATAAGCCACTTAAATAAAGCTGGGGATGGTGTGACACAAGCACCTCTGTGACTGCCACCACTATGACCGCATTGTGTCACACCTGAAGCCAGCATAATGCTGGGTCCCATCCATAACTGCTGTAACCACTCCCCAGCTGCTTTCTATGTTTACTCAAGACCTTTGGACTCTGCAATGAGCAAGTAGGAAAATCAGCAAGTCCTGTGATCTTATCTTCAGAGAAACAAGTTTCCCCAGTCCCCAGGTGGGTCCAGAAGTACTGTCTGGGAGTCAGGGACTAGAGCCAAAACCTTAGAAGTCGAATGAAATTATTTCAAAATAACACAGGAGTCACATTTAAGGAGTTCTCACTAGCCAAATAATGGACAATTTTATCATAAAAATTATCAGTGGAAGTATACATAACACTTTAAGTTTTTTGAAATTCATGAGTTCATATTGCTAACCTAAAAAATGGTGGAAGAGAGAGAGGAAGGTCATTTTTTAAAGTATGTCTATGTGGTGGTAGATTATTCTCCACTACAAAGAATGTTCACTAAGAAATAATGAGGGCATTAAAAATTTACCATTCTGCCACCTTAAATATAGGATTAATTTAGTCATTCGTTATTATAAATAGATACTAAAACTGTCAGGCAAAATCTTGTTGAAAACAAGATATTCACACAACATGATGATGATATTGTAGTTATATAAGGCATGCCTTTATTTGTAAGAGGTGTATGTTGAAGTGTTTAGGTATAGCATGTGATGGTTGCAACTTATTTTCAAATAGTTTATCAAAAAATTAAACATATAGATTATGTAAATTTGTAAATTATACAAATGTGTGTATATATACATATATGTGTGTATATATACATAAATATGCATGTGTATATATACATATACGTGTGTGTGTATGAAAAGAGAGAGAGAGAGAGACAGACAGAGGCAGAGGCAGATCGAGAGAGATGAAGAGCAGAGAGAACACAAAGTGGCTACAATGTTACCAACTGGTGAGTCTGAGAATAGTCACAAAGAGATAGAGATGTTTAGATGTTCACTCAGTGTCTTTAAACTTTTGTGCACATTTGAAAATTTCAGAATACAAATTACAAAAAGTGCTTGACATTACACACAAAAAAATGTATTAAAACAATTATGTTATCCAGAACACATCTTAGTGTTTTCATAAATTCTGTAAAATAGGGCTTGCTGCTTAAATATAAACTTTGCAGGTAGCATAACAGCCAACTTACAAGAATATATGTCAGTCAACTCTCTTGAGGTTATATAAAAGAACAGAAGATGGGTTGGCAGGCAAATTCTACCAGACATACAAAGAGGAGCTGGTACCATTCCTTCTGAAACTATTCCAAATAATCCAAAAAGAGGAAATCTTTCCCAAATCATTTTATGAGACAATCATAATTCTGATACCAAAATCTGGCAGAGACTCAACAAGAAAAGAAAACTTCAGGCCTAACACCATAAAAACCCGAGAAGAAAATCTAGGCAAAACCATTCAGGACAAAGGCGTAGGCAAGGACTTCATGACCAAAACTCCAAAAAGCAATGACAACAAAAGCCAAAATAGACAAATGGGACCTAATCACACTCCACAGCTTCTGCAGGGCAAAAGAAACAGTCACCACAGTGAATCAGCAACCAACAGAATGGGAAAAAATTTTTGCAGTCTACCCATCTGGCAAGGGGCTGATATCCAGAATTTACAAAGAACTAAAACAGATATACAAGAAAAAAACAAACAAACAAGCCCATTCAAAAAAGGGCGAAGGATATGAACAGACACTTTACAAAAGAAGACATACAGGAGGCCAACAAACATATGAAAAAATGCTCATCATCACTGGTCATTAGAGAAATGCAAATCAAAACCACATTGAGATACCATCTCATGCCAGTTAGAATGGCGATCATTAAAATATCTGGAAACAATAGATGCTGGAGAGGATGTGGAGAAATAGGAACACTTTTACACTGTTAGTGAGAATGTAAATTAATTCAAACATTGTGGAAGACAGTGTGGCGATTCCTCAAGGACCTAAAAATAGAAATCCCATTTGACCCAGCAATCCCATTACTGGGTATATATCCAAAGGATTATAAATCATTCTACTATAAGGACACATGCACAGGAATGTTCATTGCAACACTGTTTACAATAGCAAAGACCTGGAACCAACCCAAATGCCCAATGATGATAGACTGGATAGGGAAAATGTGGTACATATACACCATGGATTATTATGCAGCCATCAAAAACGATGAGTTCACGTCCTTTGCAGGGACATGGATGAACCTGGAAACCATCATTCTCAGAAAACTGACACAAGAGCAGAAAATCAAACACCGCATGTTCTCACTCATAGGCGGGTGCTGAAAAATGAGAACACATGGACACAGGGAGGGGAGCAATACACACTGGGGTCCGTTGAGGGGAAATGGGGAGGGACGGGGGGGTGAGGAGGTGGGAAGAGATAGCATGGGGAGAAATGACAGATACAGGTGAGGGGACGGAAGGCAGCAAACCACACTGCCATGTGTGTACCTATGCAACAATCTTGCATGTTCTTCACATGTACCCCAAACCCTAAAATGCAATTTAAAAAAAAAAAACAAAAAAACTTCAGGCCAATATCCATGATGAACATAGATGCAAAAATCTTCAATAAAATATGTGCAAGTCAATTGCAACAGCACATAAAAAAAGCTTATCCACCATGATCAAGTAGGCTTCATCCCAGGGATGCAAGGCTGGTTCAACACACTCAAGTCTATAAATGTAATTCACCACATAAACAGAACCAAAGACAAAAACCACATGATTAACTCAATTGATGCAGAGAAGGCCTTTGACAAAATTCAACAGCCCTTTATGCTAAGAACCCTCAATAAACTAGGTATTGATGGAACGTATCTCAAAATAATAATATTTTGAAATACGTTCCTCTTTATGGCAAACCCACAGCCAGTATCACACTGAATGGGCAAAAATAGGAAGTATTGCCTTTGAAATCTGGCAGTAGACAAGGGTGCCCTCTCTCACCACTTGTATTCACTATAGTACTGGAACTTCTAGCCAGAGCAATTAGGTAAGCAAAAGAAATAAAAGGTATTCAAATAGGAAAGGAGGAAATCCAATTGTCTCTATTTGCAGACGACTTGATTGTATATCTAGAAGACCCCATTGTCTCAGCCCAAAATCTCCTGAAACTGATAAACAACTTTAGCAAAGTCTCAGGATACAAAATCAATGTGCAAAAATCACAAGCATTCCTATACACCAAAGACTTAAAGAGAGTCAAATCAAGAACGAACTGCCATTCACAATTGCTACAAAGAGAATAAAATATCTAGGAATACAAATAACAAGGAACATAAAGGACCTCTTAAAGGAGAACTACAAGCCACTGCTCAATGAAATAAGAGAGGACACAAACAGATAGAGAAACATTCCATGTTCATGGTTAGGAATAATCAATATCATGAAAATGGCCACACTGCCCAAAGTAATTTACAGATTCAATGCTATCCCCATCAAGCTACCAATGACCTTCTTCACAGAACTGAAAAAAAACACCTTAGACTTCATATGGAACCAAAAGAGAGCCCACATAGCCAGGTCGATTATAAGCAAAAAGAACAAAGTGGGAGGCATCACACTACCGGACTTCAAACTATACTACAAGGCTACAGTAATCAAAACAGCATGGTACTGGTACCAAAACAGAGATATAGACCAATGGAACAGAACAGAGGCATGGGAGGCAACACAACGTATCTACAATCATCCGATCTTTGACAAACCTGACAAAAACAAGCAATGGGGAAATGATTCCCTGTTTAGTAAATGGTGTTGATAAAACTGGCTAGCCATGTGCACAAAGCAGAAACTGGACCCCTTCCTGACACCTTACACTAAAATTAACTCCAGATGGATTAAAGACTTAAACATAACACCTAACACCATAAAAACCCTAGAAGGAAATCTAAGCAAAATCATTCAGGATATAGGCATAGGCAAGGACTTCATGACCAAAACACCAAAAGTATTGGCAACAAAGCCAAAATAGAGAAATGGGACCTAATCAAACTCCACAGCTTCTGCACAGCAAAAGAAACAGTCATTAGAGTGAATTAGCAACCAACAAAATGGGAAAAAATTTTGCAGTTTACCCATCTGACAAAGGGCTGATATCCAGAATTTACAAAGAACTAAAACAGATTTACAAGAAAAAAACAAACAAGCCCATTAAAAAGTGGGCAAAGGATATGAACAGACACTTTACAAAAGAAGACATACATGAGGCCAACAAACATGAAAAAACGCTCATCATCACTCGTCATTAGAGAAATGCAAATCAAAAATACATTGAAATATCATCTCGGAATGCTGGGAAGATGGCCACCTAAGAACAGCTCAGGACTTCAGCTCCCAGTGAAAGTGCAGAGGGTGAGTGGACGCCGCATTTCCAGACGAACTCTTATTGCCCACAGACCAGGAGATACCCAGGCAGAGGGGTCGCCAGCGTCACAGTCCCAGCCTGTGCGGCTGTTTCGGCCCCTGCGGGGCTGATTCCGCCCGCGCTGCTGCTGTGACCACTCCCTGTTGCTGCGGTTTTTTGTACAAAAGCCACTGGTCTGGGAGCCCTCTTAGCTGGCGAGCAGAGCCCTGAGACGGCAGAGTTGCCCATTCATCTGAAATAGCGAGTGAGGCCAGGAGATTCCTAGGCAAAAAATTCGCCAGGAGCCTGCACCGCAGTTCGAGCCGACTCTGTGAGTCGCAGCACGGGAGATCCAGGCTCCTTTTCAACAAGCGACCGGAACGTGGGGTCCTTCAACTTAAAAGAAAAGACTCTGAGTCAGGGAGCCAGGTGATCAGGCTCGGTTGGTCCCACCCCTCCACCCCCAACAACAACAAAGACAAAAACAGTAATTGGAAACCCTCTGGGTTGAGCCCTTCAAACCAAGCACAGCTGAACCGGGACAGTCCGGCTCGGTGGGGGAGGGGATTCCGCCATTATGGAGACTCTCCACCGCTACGGAGGCAGGCTGCCGTTGCCGGGGCAACCCGCCATTGCCGAGGCAACCTGCCACAACAGAGAGAGTCCCCATAACAGAGGCGGGTCCACCATTGCTGAGACAGTTCTAACTATGCCCATATAAAAAGGACTACAGGAAAGGGCTCAGGGAAGCTGGGCGGAGCCCACAGCAGCTTAGCAAAGCCCCTGCGGGCAGGCAGTGGCTAGGCCTGCTACTAGCTGGGCGGGTTAGACCTGAAAGAAAAATGAAAAAAGGCAGTAGTGCAAGGGAAACTCATAAAGCTCCAACTCCCTGGGACAGAGACAGACAACAGGTGGATAAACTCACAAAAATGGGAAGAAACCAGCGCAAAAAGGATGAAAACTCCCGAAACCAGAACACCTCTCCTCCTAAAAGGGATCACAACTCCTCACCAGCAAGGGAACCAGACCGGATGGAGAAGGAGGGTGATGAAATGACAGAATCAGACTTCAGAAGGTGGGTAGTAAGAAACTACAGTGAGCTAAAAGAACATGTTCTAACCGAACGCAAAGAAAATAGGAACCTTGAAAAAAGATTGGACGAACTGCTGACGAGAATGGACAGCATAGAGAGGAGTATAAGTGAATTGATGGAGCTGAAAAACGCAACACGAGAATTTCGTGAAGCATGCACAAGCTTCAACAGCCAAACTGACCAAGCAGAAGAAAGGATATCAGAGGTCGAAGATCAACTCAATGAAATAAAAAGAGAAGGCAAGAACAGAGAAAAAAGTGCAAAAAGGAATGAACAAAATCTTCAAGAAATGTGGGACTATGTGAAAAGACCTAATCTACGTCTGATAGGTGTACCTGAATGTGATGAAGAGAATGAATCCAAGCTGGAAAATACTCTTCAGGATATTATCCAGGAAAACTTCCCCAACCTAGCAAGGCAGACCAATATTCAAATCCAGGAAATACAGAGAACACCACAAAGATATTCCTCAAGAAGAGCAACCCCAAGGCACATAATTGTCAGATTCACCAGGGTTGAAATGAAAGAGAAAATGCTAAGGGCAGCCAGCGAGAAAGGTCGGGTTACCCACAAAGGGAAGCCCATTAGACTCGCAGCAGATCTCTCAGCAGAAACCCTACAAGCCAGAAGAGATTGGGGGCCAATATTCAACATCCTTAAAGAAAAGAACTTTCAACCCAGAATCTCCTATCCAGCCAAACTAAGCTTCATAAGTGAAGGAAAAATAAAATCCTTTGTGAACAAACAAGCACTCAGAGATTTCATCACCACCAAACCTGCCCTACAAGAACTCCTGAAAGACGCTCTACACATATAAAGGAACAACCAGTACCAGCCACTCCAAAAACACACCAAATGGTAAAAGAGCATCAACACAATCAAGAATCTGCATCAACTAACCAACAAAACAGCCAGGTAGCATCAAAATGACAGTATCAAATTCACACATAACAATACTATCCCTAAATGTCAATGGACTAAATGCCCCAATCAAAAGACACAGACTGGCAAATTGGATAAAAAGCCAAAACCCATCAGTGTGCTGTATCCAGGAAACCCATCTTACATGCAAGGATACACAAAGGCTCAAAATAAAGGGATGGAGGAAGATCTACCAAGCAAACGGAGAGCAAGAAAAGCAGGAGTTGCAATTCTCATCTCTGATAAAATAGACTTTAAAGCAACAAAGATCAAAAGAGACAAAGAAGGACATTACATAATGGTAAAAGGATCACTGCAAGAAAAAGAGCTAACGATCCTAAATATATATGCACCCAATACAGGAGCGCCCAGATACATAAGGCAAGTTCTTAATGACTTACAAAGAGTCTTAGACTCCCACACAATAATAGTGGGAGACTTTAACACCCCATTGTCAATATTAGACAGATCAACCAGACAGAAAATCAACAAGGATATCCAGGACCTGAACTCAGACCTGGAACAAGAAAACCTAATAGACATTTACAGAACTCTCCACCCCAAATCCCCAGAATATACATTCTTCTCAGCACCACATCACACCTACTCTAAAATTGACCACATAATTGGCAATAAATCACTCCTCAGCAAATGCAAAAGAACAGAAATCATAGCAAACAGTCTCTCATACCACAGTGCAATCGAGTTAGAACTCAGAATGCAGAAACTAACTCAGAACCGCACAGCTTCATGGAAACTGAACAACTTGCTCTTGAATGTTGACTGGATAAACAATGAAATGAAGGCAGAAATAAAGATATTCTTCGAAACCAATGAGAACGAAGACACAACATACCAGAATCTCTGGGACACATTTAAAGCAGTCTCTAGAGGAAAATATATAGCAATGAGTGCCCACATGAGAAGAAAGGAGAGATCTAAAATTGACACCCTATCATCAAAATTGAAAGTGCTAGAGGAGCAAGATCAAAGAAACTCAAAACCTAGCAGAAGACAGGAAATAACTAAGATCAGAGCAGAACTGAAGGAAATAGAGACACAAAAAACTCTTCAAAAAATCAATAAATCCAGGAGCTGGTTCTTTGAAAAGATCAACAAAATAGACAGACCACTAGCCAGATTAATAAAAAAGAAAAGAGAGAATAACCAAATTGATGCAATAAAAAACGATAAAGGGGATATCACCACAGATTCCACAGAAATCCAAACCACCATCAGAGATTATTACAATCAACTCTATGCACATTAACTAGTAAACCTGGAAGAAATGGATAAATTCCTGGACACCTGCAACCTCCCAAGCCTAAACCTGGAAGAAGCCGAAACCCTGAATAGACCAATAACATGGTCTGAAGTCGAGGCAACAATAAAGAGCCTACCACCCAAAAAAAGCCCAGGTCAAGATGGGTTCACAGCTGAATTCTACCAGACATACAAAGAGGAGCTGATACCATTCCTTCTGAAACTATTCCAGACAATCCAAAAAGAGGGAATCCTTCCCAAATCATTTTACGAGACAAACATCATCCTGATACCAAAACCCGGCAGAGACTCAACAAGAAAAGAAAATTTCAGGCCAATATCCATGATGAACATAGATGCAAAAATCTTCAATAAAATACTGGCAAACCGATTGTAACAGCATACCAAAAAGCTCATCCACCATGATCAAGTAGGATTCATCCCGGGGATGCAAGGCTGGTTCAACATACACAGGTCCATAAACATAATTCACCACATAAACAGAACCAAAGACAAAAACCACATGATTATCTCAATTGATGCAGAGAAGGCTTTTGACAAAATTCAACAACCCATTATGCTAAAAACCCTCAATAAACTAGGTGTTGACGGAACGTATCTCAAAACAATAAAAGCTATTTATGACAAACCAACAGCCAATATCATACTGAATGGGCAAAAACTGGAAGCATTCCCTTTGAAATCTGGCACTAGACAAGGATGCCCTCTCTCACCACTCCTATTCAATATAGTACTGGAAGTTCTAGCCACAGCAATCAGGTAAGAAAAAGAAATAAAGGGTATCCAAATTGAAAAGGAGGGAATCAAATTGTCTCTATTTGCAGATGACATGATTGTATATCTGGAAGACCCCATCATCTCAGCCCAAAATCTCCTGAAACTGATAAACAACTTCAGCAAAGTCTCAGGATACAAAATCAACGTGCAAAAATCACAAGCATTCCTATACACTGGTAATAGCCTTAAAGAGAGCCAAATCAACAACGAACTGCCATTCACAATTGCTACAAAAAGAATAAAGTACCTAGGAATACAACTAACAAGGAACGTAAAGGACCTCTTCAAGGAGAACTACACGCCATTGCTCAACAAAATAAGAGAGGATACAAACAGATGGAGAAACATTCGATGTTCATGGTTAGGAAGAATCAACATCGTGAAAATGGCCATACTGCCCAAAGTAATTTACAGATTCAACGCTATTCCCATCAAGCTACCAATGACCTTCTTCACAGAACTGGAAAAAAACACCTTAAACTTCATATGGAACCAAAAGAGAGCCCACATAGCCAAGTCAATTCTAAGCAAAAAGAACAAAGCGGGAGGCATCACACTACCGGACTTCAAACTATACTACAAGGCTACAGTAATCAAAACAGCATGGTACTGGTACCAAAACAGAGATATAGACCAATGGAACAGAACAGAGGCCTCACAGGAAATACAACATACCCACAACCATCTGATCTTCGACAAACCTGACAAAAACAAGCAATGGGAAAAGGATTCCCTGTTTAATAAATGGTGTTGGGAAAACTGGCTAGCCATGTGCAGAAAGCAGAAACAGGACCCTTTCCTGACACCTTACACCAAAATTAACTCCAGATGGATTAAAGACTTAAACATCAGACCTAATACTATAAAAACCTTAGAAGAAAATCTAGGCAAAACCATTCAGGACATAGGCCTAGGCAAGGACTTCATTACCAAAACGCCAAAAGCAATGGCAACAAAAGCCAAAATAGACAAATAGGACCTAATCAAACTCCACAGCTTCTGCACGGCAAAAGAAACAGTCAGTAGAGTGAATCGGCAACCAACAGAATGGGAAAAAATTTTTGCAGCCTACCCATCTGACAAGGGGCTGATATCCAGAATTTACAAAGAACTAAAACAGATATACAAGAAAAAAAGAAACAAGCCCATTCAAAAATGGGCGAAGGATATGAACAGATACTTTACAAAAGAAGACATACAGGAGGCCAACAAACATATGAAAAAATGCTCATCATCACTGGTCATCAGAGAAATGCAAATCAAAACCACATTGAGATACCATCTCACACCAGTTAGAATGGCGATCATTAAAAAATCGGGAAACAACAGACACTGGAGAGGATGTGGAGAAATAGGAACACTTTTACACTGTTGGTGGGAATGTAAATTAATTCAACCATTGTGGAAGACAGTGTGTCGATTCCTCAAGGACCTAAAAATAGAAATCCCATTTGACCCAGCAATCCCATTACTGGGTATATATCCAAAGGATTATAAATCATTCTACTACAAGGACACGTGCACACAAATGTTCATTGCAGCACTGTTTACAATAGCAAAGACCTGGAACCAACCCAAATGCCCAACGATGATAGAATGGATAGGGAAATGTGGTACATATACACCATGGAATATTACGCAGCCATCAGAAACGATGAGTTCACGTCCTTTGTAGGGACATGGATGAACCTGGAAACCATCATTCTCAGCAAACTGACACAATAGCAGAAAATCAAACACCATATAGTCTCACTCATAGGCGGGTGTTGAACAATGAGAACACATGGACACAGGGAGAGGAGCACTACATGCTGGGGTCCATTGGGGGGAAATGGGGGAGGGGCGGGTGGGTGCGGAGGTGGGAAGAGATAGCATGGGGAGAAATTACAGATACAGGTGAGGGGACGGAAGGCAGCAAACAACACTGCCATGTGTGTACCTATGCAACAATCTTGCATGTTTATCACATGTACCCCAAAACCTAAAATGCAATAAAAAAATAATAAAGAAATATCATCTCACACCCATTCGAATGATGATCATTAAAAAGTCTGGAGACAACAGATGCTGGAGAGGATGTGGAGAAATAGGAACACTTTTACACTGTTGTTGTGAGTGTAAATTAGTTCAACCATTGTGCAAGACAGTGTGGTGATTCCCTAAGGACCTAGAAATAGAAATTCCATTTGACCCAGCAATCCCATTACTGGGTATATATCCAAAGGATTATAAATCATTCTACTATAAGGACACATGCACACGAATGTTTATTGCAGCACTGTTTACAATAGCAAAGACCTGGAACCAACCCAAATGCCCATTGATGATAGACTGGACAGGGAAAATGTGGCACATATACACCATGGAATACTATGCAGCTATCAAATATGATGACTTTTTGTCCTTTGTAGGGACATGGATGAACCTGGAAACCATCATTCTCAGCAAACTGACACAAGAACAGAAAATCAAATGATGCATGTTCTCACTCATAGGTGGATGTTGAACAATGAGAACACATGGACACAGGGAGGGGAGCACTACTCAGTGGTGTCTGCTCGGGGGAAATGGGGTAGGGACAGTGAGGGGTGGGGAGTTGGGGAGAGATAGCATGGGGAGAAATGTCAGATATAGGTGAAGGGGAGGAAGGCAGCAAATCACACTGCCATGTGTGTACCTATGCAACAATCTTGCATGTTCTTCACAGGTAGACCAAAACCTAAAATGAAATTAAAAGAATAGAAAGATGGTAGATGAACTAAAAGTAAGGAAATGCAAGACAATACTTTTAAGTTTTTTGATATCATATCTATATATTTGTTGATGTGAAGTCACTCAACTTTAGTCATCCTCCAAGATGATAATTGAAAAAAAAATTAAGAAACAGTACATTACCTCCCTTGCACACTACCATCCTATTACTGTGTAAAATAAAAGAGCAGCTATGTTGAGAATATTATGTGCAGTCTAAGAAATAATCCTAAATTATGTATTTGTTTTTATAATTAAATAGATTAATATATAAGGTGTTTAGAGCAGTCTGCATCATACAATGAAACATTTAATCAATGCTAAATTTATTATTTGTATTGATACATCTATACTTGTTGTAGGCTATATGTGATATTCTGATACATGCATTTAATCTGTAATAATTAAATCAAGATATTTTGGATACTCATGACCTCAAACATTTTTTATATATTGGGAAGATTTTTAAGTCCTCTTTTCTAGTTATTTTGAAATATAAAATACATTTTTAACTATAGTCACTCAACTCTGCTATCAAACACCAGATCTTATTCTTTCTATCTAACTGTATGTTTGCACACAGTAATCAACCATTTTCCACCACACTTTCCATTCTCTGCTAACCATCTTTCTATTCTCTAATTTCATGAGAGCAACTTTTTTAACTGCTACATATAATTAAGAAGGTGTAATATTTCTCTTTCTGTGCTTGGCTTATTTCATTTAACGTACATTGTCATCCATGTTGCTGCAAATGACAGAATTTCTTTCATTTCTTAATATCTGAGTATCATTTTACTGGGTATGCATATCACATTTTCTTTGTTCATCCATTGATGGACACTTAGGTTGATTTTATGTGTTGACTACTGTCAGTAGTGCTGAAAACCATGAGGGTGCAAGAATCCCTTTCATACACTAATGTTCTTTCCTTACCCAGTAGTGAGATTGCTGGTTCAGGTGGTAGTTGTATATTTAGTGTTTCAGAAACCTCCATATTTTTTTCATAATGGCTGTACTAATATCCATTTCTACCAATAGAGTATAACGATTTTGTTTTTACCTACATCTTCACCAGTATTTGCTATATTTCCTCTATTGATAATAGCCATTCTAACTAGGTGAGACGCTATCTCATTGTGGCTTTGATTTGCATTTTTCTGATGATTAGTGATTTTGAGCTTTTTTTCATATACCAGTTGGCCATTTGAATGTCTTTTTAAAAAATATCTATTCAGGTCCTTTGATCAGTTTTAATGGGATAATGAGATGATGAAGATGATGATGATGATGATGATGATGATGATGATGATGATGATGATAATGATGACGACTGCTGTTGAATTGTTTGAGTTAGTTGTATATACTGGATATTAGTCTCTTGTCAAATGAATAGTTTGGAAATATTTTCTCTTATTCCACAGATTGTCTCTCCACTTTGTTGATTATTTTGCAGCATAGAAGCTTTATAGCTTAATATAGTCCCTTCTGTGTAATTATTTTGCCTGTGCCTTGGAAACCATAAAATTTGTACCTAGACCAATGTCCTGAAGTATTTCCCATATGATTTTTTTCTAGTAGTTTCATAGTTTAGATTTTATGTTTAAGTCTTATTATATGATTTCCTTTTTTTTTTTTAAATTTTACTTTAAGTTCTAGGGTACATGTGCAGATCATGCAGGATTGTTATGTAGGTACACACAGACAATGGTGGTTTGCTGTCTCCATCCCCCCGTCACCTACGTTAGGTATTTCTCCTAATGTTATCCCTCCCCAATCTCCCCAGCCCTTGCTATCACTCCCCTAGGTCCCCACCCCTCAACAGACCCCTGTGTGTGATGTTTCCTTCCCTGTGTCTATCTGTTCTCATTGTTCAACACCCACTTATGAGTGAGAACATGTGCTGTTTGGTTTTCTGTTCTTCTATCAGTTTGCTGAGAATGATGGTTTGCAGATTCTCCCATGTCCCTGCAAAGGACATGAACTCATCCTTTTTATGGCTGCAAAGTATTCCATAGTGTATATGTGCCACATTTTCTTTATCCAATCTATCCTTGATGGACCTTTAGGTTGATTCCAAGTCTTTGTTATTGAAAACAGTGCTGTAATGGACATACCTATGCATGTGTGTTTATAATAGATCAATTTATAATTCTTTGGGTATATACCTAGTAATGGGATTGTTGCATCAAATGGTATTTCTAGTTCTAGATCCTTGAGAAATTGCCACACTGTCTTCCACAACAATTGAGCTAATTTGCACTCCCACCAACAGTGTAAAAGCATTCCCATTTCTCCACATACTCTCCAGTATCTGTTGTCTCCAGATTTTTTAATGATCACCATTCTAACTGGCATGAGATGGTGTCTCAATGTGATTTTGATTTGCATTTCTCTGATTACCAGTGATGATGAGCATTTTTTCACATTTGTTGCCCACATAAATGTCGTCTTTTGAAAAGTGTCTATTCATCATTTTTATATTAATGAGAGATGGGAAACCGATTTTATTCTTTTGATATGAATATCCAATTTTCCTGCCACCATTTATTGAAGAAGTTGTCCTTTCCCTAATGAATGTTCTTGACATCTTTTTCAAAAATGAATTGGCTGTAAATACATGGACTTATTTCTGGTTTCTCTATTCCGTTCCATTGGTTTGGGTGTCTGCCTGTTTCTACTATTAATATTACACTTGTTTTGTTACTATAGCCTTGTGATATATTTTGAAGTCAGGCAGTGTGATAATTCCAGCATGGTTCTTTTTGCTGAGGACTGCATTGTCTATCATGGGTCCCATATAAATTTTAGGATTAGTTTTCTATTTATGCGAAGAATGTCATTGGTATTTTGACAGGGATAGCATTGAATCTATGAATTGCTTTGAGTAGTAGGGTCATTTAACAATATTATTTCTTCTGATTAATGAGCATGGGGTATCTTTCTATTTGTTTTTTACTCTTGTTTTTTGCTCTTCAATTTCTTTCATCAGTGTTTTCTTGGTCAATGATATCTCATTGAAAGGTCTTTCATCTCCTTGGTTAAATTTATTCCTGAGTATTTTATCTTTTTGTGAGCATTATAAATAGCATTGCCTGAGCAATTTCTTTCTCAGCTAGTTCATTATTAGTCCATAAAAACAGTGCTGATTTTTGTATGATTATTTTGTATCTGGCAACTTTATTGAATTTTATCATTTCTAGTAATTTTGGGGTGTAGTCTACAGGTTTCTCTCTAATATAAGATTATATTATCTGCAGAGAGGGACAATTTTATTTTTTCTTTTTCAATTTAGGTACTTTTTTTTTTTTGAGACGGAGATTCGCTCTTGTTACCCAGGCTGGAGTGCAATGGCGCGATCTCGGCCCTCTGCCTCCTGGGCTCAGGCAATTCTCCTGTCTCGGCCTCCTGAGTAGCTGGGATTACAGGCACGCGCCACCATGCCCAGCTAATTTTTTGTATTTTTAGTAGAGACGGGGTTTCACTATGTTGACCAGGATGGTCTCCATCTCTTGACCTCGTGATCCACCCGCCTCGGCCTCCCAAAGTGCTGGGGTTACAGGCTTGAGCCACCGCGCCCGGCCAATTTAGGTACTTTTATGTCTTCTCTTTGCCTGATCACTCAGGCTAGAGGTTCAAATATTATGTTGAATAACAGTGGTAAAAGTAGGCATCCTTCTCTTGTTCCAGTTCTTAGAAAAATGGCTTTCAGCTTTTCATCATTCAGTATAAGTTTTGAGTTTCTCATATATGCCCTTTACTATTCCAAGTTTTGTTCCTTCAATATCTAGTTTATTGAGAGTTTTTATCATGAAAGAATGTTGACTCTTATTTAATGCTTTTTCTGCATCTGTTGAGATACTCATACAATTTTTTTATTTAATTCCATTATGTGATATATTAAATTTATCGATTTTCATACATTGATCTAGCCTTATATTATTGGGATAAATACCACTTGCTCATTGTCTATTGTCTTTTTTATGTGTTTTTGGATTTGATAGCATTTTGTTGAGGAATTCTGTAACTGTGTTTCTCAGGAATATTGACTTATAGTTTCTTTTTTAATTGTTTGCTTGTTCACATTTGCTTTCCAGATAATGCTGGCCTCACAGAAGGAGTTAGGAAGAACTTCCTTCTGTTTAACTTTTTGCACAAGTTTGAAAACAATTGGTGTTAGTTTGTCTTTATAAGTTTGGTAGAATTCAGCAGTAAGCCACCTAGTCCTTCGCTGTTCTTTGCTGAGAGAATTTGCATTACTGATTCAATTTTCTTACTCAATATTGGCCTGTTGACTTTTTTTTTTTCTGGTTTAATCTTGATAGGTTTTATATGCCCAGGAATAAATCTATTTTCTCTAGGTTTTCCAATTTGTTATCTTATAGTTGTTGCTAATAGTTTCTGATGATCCTTTGTATTTCTGTGGTATCAGGTGCAATGTCTCCTTTTTTATTTCTTATTTTATTTATTTGTGTCTTCTCTATTTTTTCCCTTGGTTCATCTAGCTAGTGGTTTATCAATTTTGTTTATAGTTTTAACATATCCACTTTTTGTTTAAAAGGACCTTCAGATTTTTTTAGTCTTTTTTTTTTTTTTTTTTTGGTCTAAGCTAGCTGAGATTTTATTTTGGACCAAAAAAAAAAAAAAGCCAATTGAATTGTTTTCCAGCTGGAGGCATGGGCAAAGAGGGGTCCCCAGGCAGTAAACTCCCCACGGGTGGGCTGAGGGCTAGGGCTGAGCGTCGAGTGGGTCTCCTGTTCCCTGTCCTCCCCTGCACAGTGGCCTCCCTCCCAGGCTCTGGGTCAGCTTCAGGAGGGGCAGGCTGGGAGGGGCTGTTGCAGCTGTTCACTTGGGCAGGATGTCAGAGGACTCGGACACCAGCCTCCCATCGCGGGTCTCAATCTTCTTCACAACCACAGCCTTGGTGGAGCTGGTGCGGCTGAAGGTGGAGCCCCCGCCAGAGCCAAGCTGGAGCCCAGGCTGTAGCTGAGGCTGGGGCTTGTGAGGCCCCCATACGCAGAGCTCAGACCACCTGCATAGCCGCTGGTGGTTTTCGTGTGGATACTCATGTTCTGCATCCCGGACTCCAGCCGGCTCTCCTCGCCCTCCAGTAGCTTGAGGTAGGTGGCGATCTCGATGTCCAGGGCCAGTTTGACATTCATCAGCTCCTGGTAGTCACGCAGCTGCCGTACCATGTCCTGCTTGGCCTGCTGCAGGGCTTCCTCCAGCTGCTGCTGCTTGGCACGAGCATCCTTGAGCTCCTGCTCCCCACGATGCTCAGCATCTAAAATGGCGGCCTCCAGGGAAGCCCTCTGGCCTTTGAGGCCCTCGATCTCAGCCTGGAGCCGGCTGATGTTCCAGTTCATCTCGGAGATCTCAGTCTTCGTACGCCGCAGGTCATCCCCATGCTTCCCAGCCAGCTTCTGCAGCTCCTTGTACTTGATCTGGTATACGCTCTCTGCCTCAGCCCAGCTGCGATTGGCAATCTCCTCGTACTGCTCCTTGACCTCAGCGATGATGCTATCCATGTCCAGGGAGCGGCTGTTGTCCATGGACAGCACTACAGACGTGTCGGAGATCTGGGACTTCAGCTTCCGGATCTCCTCTTCATATAGCTGCCTGAGGAAGTTGATCTCGTCAGTCAGTCCTTCCAGGTGAGACTCCAGCTCTACCTTGTTCATGTAAGCTTCATTAGTCTTTACTGTATTAATTCTGCTGTGCTTTTTATTATTTCTTTGTGTCTACAAATTTTGAGTTTGGCTTGTATATACTTTCTACTTCCTTGAGGTGCATCATTAGGTTACTTACTTAAAATATTTCTGCTTTTTAATGCAAGTGTTTATTGCTATAACCTTCCCTCTTAGCACTGCCTTTTCTATTTCCCATAGGTTTTGATATGTTTTGTTTCTATTTTTGTTTGTTTCAATAAAGATTTTTATTTTCTTCTAAATTTCTTCATTGACTCATGGTCACTGAAGCATATTTGTAAATTTCCATCTGTTTGTACAGTTTCTTAAGTTATCTTGTTATAGATTTCTAGTTTAATTAAAGCGTGGTTTGAAAAGTTACTTGATATGATTTCCATTTTTACAAATTTGTTAAGATTTGTTTTGTGTCCTAACATATTGTCTATTCTAGAGAATGTTCCACTTGCCAATGAAAATATGTGAATTATGAATTTATTGGATAAAATTTTCTATAAATGTTTGTTAGGTCCATTTGGTTTATAGTGCAGATTAAGTCCCATGTTTCTTTGACAATTTTTTTTTTTTTTTTTTTTTTGGTCTAGACGATATATCCAATGTTGACTGTGGGTGTTGAATTCTCCAGTTACATTTGTATTGTGGTTTATCTATTATGTCACCTCTTGTAAATGAGGGATATGTGTTTCATATATCTGGATGCTCTGTTGTGTACATACATATTTAAAATTGTTATATCTTCTTGCTGGGTTGCTTCTTTTATTTTGTAGAATGACTTCCTTTGTTTCTTTTTATGTTTTTTGACTTAATGTCTACTTTGTGTAAGTGTAGCTACTCCAGCATGCTTTAGATTTCTGTTTATGTAGAATATTTTTTTCCGTCTCTTCACTTTAAGTCTTTGAATTTCTATACAGATGAAGTGAGTTTCTTGTAAGCAGCCTATATTTAGGTCTTGTTTTTTTTAAATGTATTCTACTAGGCTATGTATTTTATTGAGGAAATTTAAGCCATTTACATTCAAGCTTATTACTGATAAGTGACGACTTACTCCTGTCACTTCATTAATTGTTTTCTGATTGTTTTGTATGTCTTCCTTTCTTTCTTCCTTTTTTATTGTTTGCCTCTACCATTTGGTGGGTTTTGTGTGTGTGTACTAATAATGTTTACCTCTTTTCTCTTTTTTATTTGCTTTTCTGTTCTATTAGTGAGGTTTTTTTAAAAATTTTTGTGTGTTTTTATAATGCTGTATGTTATTCTCTGATTCCAGATGTATGTCTTCCTTACTTATTTATTGTAGAATATGTATAGGTGTAAAATTCTCTCAGTTTTTGTTTGCCTATGAAAGACTATTTCTTCCTTATTTTTGAAGGATAGTTTTCTTAGGTGTATTTAGAATTCTTTACTGACTTTGTTTTCATCCAGCATTATAAATACAGCATCCCATTATCTCCTGTCCTATAAGTTTTATGCTGAGAAATCCTGTGTTAATCTAATGGAGAGACCAGTATACATGATTTTACACATTTCTTCTTCTGTTTTTCAAATTCTGACTTTGTGTTTGGCTTTTGACAGTTTGAGTATAACATGCCTTAGAGAAAACCTTTTTGTGTTGAATCTATTTGGAGATCTTGGAGCTTCTTGTATCTGGATGCCTATATATCTTGCTAAACTTGTGAGGTTTTCAGTTATCATTTTTTAAAAATGGATTTTCTATGCCTTTGCCCATCATTTCTCCTTCTTTGTCTCCCAAAATTTGAAAACTGGTCACTTTATGGTGCCCCATATTTCACATAGGCTTTCCCTATTTTTTTGTTCTTTTTTATTATTATTTTTTGTCTGACTGGGTTGTTTAAAAAGCACTGCATTCAAGTATTGAAATTCTTTCTTCTGCTCAATCTAGTGTAGTGTTAAAGCTCTTGATTATATTTTTATTTTATTTCTTACAATCTTCAGTTCTAGGATTTCTGTTTAGTTTTTTTATGATTTCTATTTCTCATTCAGATTGTAAATTATTTTTCTGATTCCTCTTTATTATTCATCTGTGTTCTCTTTTATCTCACAGAGTTTCTTTAATATTATTTTGAATTCATTTTTAGGCATTTCATAGATTTCCTTTCCACTGGAATATTTTATTGAAGAATTATTGTGTTTCTATGGAGATTTATTGTTCCTTTATCTTTCATGTTTCCTGTGTCTTTACATTGATATCTTCATTTTTCTAATTTTATAAATTGGCTTTCTAAGAAAATGACTTATTTCTATACATATATCTATAGTTTTGGTTGGGTAATGTTTTTTGTCTTTGATTCTGAATGGATACAGTTGTGTAGCCTTCATATAATTTCTCTGGCTGTAATCAGTGTTTGTGATGTCTGTGAGTTCCTCAGTGGCTTAGGCTGTGGTTTTTAATGAAGGCTGTGGTGAAGCTTTGCTGGGGATGAGAATGCCTAGCAGTCCCATCCTCAGACATTGGTGGTGGTGGGCCAAAGCTTTTAGTCTTCAGGCTTCTGGACACTGTGCATGAGCACTGGTAGTGTTGAATTAAGATGGGCTTATCCTTGGGCATTCCAGTCATCATGTTTGTGTGCTGGTAGTGGTCGATTGGGAGGGCAGGACTAGGTCCCCCAAGAAGTATGAAAATAGTCAGCATTGGCAGTAGCAGTGGTAGGGCAACCCTCAGCTTCCAAGTAGGTTACACAGCTACCAGTAGTAGAGGCACTTAGCTAGATAGGCAATCATTATACTGCTAAGTGGTATGCAACGTTCAGTGCTGACATTACCAATAGCAGGCAGGGTGGACCAGACCTCAGGTCCCAGGCCCCAAGATGCACATATGAACACCAACAGCAGACAGGGTGGGTCCATCCTTATGGCCCTGGATGACAAGCACTTGTACTGCTTGTGGTGAGCAAGACATGCCTATCCCCACCACCACAGGCAACACCTGTAGTCAGCAGTGGTAAGTATGGTGGGACTGTATTCAGGCTCTTAGGCAATATTCATGTGTGCCAACAGTTGCAGGTAACAAGGCAAGTTGATCTCCAGACCCATGGATGATACATCTGTGTAACAGTGGCAGTGAGATGTGTGGTCTTTTCCTCAAGCTTCTTGATATTTTGCATGGGTGATGTCTGCAATGAGCAATGGAGATAAATCCTCTGGTCCTTGGATGGCACATCTAGATGCTAGTGATTATGGTGGTGGGTGAGAAGGGCCTGTCTTCAAGACACATAGATTGTGCATCCCAGCATTGGCAGGCATGACAAATCTGTTCTCAGGCCCCAGGGTAGCTTGCAGGCTGGTCAGTCCCTAGTCCTCCTGAAGGTGGATGCAAGAGTGTGGAAGCCCTGCTGTTGAGGGGTGGTGCAGTTGCTGTCATTAGCAGTAACCTTGGGCAGGTGGCTCTAAGAAGTACATGCTTTGGCTCACTTTGTCCCGGGGCAGCCTCCCTGTTGTTCTAAACTTTTAATTTCCTGAGGTTAGGGCATGACATGAGCTAGAGTGCTGAGGACATAACCACACAGCTGGGTCTAGCCAGTATTGTGATGCTGCAGCCCTCTTGGTGGAAGTCCTTAATCATATATGCTTAGAAAGCATCTAAGTATCTACCATGCCATTTGACAGATCCTGCCTCTACAAATTTATATATCAAGACACTGAGGGCCAGCAGTGTCTTTTGCCCCAAATTAATCTCCTTATTAGCAGAGCTTCAGCTGAACCACAGTCTCCTGACAGTTGTATGTGCTTTCATGTTGAAAAGACAGACCAAGAGTGAATGTAAATTCAACACAAAAGACATAAAGAGAGAGAAAATAGCCTTGTTCACAAAATCCAAAATAAGAGAGCTTAAAACCTTTTTCGTTAATACCTGCAAGACCACAAAGTTTTATTTTACACAGCAAATAGTGGTTTTATATAACTGTTATTTCAAGAAGTAACATAGAATAAAATATTCAAACAAAATCCAAAACGGTTTAGGTAGTCATAGAATATAAATTAATAATAAGCTGATATTAAAGAAAGCTAAGAAGGGAATAACATATGGTGCAAACAGGAGTGGACCACAGATTCTTGAGTTATAGACCTGAATTCTTCCCAGTCACTGAGCCAACTTGGCACCGTAAGCAAAATTCATTTTTTCTATATGTCAAATATGGAGGGATTAGACAAAACCAGCATTTTTCAAAATGTGTTCTTTAGAATATATATGTGTATATATATACATATATGTATTATAGTTTTATTTGGCACTTATCACATCTAGGTCTTATAGCACCTTTAGTCTTTTGTTTATTTTTTATTTTTTATTTTTTATTTTTTATTTTACTTTAGGTTCTGGGGTACATGTACAGGTCAGGCAGGGTTGTTGCATAGGTGCATACTATATCTGGCAATTCTCCCCATGTTATCCCTCCCCATCCTTCTCACCCCTCACTGTCCTTCCCCTAGCACCCCCAACTGCCCCCAGTGTGTGTGCTCCTCTCCCTGAGTCCATGTGTTCTCATTGTTCTGTCAAACTTTATTTCACACAATATTTTTCAAACATATCTAATCACAGAATTTCTTTTTCTTAAAATATTTACTAATATCATGTAGAGATACTATTACATGGAACCTCTTTTTGGGTAAGTATACTCTTCTTTTGAAGGCCCTGCTGATGATTAAATCTGAGCTGGCACTCATTCTATGGTATAATGTGCTTTTGATATAGAATATATTACAGGATTGTAGACCAAGCATGGTGGCTTACGTTTCACATCTATAATCCCAGCACTTTGGAAGGCAAAGGCAGGCAGATCACATGAGGTCAGTATTTCAAGACCAGCCTGGGAAACACAGTGAGACCCCATCTCAACTAAAAATGCAAAAATTAGCCAGGTGTGGTGGTGGGCACCTGTAATCCTAGCTACTCGAGAGGCTGAGGCAGGAGAATTGCTTGAAACTGTGAGGTGGAGGTTGCAGTGAGCTGAGATCACACCACTGTACTCCACCCTGGGTGACAGAGTGAGACTTCATCTCAAAATATATCACAGGAATGTGTTTGGAGGAATAATATATACACAGACACATACATATACACATATGTGTATATGTGTATGTATATGTACACATGTGCATAACATACAAACACACCTATGCCATATATCTTCCATTTGTTCCTCAAAATCAACTTCCAAGGTGGATGACCTAATTGGACTTCATCTTCTAGATTCTTGTGTTCTCTGGGTTCAACCAACTGGAGGCACTCTAAGAAAACTGGATAAAGGACAACGAGGTCAGCATTATTATTGCCTTGGTTTTCTCTCTGAGAACTTGGCCTGTTTGGCTTAAATCTGTAAATTGAAAAACCCTGCTTCTTTCAAGGTTGCCAACTCTACAGAATTGCCTCTTCTTACCAATACTAGCATTTGCTCCCTCCCCTAGTCCTCTCCTAGAAGTGATAACAGCTCAAGATCCGCTGTCTTGGTTGATTTTTCTATCCCTTGTTTCTCCCTCATATCTATTCCCTTGTTTACAAAGGGGCTATTTACAAATTACAAACACACCTGTGCCATATATCTTTCATTTTTTCCTCAAAATCAACAAAGTAAGTTTGTAAATAGCCCCTTTGTAAAGAAGCCTGGTAGAAATTATCCGATTTTGAGTGTCCCATCTTCTTCTGCTTGGGACCTTAACTAATCTAATGTTTTCAGCAAGTTTAGCTTGAAGTTCACTTGGAGTCTCCAGGTGGCGATATACAAAAGTGGAGAATTGGATCAATGAGTTTGGAGCTCAAGAGAGATAACTAAAGTTAAAGACATGATACTCATTTGTTGTGGGAGGACCTTGAAGCTGTGGCAGAGAAGATAATTGTCCAACAAGAATGTAGAGCAAAACAAAGACTCGAAACAGAAGAAAGCCTGCAAAGAAGGAATATTAACATAATTCCTACAAAGGGGAATTATTTAACATAAGAATATGGTTGTTTAATGAGAGAGAACCCAGACAAAAAGAAGATGGATAATTTTAAGGAATATTTTATTTTATCCAGATCATCCCTACCTGTTACAACACTTTCTAGGAACTTTGAGTGTGGGCATCTTTCAGATTCTGGTGGTACTTAACACTTTGCTGGATGCACCCTGCCACCTGGGATATCTCTGACATCTTGCCTTTCTCTGTGTCCATAATGATTCCTTCTCTTGATTTACACATTCTCCCTACAGATCTTAACACAACTGATGAAGCTGTGATCAAACTACTTCAGGAAGAAAAATATATTTTCTCTTAACATTTTATGTTGATTTTATCAACCAACTTCTGAGATCTGGGATTGTTCCACTGCCTTTCTATATACCACAAACTGTATCATTGCAGTGGTCCATGAATAAGCAATTACCAGGGGATACTTTCATTTCCATTCTTGCTATGATAGAAAAAGTATTCTTGCCAAAATATTCTATGGAAAAGTTTACAAGAAGATGCAGCATAGAGTTTTTAAAAAGCTTCTGGCTTAGCAATTAGGAAATCTGGGTTTTAGATATGAAAATGAACTAAACGTCAAAGTAATTTTGGACCTTAGTATTATTTTTTTTATTAGTTTGTTTGTTTTTGTTGCGGTTGTCGTTGTTGTTTTTAATCTAGAACATGAAAGAATTGGTCTAGACTGGTATTTTTCAATATGTTTTCCTTGGAGCCCTAGGTAACTACTTCAGAAAGCACTTCAGGAAGCAATGGGAAATTGAGAAGGTGGGCTCTTGACCAAGGATATAATTTGCATATTTTTCCCCTCCAAGTCTTATGTTGAAATGTAATCCCCAGTGTTGGAGATGGGGCCTAGTGGAAGATGTATTCTAAAGGAGAATCCTTCATGAACGGCTTAGCATCATTCTTGCTATAATGAGTGATTTTTCACTTTGAGTTCATGTGAGATCTGTTAAAAAAGAAATGTGACACCTTCTTCTCTCTTTCTTGCTCCCACTCTTGTCATGTGATGTGCCTGCTCCCCATTTGCCTTTCCACCATGATTATAAGCTTCCTAATGTCCTCATAAGAAGCAGATTCTGGCACTATGTTTCCTGAACAATTTGCAGAACCATGAATCAATTAAACCTTATTTTCTTTATAAATTACACAGTCCCAGGTATTTTTATAGCAATTCAAAAACAGACTAATAAAAAAAAACTGGTACTAAAAATATCTGAAAATGTGTAAGTGTCTTAGAAACTGAGTAGTGGGAAGAGACAGAAAGAGTTTAGAGGGCTCAGGAGAAGACAGAAAAATGAGAAAAAGTTTGAAACCAAATGGATCCAAATGGTCATGACAAAATTTCTGATAGAAACATGTTCAGTGAACTCCAGACTGATGAGGTTTCAGATGGAAATGTAGAAGTTATTGGAAACTGGAGTGAAAGTCACCCAGGTTACACCATAGAAAAGAATTTGGCTGCATTATGTCCAAGTCCTAAAGATCTATTGAAGTTTGGGCTTCAGAGTGATTACCTAGGGTATCTGGCAGAATAAATTTATTTATTTTATGTTTTATTTTAATTGTTTTGGGGACACAGGTGGTTTTTGGTTACATGCATGTGTTCTTTAGTAGTAAATTCTGAGATTTTAGTGCACCTATCACCCGAGCAGTGAACACTGTTCCCAAAATATTGTCTTTTAACCCCCTCCCAAACTCCTTCCCCAGAGTCCCCACAGTCTATTATATTGCTCTGTATTTTTTTGCCTCATCATAGTTTAGCTCCTGTTTATAAGTAAGAACATAGGACATTTTTGTTATTCCTGAGTTACTTTACCTAGAATAATGACTTGTGGTTTCATCACAGTTGCTGCAGGAAACATTATTTTTCCTTTCCTGAATTCTTTTTATGGCTGAGTAATATTCCATGGTGTATATATACAAATTCTTTATCTACTCATCAGTCAGTGGGTACTTAGGTTGGTTCCATGTCCTAGCATTTGTGAGTTGTGCTCCTATAAACATGCATGTGCATGTATCTTATTCATATAATGATGGTATAAGAAATTTCTAAGCAACAAAGCATTCAAGAGGTGGTCTGTCTACCTCTAACAGCCTATGATCTGATATGGAAACAAAGAAATGACTTAAATTTGGAACTTACATTTAAAAGGGAATCAGACCGTATAAGTCTGGAAAATTTGCAGCCTGACCTTGTGGTAAAGAAAGACTTCAAGCAGGCTGTGAAACAACAACTTGCTAGAGAAACCTAACATGACTGAAAGGGAGCCCAGTGCTAATATCCAACACAATGAGAAAAAGACCTGGAAGGCATTTCAGAAGTCTTCAGAACAGCCCTTCCCATCACAGGCCAGAGACCTAGAAGGAAAAAATGGTTTCAGTGGCCTGCTTGGCCTTAGGACGCTGCTTCTCACATCCTGCATCTCCTGGCTCTAGCTTCAGCTCAGAAGGACCCAGCTATGGCTCAAGCCACTGCTTCAGAGAGTGCAAGTTATAAGCCTTGTCAGATTCCACATAGTATGAAGCCTGAAGGTACAGCCAACACAAACATGAAGTAGGCTTGGCAGCTTCCACCTAGATTTCAGAGGATGTGTGGAAACCCTGGGTGCATGCTTCAGGGGCAGATCTACTGCAATGAGCCTCTAATAGGGCAGAACTAAGAGGAAATGTGGGGTTGGAGCACCCACACAGAGTCCCCACCAGAGAACCACCTAGTGAACCTATGAGAAGGGTGACCCCATCCTTCAGATCTAAGGATGGTAAAGTTAGCAGTGTTTTTCATTCTCAGCCTGAAAAAAGCCCCAGGCATTGGATTACAATCCATCAGAGCAGTCACATGGGCTGCATCTAGCAAAGCTACAGGGGCAGAACTGCCCAAGATATGGGAGCCCACCTCTCACACAAGGGCCCTGGATGTGGGAGTCAAGGGAGATTATTTTAGAGCTTTAAAATCTAATGACTGCCATATCTGGTTCTTAGGGTTGTGTGGGGCACTTTGCCCCTTTCTTTTGACTGATTTCTCTTTTTTGAAATGGGAATGTCTATTGAATGCCTGTATCACAATTCTACCTTGGGAGTAAATAACTTGTTTTTCATTTCACAGGCTCATAGGTAGAAGAAACACCTCCACATGAGACTTTGGACTTTGGGTTCAGGACTTGGGACTTTTGAGTTCAGGCTGGAAAGTTAAGACTTTGTGGGACAATTGGAAATGTATGATTTTATTTTGCAAAATGAGAAGGACATGATATTTTAGGGGGAGGGGCTCGATTATATAGTTTGAATATTGTCCTCTCCAAATCTCATCTTGAAATGTAATCCCCTTTATTGGAGTTGCAGTCTAGTTGGAAGTGTTGGATCATGGAGGAGAATCCCTCATGAATAGCTTAGCACCATTCTTACTGTAATCAGTGATTTCTTGCTTTGAGTTCACAAGTGATTTGGTTGTTTAAGAGTGTGACATTTTCCCATCTTCTCTCCATTGCTCTTGCTCTCACCATGTAACATGCTTCCTTCCCCTTCACCTTTTGCCATGATCATAAGCTTCCTGAGGTCCTCATCAGAAACAGATGCCAGCATCATGCTTCCTGTACAGCCTGTGGAACCATAAGCCAATTCAACTATTTTCTTTATACATTACCAAGCCTCAGGTATTTCTTTATAGCAATGCAAAAATTGACTAATACTGCCCATATACCCACTTTTCCAGAGCACCTTTGCTTTTTCTCTTATAGACATTCAATTGCATGTAAGATTTTATTTGAATCAAAGGCTTCATTACGTACCCAACCAACCAACCAAAACACCCTGGATGATTTCTTGAGGTCCCTTCTAAAGATTACAGTCTAGAAGTTTAAAGATGGGAGCAGAGATAAGAGTGTGTTACCTAAAAAGTTTGCTTTCTGAGATACTTCCTGCTCCCAGGTATAGTCATTCTTTGGGCAGAGAAATGCCACAGCTGACTAAACTTAGTCTCTTGGTGCTGGTATTGCCTTAGTCTGTCTTAATCCCATATGTCCAGTTACGTGGTGGCAGAAAGGGGGAGCCTAGATTTTATTATAGTGTGCTTCTTGTCCCTCTCCCACAGTGCATTATTCAGGGCTATGTGGGAGAGGGGTATTATTTAGGTAAGATGGGCCAAGATTCAAAACTAGAAAGCAAACTCAAAACATTTCTCTCACAAAACTGTGGTCTCTAATCTCTTCATCTTTATTTATTCTTCTGTTAATTTTGTGGTTGGAACAAGTCTAAATATAAATACAATCTCCCCCAGATGGCCATCCTTTTCAGCCAGAGTCCAAAGTACAGGGAACTGTGTTGTTGTCACCATTTGCTTTACATCTGGAATCTCAAAAGCAGATGAAGCAAGGGTAAGCCACGGCCTGTGTCTCCTAACAGAAATTCTGATATGAGGCTGCTGAAGCCTGAACCAGAGGAGAAAAATAAAGAGAGAATATTCTTTGTTTTAGCAAGGAAAGTGATACACAAGCAACAGACCTCCAAAGAAGATATGAATTGCTTGGCAGAAATGTGGTTTGCAAGACCAGTCAGAGGGAGAAACCAAATAAGAACTCTCAGAAATTAGATTTTAGCTGACGATAACCTCCATGTCAGAGGATCCAAAAAGTGATTTCCTTGTCAAGACTTCTGCCTTTTCCCACTATTTCTCCTCGACTGTCCTTACAGAGGTACTTGGGGAGAAAAGAATGGATCTTAAGAGTGAAATACCTTTTGGCTCTGTGACATCAATATTCTAATTTGTCCAGATACCACAACTTTTGAACATGGTGTCAGAAATAATTCAAGTTCACTGCAATAAACACTGACATAAATGCTTACTAAGTGCCATACACTGTGTGTTAGGCCAAGAAGTTCACAGCTTAAAAGGAGAAAGGGTAAACACAATTTCAACACAAAGCATACGTGGAATCATAGTGATCCAAATAATATCTTGCAGAAGCATAATGGAGAGACACTCAACTTAAAGACACATTTCATAGAACATGAAATCCAGACAGAAACAGAGAACATGCAGTCTAGCTTCTTCTTTGTATAGACTGAAAAACTGATGTCAGAATACTGAAGAGACTTGTCCAAGTTTACAGAGCCAGCCAGTGGCTGAACTGGACTTCTAGTTTAGAGAATCAGACTCAGTAACTCTTCTGCCGTTCTGCACAGATAATAAACTTTTGAACCTTTCCTTCCTTCGAAGTGGGCATTTTGATCTGCAAATTATCCCAGTACTCTGAGGAAATATTAAAAAAAAAAAACATATAGAAGAAGCTGGTGAAGTTTCTGTAGTGTGAAGGACATGCTTGTTGATTGCCTTGAAAAGCAGATTTTATCTGTCTCGGTGTGTCCTTTCCTTTCTTATGATGGGATCCAAATGAACAGCCGTCACATAGAAATATACTATTACTTAATTGTGTAGCAGGACTAGGGGCCCCAGGTTTATTATCCCTAGAAGGAGTGGAATTCAGGTTGGGAAAAAGACATCTTGGGTCCCCTTATCTCTCTCCCACACTAGGAGTTGTAGTTTCTAACACTCTCAGGGCAAGACAATGGTAGAGAAGTTTCCTAATATAATTACATAAAAGGTTTCATATTCCAGCCAGGCACAGTGGCATGCACCTGACATCCCAGCTACTTGGGAGGCTGAGGCAAGAGGATTGCTTGAGCCCAAGAATTTGAGACCAGCCTAGGCAATATAGCAAGACCTTATCTCTAAAAAAAAGTTTAATATTCCTATTAGGTGGTCATTCAACACCTTTGCAAACATCTTCAGTAACAGTCTCCACTAGCTTCACAGATAAATATTTCCATCTCAGAATAAATCTGATAGAAAGCACTGTCTTATGGCCAATAGACAGACATCTGATTCCCTAAAGTTTCCTCCCTCTGAGGACATTCTCATGAGGTTGGTATCCTCTGGCTTTCAGAGATTTGAAGACCAAAATTACACCACTTGGAGTTTTCCCTTCTCCAGGATATACAATCTCATCCTTCAATTGTTCTTCATGAGATCTGGATTCTAGCCCTTTCCTTGACTGTAATGCTCTAGACTCATTCTTGTTTTAACTCAAGAAAAGCATGTGGGGAGATGTATTCTTTCATATGTTTCTGGTAAGATTGTTAATTGACAGAGATTCAGGACAGGATAATTTAGCAACATCTATGAATATTTTAAATGTGGATATACTGATTCAGGAACTGCACTTAAGACTGCATCCAACAAAAATAGCAGCATTGGTGGATGGATTGATAGATACATAGAGAGACAGATAGATAAAAGGTGGTATTTCTTATCACTGGAAAAATTTAAGTGCCCACTAAACAAGCATTGATTTAAAAATTTGCTATAACCATACTATGAAATAAAATGCTAGCATTGATGTGCTTGAAGTAGAGCTACTTTATACTATGGAAAGATGCCCAAGGTACATTAAGTGAAAAAAGTAAGTTGAAAATCAATATGCACTGGATGATTTCATTTTTGTAAAAGAAGTCCCACAAAAATTATATGTGGGTATATTTATATGAAAACATAAATTTTATAGGCATAGGAAGCATCTGGAGAGATACATACTAAATTACCTCTGAGATGCAAGCTTAAAGGGGAAATGGTGGTGGGGGAGATTTTTCTTCTTGATAAATGTCTATATTGGTTTCAATGAGAATGAATTACTTTTTAAATTAAAATAAATTGAGATGATAAAATAAGAGGATAGCTGAAGAAATCAAGTTGATCCATCCCTTCTACTTTCTCATTTATTACAGTCATCCCAGGGATATCTGTACAAAGACAGGTATAACAAAGAGTTTACTGTGAACTCTAGAGCCAGACTGCCTGGGTTAAAATTCAAATTGTGGCAAAGTTACTTTATAAATCAGTTTCCTCCTTTTTGAAACAGGAATAAACATTATTCTTATCTCAGGATGTTGTTCTGAGGATTAAATAGTTTAATACATGTAAAATACTTAAATCATGACTGGCACACAATAAAAGTTTAATAGATATAAGTATCAATATAATTCTTATTGTCTTATAATCAATTACATTATATACTCTCAGTTGCCAAGACTTTAAATAATCATTATCCTTAACTCCTTCCTTTTCTTCACTCTTCACAATAAGTCAATTACCATGTCCTGAATTCTATTAGGTCAAGCTGTATCCAATTCTTATTTCTGAAGAACAGAAAGGGTTGAATATCAGTCATGTTCCATTGTTCAACCTAATACCTTCCCACGACTTAAAAATAATTCTCATTATTTTCCTACATTGGGACACTAGGCTTGGACTATTACAGCAGTCAGTATTGTAATTGACCTCCCTAATACCTGGTTCTTTTCTTACACTAACCTGACTTACATGCATACTCCTGATGGAGTTATGACCCTAAAACTACTGATCATGCTTCATCCTGCTCACAGGCTACCAATGACGTCCTACTGATCACTAATTAACAAAAGCATGTTTCATTCATTTTTCTGACAATGTGTATATAACAGGTAATCTTCACATGTATAATACGCTCTCATGGACTTACTCTGATTTTGGCTTACCCCAAAACAAATTATGCAGGGAAGTGAAGCACATTCACCACAAATTTTTGATGTGTTATTCATAGAAGCATTTTATAAAAATGTGAGTAATGAAATCAAAATTTAAATTAACTTGGCCACTTTGAATGATACCAGAAGGTATTTACCTGATAACATTAAGTGTTTTAAAATAACTCAGAGATGATTTTATTTCTTTTAAAGAGGAACAAAGTTGATGGAAATAACTTGTAAACTTCTGGACAGCTTGCTCATGATTTTATTTTAAATGTATCTTTAACATGTTTGGAACCATTGATCAAGTTAACCATGACTAGACCCTACGTCCAACAGGGCATTGTGGTTTGCAATTGTTTTTCTCAGCAGCCCAACTGAGTTTGAAATGTATAAAACTGTCTTTTTGTTTATAATATTGTACACAGTGTATATTCATTAAACACTTATTACATAGCTGGTACTGTGCTATTCTGGATCTTATTAACAGCAACATTCATAGTCTCATTTTCACTCAGTGGGCAGTGGGCATCCTTTATTTATCTATCCTTGCCTTCTCTCTAATAGGAAATGTACCCAAGTGTAAGGTAAAAAAGAAAAATATATAAGTTACTGTAAAGTTATAGCCTATAAGCCCTACAACTTTCAAGTCCTTACAATCATAGTCACCCACTGTAGAATGATTAGGTTAGTATAAGGGTGAGAGTTTTAGGTAACTCTCAGTAAGCTAGCTTATAACTCCACCCAACCCCATCTCTTATTCAAGAAAGCACATTGGAAAACAAGTTAGTAAAGATGATCTTATTGTAAGATAACTCTGAATCTACTTAATTTTCCTTTCTGGTAAATCATTTGCAAACTTTGGTACTTTAACTTTTATGGGTAACAGATTACTTTCGACACATCAGTGCATTACAACACTGGTCTGGTCTTCTGAATAAAGTCCAAGGCCTTTTGGCTGGCCTTCAGGAGTGGCTGTGCTCTGACCCTCACATTTTATGAGTACCTTTCCCATATCTATTGCTCTAAAGAAATGGATCTCTTCACTGCTCTCTATCCACACTAAGCCTTGGTGCTTTCTCTTCACACCAAGGACTAGTGTTTGAGGCAGAATTTAATCTCAGGCAGGTAGTCTGGCTCTGGAATTTGGGTATTTAACAAGTACATTCTAATGCCTCTCATATAATCATTGCATTATAGTACTTTCTGTAAGATACAGGAGGAAGGCAGAATGTCTCTTTCATGTGCATTTTTGTCCTCTATGGAAATGTGAATGCAATAGGTCTATTCAGTTAATATGGATTGAATAAATACTCTATTTTGCTGGGATGGTAAAAAATGTAAGCAGCCTTTAAAAATAAATACATTAAAGTTTAGGGAAGCTGCATTAAAAATTGAGCCCAATGTATTTTTATATTAGACGCTGTGGCAAACCAAAAAGACTACTGGAGATAAGAAAACAAACTTTGTCCTGTGAATTAACTGTTTATTGCTTCACAAAGATTACAGGTGGCTTCTAGCATAGCTACTCCTTCAAGTTAAAAAGTTAAAATCTCTAGAACTACAAGGCAATTTACAAAGCCATTGCACTTAAATTTTACTGCTTCATGTATAATATGTTTTATTTCTTCAGTTTACTAGTTATTTGACACTGAGTTGAATGTCTGGGCTTTTCTATCCCCATCTGTAAAATGGAAATAAACCCTCTACAAGATTGTTGTAAGGATTAAATATCATAATGTATATAAAACACCCAGTCCAGTGCTTGGCATTTATTAGGGGCCCCAAACATAGTAGTTTTTAACCTCATCCTGTCTTTTCACTGAGATTACAAAATTCTAGCACAGGCCTTATCATAGGGGAAGATCATAGTACATACTAGAATACATAGGCTTTGGGGAGGCAAAATTGAAACCTCTAGAATGTTAAGCGGCAATTCAGTGTGTGATTTTTTTTCTTTAAATCTGGAAGTCATCACTGCCTATTCTTGTCACTAACTCCTCACACCAAATATAGCACCAGGTCTTACCTATTTTACCTCCTGAATATCTCAAATAGGTTCCCTTATTTGTAAACCCTCACTGTTTCTCACCCAGATGGTTGCAACAGCCTTCTAGTTGGTCTCCTTCTTGGTCTTGTTCTACGTGATTCCACTCTCCACACTTGCCAGAGTCTTTCTAAAATTCAAATCTAATCATGTCACTCTCTGGATTAAAACACTTTGGTAATTCTTCATCATGCTAATGGCAAAATAAAAGAAAAACTCCTTAATGTGACTTGCTATTCAGTTAAGTCCAAGCCCTACTTTTCTCTTTGGTCTTATCTCTGGCTCTTCCCATGCACAAACTGTATGATTTGGTACAACTGAATTACCTGGAATTCTACTGACAACAATTTATTATGTCTCTGTCTCTGTCTCTCCCCAGTCACTCTCTTTGTACATGCTTAAATGCCCCAAAACCCTTACAGTGGCCTAAAAGTCCTTATGTCTCTCTGCTTCATCCACTGTCTTCTTTGCTGTTTGTTGAACACATTGAACACACTCTAACTTTAGGGGTTTTGCACTTGCTGTTTCCTCTGCCTTAATTGCTCTTCCTCTACCTATATATATTGACCCATCAATTTCCTTCACATCACTGTTCAAACATTATCACAACTCTCTCTATAATAGCACTCCACCCCCTCACTCTTTACCCTGTACTTCTTATCTTCTTGCCTTGTTTACTTTTCTTCATACTATCCGATTCTACACATGTATGTGTATGTATGACCTGCTTCCAGAATATTTTCTACATGAGAGCGGAAACTAAATGTTATTTAAATTAGTGCAACTTTTGTTTTGAAATTTTTTCATTCCTATATTTCCAATCTTTTCCTGGGTAATGTCTATTTGATCTTCAGGTTACATCTTCTTTTGCAGCAAACAGCTGGGTTAGGCATACTTCCTCTGACCTTCCCCAGCTCCTGCTTTCTCTGTGACAACACTTACCATATTATTTCTCCGTAGAAAAGGTAAATGGGCCCAGATCATGGCAGTCATTGAATGCCACATCAGGCTGTTTGAATTTCATTCTATTCACTGTGAAATCATAGAAAAAATTATTCAGGGGGATAGGGATATTTTGTCTTGAAAGAATTTTTTGAAATATTTTTCTTTTTTTTTATTTTGTTTGCATTTTAGGTTTTGGGGTACATGTGAAGAACATGCAAGATTGTTGCATAGGTACACACACGGCAGTGTGGTTTGCTGCCTTCCGTCCCCTCACCTGTATCTGTCATTTCTCCCCATGCTATCTCTTCCCACCTCCCCACCCCCCCGTCCCTCCCCCATTTCCCCCCAACAGACCCTAGTGTGTAGTGCTCCCCTCCCTGTGTCCATGTGTTCTCATTGTTCAACACCCGCCTATGAGTGAGAATATACGGTGTTTGATTTTCTGCTCTTGTGTCAGTTTTCTGAGAATGATGGTTTCCAGGTTCATCCATGTCCCTACAAAGGACGTGAACTCATCGTTTTTGATGGCTGTGTAATATTCCATGGTGTATATGTACCACATTTTCCCTATCCAGTCTATCAGGGCATCTTTAACTTTTTTGTGACTTCAAATTTCCAACTGCTTCATAACCATTCCCACTTAGATTTCTCCTTGAAATACTGCAGCTCAGCTTTGTAACCACCCAGATTCAATACCTTAATATTGTCATTGACATAATTTGCATATTTCATTGTAACCAATTTTCTTATAGCCCTGTTAATTATTCCTTCACAGCAGCTCCAGACACATTCTCAATTCTGTATGCTTCAAGTTCTTTTTTTCTTTGTTTCAGTCTTTATTTCCCTGTCCATAGAGGGAAATATTTCAATGAAATATTTTTCTGGTCGCACTGTGCAAGATATATTAAAGGAGAGCAGGGAGAGCAGAGATCTCTATGGACAAGGAAATAAAGACTGAAACAAAGAAAAAAAAACTTGAAGCATACAGAATTGAGAATGTGTCTGGAGCTGCTGTGAAGGAATAATTAACAGGGCTATAAGAAAATTGGATACAATGAAATATGCAAATTATGTCAATGACAATATTAAGGTATTGAATCTGGGTGGTTACAAAGCTGAGCTGCAGTATTTCAAGGAGAAATCTAAGTGGGAATGGTTATGAAGCAGTTGGAAATTTGAAGTCACAAAAAAGTTAAAGATGCCCTGATAGGTTTGGGGGTCACACTTACTAGAAGGACTATGCTACTGAGGAATGCAGTGGAGAGGGAAGAGATCTCTACTTTTGATGTTAATTCTATGGTGGAATCTAAAGCTAAATTGTATTGCTTTTTTCTAGGCTTTGAAGAAAGATGTCACTAGATAGAAAACATAGCTAAAACTTATTAAGCTCTGCCTATGTCCTAGTTGCTGTGCTAGGCATACAGTGGGTATTTGATTCTCACAACAAAGCTGTGCACTAGGTTATGTTTCTCCCAATTTATAGATGAATAAACAGAGGCTTAGCAAAATTTCATATAGCCAGAAAAGGTGCAGCTTGCATGGGAACTCAGATCTTTGTTGTTCTTTCTACTGTAACACCTCCCAATGAACAATTATTATCACTAGACCTCTCTTGTAAAGGACATCAAAATATTATATCCCACTGTGTTTCCCAGTCTTCATTTTTAAAGAGTTATTTTCCTATGATATAACATAACTGATGGCAGAGAGAACTGACCCATGATTAATATGTAATAGGAAAAAGCTTTTGTGGTTTACTGTAAAATGGTAAGGATTAAAGAGATTTACTGACCTCTGCAACAAGCTGTTCCCTCCTCATAATGTGCTATGGCTACTATTCGGGGTAGGAAGACACTCAAGTACCTATTTTAGAAATTAACCTGGGTTTATGGAAGCCTTTATGGAGAAAACAAAGCTAACTTCAACTCTTTCCTGATTCATTTTACTATTGGAGGCAGAGGCCTAAAATTATATTTGAGGGTGTGAGCTCTTTTTTTGAAAGAAAAATACCTAAGCGTACTTCACAATTACAAAAATGTAAAACAATAATTTTAACTGAAATGAACAATGAAGAATGAAACTTTACTTCTTTTCCGTTTGTTTGCAGGGATTTGGAGCTGGCTTCTTCTGTTTGGGGCTTATTAGATGGATTTGGGGTCATGGTTTCTGTTGAGGACTGACAGAGTCATAAACAAGCTCCATCTGGCAACATGAAGGTAGGCTGAGGAAATCAGGCATGATAGATGGGCTCCAGGAACAGCCATCTCTAGGATTTAAATGTTTTCCTGTCTTATATTATAATTCCTTTCAGGAAAATTTGTAAGAATTCACAATCTGTAGCTGTTGTGCCTTGGATAATAAAGGAAAGAACATTTATCTACTCTGAGAAAAAGAGACAAAAGGAGAAAAATAGCAACCCGGTAAAATGGTGGTTAGGAGACAGCTTGAGAAGAAAGGCAAAGAAGTCTGGGGTTGTAGGTGAAAAGAGACCACAAGGAAAGATTTGTGGCAAATGTAAGCATTAACCAAGGAGTCTCAGAAGGATGTAAAGAGAGGAGTTAATAATCATGGAATTTCTTCTGCTACCTGAAAGTCCCCTACACTTCTGGCAACCCAGGCCAGTCTGTGGGTTGACACCTCAGCAGTTTTTGGCTATGATTTTGAGTCTACCTCCTTTACCTGAGCCCATCTCCTCACCAGCAGGGCCAGTTTCCTCTTTCTATTTCATTGATCTTTGCTTGTGGCAAGAGAGAAGCAAAGGTTCTGGAGTTATCAGCCTGCATCGTCATTCTTTTCCCCCTGCCCCCTAGGAAGCTAGAGCAGGGAAGGAGGGCACTGCAGGTTGAAACAGCAAGCTACTCACAGGCCAAAGTGAGGGACAGGATACCTTTGATCAGCTCCCCGTTAATGGGCTGTTTTTCCTCATGTCTTATTTTTTTTTCTTTTTCTTTCTTTCTTTTTTCCTTTGGTCTTTAAAATTTATTTATTTATTTACCTACTTGGTCTGTGCTGAGCAGACATGGTTAGCTATCTAAAGGTCACTAGGATGAAACCATTTGGCCAGAGCCCAGTGTTTCAGCTTTGCCAGGGACACGTTGTTCTACTGTAACTCAGCACTATCAAAAACACTCAATTAAAGCCCATTTTACTTTTCTTTCCTCCCTTATTTTTCCCTTTCGTCTTTTCGTATACCCACTCTTTTAGGTCTGTTACTCTAATTGTATCTGTTTTCTCTGTTTTTCCTATTTCCATTCTTTGCAGTCTCTACTCTTTTCCCCAGGCTTGGCTCCTTCTGCCTGAGTTGACTTGATCTAACTCCCCACTGCCAGTGGAAATTTTCTGTACCTGGTAGTCTGGGCAGGTGGCAGGTAGAAAAGCCAGTGGAGTATTGTTTTTAATTTATATAAAGTGGTACTAAGGTTAAGCTATTGGTGGCTGGGCATGGTGGCTTATGCCTGCAGTCCCAGCACTTTGGGAGACAGAGGTAGGTGGATCACTTGAGGCCAGGAGTTTGAGAACAGCCTGGTCAACATGTCAAAACCTTGTCTCTACTGAAAATACAAAAGTTAGCTGGGCATGGTGGTGTGTACCTGTAATCACAGCTACTCAGGAGGCTGAGGCAGGAGAATTGCTTGAACCCAAGGAGACACAGGCGGCATTGAGCCGAGATCACACCACTGGATTCCAGCCTGGGTGACAGAGTGAAACTGTGTCAAAAAGAAAAGAAAAAAAGTTAAGCTATTGGTGAGATCTTGATAGAATGCTGAAATGAAACAGGAGCTAGTGAGATGAGGTGAGGAACCCACACTGCAGAGGGATTCTCACTTGAGAAAAGACTGACGACACATGAAGGTCATCAAACAAAGAAACTAGAAACTATATTTCTTTAGGGCAAGGGGAACTGAGCTTAGAAGTCTGAGAGACTTTGGTGCAACCTAGTTACATGATTTCAGAGATTACCTTATCTTATTGACCTTTCAATCTTCCATCCTTTTCCCCACTTTGGTCCACTATCTCTCCATCATCACCATGACCACTACTGCTATCACCTTTTAGTCTATGACTTACTTCCCTTTTCTCTCAGCCACTACTCTTTTCTGCCAAGCCTCTTGCAAAACCCATCACAACACCCCTGGGGCTGACTCTGAATCCCTTTTTTGATGCTCTAGTTTATTGTTATCTTCTTTAATAAAATTGTGAGGTGACATAAAAATGAAGACAGGGAAGGCTTTGTTGAATTTAAACATATAGATCCACATTCCAACTCCAAGAACTAGAGAAACTTCTCTTTTCCAGCTCTTCCCATGGGCATCAAAACTCAGCTCTAGGGCCCTGCCTTTGTTATCCCAGGCAATCTCCATACAGATGATGCAGAATATCCCTAACCAAGGCCTCAATGGAAAATAAGGAGGCCTAGTTTAAAGGATTGAGGATTGTTTCCCCTAAACACAATTAAATATAGGCGGAGAAAGGAGAAAATATCCAAAAAAAAAAAAAAAGGTAAAACATTCATATGCACCTTTATGGAAATAAAGAGAGGCAAAAAAATGTAAGATGACAGCTGTAGGCAAGATGAAAAAAAAAAACTTTCCAAAAATGTGGATTCTTAAGTAGTAGCATAGTTAACTAAAAAATTGTTGCATTCTTTCTAGGAGATTCTCAAGAATGAGGCTCTCTTCTTGGGGTAGGTCAATGCTGTAATTTACTAAGAGTCCTGCAATTAGTTCTGGGCTCTATGTTTATGAAAGACATTGGCAAATTGGAGTTTGCCCAGATAAATTCGAACCACAACTTAAGGTACGGCCTAGATATAAGAGCTGAAGAAACAAAAAAAGGTTTATTCTGGGAAAGACAAGACTCATGGATCACTACCTTTAAATACTGAAGGTCTTACATGTGGGAAATAAACTAGATGTTTTTATGGCTCCTAGGTCTATATCTGGGAGCAATGACGTAGATTCCATAGAGGTGAGAGATGGAACAGTAAGCGATGATTAGGCCATACAGAAACTTTGAGTAACTTCACTGAGCTTAGAATATTCTTAAAAGAGAGAGGAATATATGAAACAGTCAGTATCTGAGAGCCTCTATTTACTATCCTGTGCTTTGTGAAGGATTTAGAGAACTAGGAAAAAAAATTCGTTATGAGATTAGAGTAGATTTGAGAATTGGGAGCAAATGTGTCCCAGCCCTCATTAGAAGTAGCTTAGCCCTTGGAACCAGACCCACTGGATCATCTTTCCTACAAACTCCTGATAACTTTTCTCCTTCCTTTCCAAGCCATAGCTCAGTTCCCAGTCACTGAAGAGAAGACACATTATGCATTTTTCACAAACTGATGGGTTTTTGCTCCTCAAAACTCATGTATTCCACTTCAGAGAGGAGAAGGAAATCTTCAGTGATCTTTCCAATCCTGAAATTCTAGGAAATTACATCACTCACCTCTATACCTTGAAGTGTTCCTACATACTGTCTTCTCTTCTTCTAATGCTTTTCGTTTTCCTGCATCAAGTCTGGCTCCTCCCCTTGGAGTCAGTGTTGTACAATGCAAAGAGCAAAGACTTTAGATCCTAGCTCAAAGGGACTTAAATTCCAACTCAGCTTCCCACAGCACATGCAACAGTGACCAAATTACTTCACTTCTGGGACTCTTAGATGACACATTTGTAAAATGGGAATAATGTCACTCATATGATAGGATTTCAATGAGGGTTAAGTGACATAAAGTATATAAAGTTCTCAGCACAATCCTTACAAATAGGTGTTATTTAAAAATTATTTTTAAAAATATAATTCCCTCCAACTCTACCTATATAATTCTGACTCTAATTTCTTAACTCACACTGGGAATTCCCTTAACATTATGACTATATAAACAAGTTACAATTGCTTGAGCCTTAGTATGGTTGCATGTATGTCTGCTCTGGAGAAATCCCATGCCATCATGAAGATACATCATGGTGTCATGGTTGACTGGGTCAAAGAGAGTTGAACTGTGTACTTTGTTAAATTTTTTTATTTCCATAGGTTTTTGGGGGATAGGTGGTATTTGATTACATGAGTAAGTTCTTTAGTGGTGATTTGTGAGATTTTGGTGCACCCATCACCCAATCAGTATACACTGAACCCAATTTGTAGTCTTTGATACCTCACCCTCCTCCCACCCTTTCCCCTAAGTCCATTGTATCATTCTTATGCCTTTGCATCTTCATAACTTAGCTCCCATTTATGAGTGAGAATATATGATGTTTGGTTTTTTATTCCCCTGAATTACTTCACTTAGAATAATGGTCTCCAGTTCCATCCTAGTTGCTGCAAATGCCATTTATTCATTTCTTTTTATGGTTGAGTAGTAATCTGTCATATATATATATATATATATATATATATATACACACACACATATATGTGTGTGTGTGTGTGTGTGTGTGTGTCACACACCCATACCACAATTTTGTTATCCACTCATTAATTGGTGGGCATTTGGGCTGGTTCCACATTTTTGCAATTTTGAATTGTGTTGCCATAAACATGTGTCCAAGAATCTTTATTCATATAATGACTTCTGTTTCTCTGAATAGATACCCAGGAGTGGGATTGCTGCATCAAATTGTAGTTCTACTTTTAGTTCTTTAAGAAATCTCCATGCTGTTTTCCATAGTGGCTGTACTGGTTTTCATTCCCACCAGCAGTGTAGAAGTGTTCCCTTTTCACCACATTCATGCCAACATATATTATCTTTTGATTTTGGCCATTCTAGCAGGAGTAGGAGAGTATTGAATTTTGTTTTTTATTTACATTTTCCTTATCATTAGTGATGTTGAACATTTTTTCATATGTTTGTTGGCCATTTGGACATCTCTTTTTGAGAATTTTATATTTATGTCCTTAGCCCACTTTCTGATGGAACTGTTTATTTTTTCTTGCTAATTTGTTTGAGTTCCTTGTAGTTCCAGATAGTAGTCCTTTGTCAAATTTATAGATTGTGAAAGTTTTCTCCCACTCTGTGGATTGTCTGTTTACTCTACTGACAGTTACTTTCGATGTGCAGAGATTCTTTAGTTAAATCTCACCTATCGATCTTTCTTTTAGTTGCATTTGCTTTTAGGTTCTTGGTCAGGAAGTCTTTGCCTAAGCCAATGTTTAGAAGGTTTATTTCGATGTTATCTTCTAAAATTTTTATAGTTTCAGGTCTTATATTTAAGTCCTTGATTAATCTTGAGTTGATTTTTGCATAAGGTAAGAGATGAGGATCCAGTTTCATTCTCCTACATGTGGCTAGCCGATTATCCCAGCACTATTTGTTGAATAAGTTGTCCTTTTCTCACTTTATATTTTTGTTTGTTTAGTCAAAGGTCAGTTGGCTATAAATACTTGGGTTTATTTCTGGGTTCTCTGTCCATTCCATTGGTCTATGTGCCTATTTTTATACCAGTACCATGCTGTTTAGGTGACTATAGCCTTATAAGATAGTTTGAAATTAAGCAATGTGATACCTCCAGAGTTGTTCTTTTTGTTTAGTCTTGCTTTGGCTATGTGGGCTCTTTATTGGTTCTGTTTGAATTTTAGATTTTTTTTTTAGTTCTCTGAAAAATGATGGTGGTATTTTAATGGGAATTACATTGAATTTGTAGATTGCTTTTGGCAGTATGGTCATTTTCACAATATTGATTGTACCAATCTATGAGCATAGCATGTATTTCCATTTGTTTATGTTGATCTACGATTTCTTTCAGCAGTGTTTTGTAGTTTTCCTGGTAGAGGTTTTCCATCAAACTGTGTTCTTCTCAACCAATTCTGGATCAGTATGAAGGTATGTTGTCAAATATGCCTAGTTTTGCTCAATAAAGCCTGAAATCAGGGTCTATCTACTTTTAAGCACATGAGAAAAGTATTCCATGAGAATCAACCCTGTAAGCTTTATCTTAACTCTCAGAAGGAGTCAACCAGAAGCTAAAGTGACCAAACGGCCTTGTTGTTACAAAGTGCTGATTAGGAGATAGGCAATGGTGGGGTCTGAAGCTGGATAAAGAACCATCTCTCTCATCCAGATGTCCCAGGATACCTCTACCAAATCTATCACTCTCCACTGAGAAAATGATATGACACATTGCCCCTATATTTTGCTTCTTATTCATGCCTCTGGTCATGATACAAAAAATCAGCAAGCCCTTCTGGAGATGAGCACCAAAACACCAAGGGAAAAGTGTATGGCTCAGTTCAATATTCTACATGATTACAAGAGCTGGTCCTTGCCATCAGCTACTAGACAGACTTCACCAGTAATACAGCAGGTCCCCCAAAGCCAACTGACTGCTATGTAGGGCAGTGGGAAGTGATGTTCATGATCATCCATGACCTGATGAGATGGGAATGCAAAGAAAACTGAGGTGCTTACAGAACTGTAGATGGAAAATGGGAGTGAGGATCAGATAAACAGGAAGAACACTTTAATGATTTGTTGATGCTCAACAACAAATGAGCACATTCCTACAGTGCAGTGCCAACAAACAATAACAGAGACCATAAGCAGCAGTAGCCAGGACTCTCAGGAAGTGGCAAAAAAGGTGGCAAGAGGAGAAAGACTCTTCAAGAACAGAGACATCTGGTAGACCCTAGAGAAAGAGAGACAAATAATACTAAGAATTACTCTGATCTGTAAATGCTGTTAAGACAAAAAAGATAGAAAATTAATCAGATGACAAGCAGAATCTATAAAAGTTCTTAACTGGTCCAATAGTTTATATATCTGTTTTGGTGCCAGTACCATGCTGTTTTGGATACTGTATCCTTGTAGCATAGTTTGAAGTCAGTTTTCATGACTTCTCCACCTTTGTTCTTTTTGCTTAAGATTGTCTTGGCTATACAACTTCTTTTCCGGTTCCATATAAAATTTAAATTAGTTTCTAATGGAACAGAACAGAGGCCTCAGAAATAACACCATATGTCTACAACCATCTGATCTTCAAAACACCTGACCAAAACAAGCAGTGGTGAAAGGAGTTCCTGTTTCATAAATGGTGTTGGGAAAACTGGTTACCCATATGCAGAAAACTGTAATGATCCCTTCATTACACCTTATACAAAAATTAACTAAAGATGGATTGAAGACTTAAACATAAGATCTAAAACAAGGCGTCCCCAAACTACAGCCTGCGGGCCTCATGCAGCCCCCCTGAGGCCATTCATCCGGCCCCCCGCCACACTTCAGGAAGGGGCACCTCTTTCATTGGTGGTCAGTGAGAGGAGCACAGTGTGTGGCAGCCCTCCAATGGTCTGAGGGACAGTGAACTGGCCCCCTGTGTAAAAAAGTTGGGGACACCTGCCTAAAACTATAAAAATGCTAGGAGAAAACCTAGGCAATACCATTCAGGACATAGGCATGGGCAGAGACTTAATGACTAAAATGCCAAATGCAATGTCAACAAGAGCCAAAATTAACAAATGGGACCTAATTAAACTAAGGGGTTTCTGCACAGCAAAATAAACTATTATCAGAGTGAGCAGGCAACCTAAAGAAACAGAGAAAATTTTTGCTATGTATTCATCTGACAAATGGTTAATATCTAGAATCTACAAAGAACTTAAACAAATTTACAAGAAAAAAACAAACAATCCCATCAAAAAGTGGGTGAAGGATATGAACATACACTTCTCAAAAGAAGACATTTATTCAGCCAACAAGTACATGAAAAAGAGATCATCATCACTTGTCATTAGAGAAATGCAAATCAAAACCACGATGAGATATGATCTCATGCCAGTTAGAATGGCGATCATTAAAAAGTCAGGAAACAACAGATGCTGGAGAAGATGTGGAGAAATAGGAACACTTCTACACTGTTGATGAGAGTGTAAATTAGTTCAATCATTGTGGAAGGCAGTGTGGTGATTTCTCAAGGATCTAGAACCGTAAATACCATTTGACCCAGCAATCCCATTACTGGGTATTCACCCAAAGAATTATAAATCATTATACTATAAAGAAACATTCACACATATGTTTATTGCAGCACTGTTCATAATAGCAAAGATTTGGAACTAACCCAAATGCCCATCAATGATAGACTGGGTAAAGAAAATGTGGCACATATACACCATGAAATATTATGTAGTCATATAAAAAGAAGAGTTCATGTCTTTTGCAGGGACATGGATGAAGCTAGAAACCATCATTCTCAGCAAACTAACACAAGGACAGAAAACCAAATACCGCATGTTCTCACTCATAAGTGGGAGTTGAAAAATGAGGGCACCTGGACACTGAAAGGGGAACATCACACACTGGAACCTGTTAGGGGGTGAGGGGCTAGGGAAAGAATAGCATTAGGAGAAATATCTAATGTAGATGACGAGTTGATGGGTGCAGCAAACAACCATGGCATATGTATATGTATGTAACAAACCTGCATGTTCTGCATATGTATCTCAGAACTTAAAGTAGAATAATAACAATAAAAACATTTTTAAATGTTCTTAACAGACTGAAGTGATAGACCTAAATTCACAAAATGGAGTTTTACAGAGAAATGCAATCACTTTTATACTTGGGCACAGAAAAAACAACTACAGAATTTTAGTATGAATGAAAATGACCAATAGTCAGCCATGTAAATATCAATAAAACTTAGGAGTTTTAGTTCAATATGATGGAAAAGGAATTTTTTGGTTGTCCAGAAATCTAATTTTGTCCATTTCAGGATACAGTAATAGAAGCATAAAGTTCAAGCTAAGGCAGGTGATAATCTTACAATGGATATAATTTAGATGTCATAATTTAAGAGTATCAGTGATAATATACAGGGTGTTGACAGAAGAATAAATCAAGTAATAAAGGTGTTGGAAAACATAACGTGAGAATTAGCCATAAGAACTGTAGCTACTTAGGCTTGGAAAGAAAAGATTTATTAGTAAAAAATAATACCTATTATTAATATTTAATATATTCAGTACAGTCACATGAAAGATGCATTACTCCTATTTTGTGTGGCTTCAGAGGATACAACTAATGTCATAATGGACAAGAAGGAGATTTAGCATCAATTTAAATAACAAATTGTTCCAGGAGATGATAGATTTCCCAAGACATTCATAAAGATGGTGAAATACCACATATTAAAGATAGCATACTGTGGAGCAATTCCTTTGGGATGAAAGATGGGTTTGGTCAACTTCCTTTGCAACCTCTGAGATCAAACCAGATTAAATTCTTAGTGAAATCTAGAGCCCCCTAAACAGAGTAGAATTTCTGCATGAGGGGTGAATGAGAGGCAATAGCACCTTGTCTCTTTAATTAAATTTTGATGATGCCTTGGTACAGAACCAACTAGAAATCTAAGGAACATAAGCACAGACAAACACCTAATTAATATACACATTTGCCTATATACATATTTGTTGTTAGACCAGCAATATCCCAAAGAAATATAATGCAAGTCACACATATAACTTTAAATTTTCTTGTAGCTACATTTTTAAAAGTGAAAAGAAATAATAAAAAATTATTTTAATAATGATATATTTTGTTTAAACCTAACATATCAAAAATTATTGTTTCAACATGGAATCAATATTTTTAAAGTATTAATAAGGTATTTATAATGCTTTGTCACACTATTTCTTCAAAATCTGGTATGTATTTTGTACCAACAACACATTTCAATTAAGATCAACCATATTTCAAATGATTGATAGCCATATATGGCTAGTGGCTACTGCATGAAGTAGCAAAGATCTATAAAAATTTATAAAGTATCTGAGTAGCAAGAGGAACTATATGAACTCCCCTGAAAAGAAGTGTTAAATCCTCACACTAAATGTACAAATGTGTTATTATTATTGCTAAAACACAAGTTCTTGTTTGTGAAACTTGGTTATTTGGTTTCTCTTGACAACTTTTATTTCTGCTTTAAATCAGTAATTTTCAAACTATATAGACATATGTACATTAAGTGAAAACCATAGTTTCCTGAAATAATATATTAACCTTTGCAATATGTGACACCTTCTACTATTTTTTCTTTGTTTTGTTTTCTACCCTAAGCGATTGCCTTTTTCTTTTTAACATCTTGTCTTGACCAAATAAAATGATTTCCCAATCCACTGCCACCATCAATATCAACTGATAATGCATTACAAGTTGAGTAAAGAGAACGAGAAAGGGGGAAAATTGCTGGACACAGATCTGTCTCATGCTGCAAATAAGTACTATATTTTATAACTAGTCAAGAATATGTTTGTGATTTTAAAAAATGAGATATGCTTAGAAATGTCCCTGACACAGAAAATGTGTTCAATAGATGGGATTTTTTCTGCATCCTTACTATTGTAGTAGCTCCCATGTAAGTGCCTTTAGTTTGGCTGAATTCTCTTAGTCAAATGGCTATACCCATGGATAGAGATGGGGACTGTCTTTGTTATGGCTCAGCATGGGTGGTTACGCAGATGGGGCAGATTATGGATATGGGAATTATCTCAACATCCTCATGTCACAGGAGAGTGGTAAGGTTGAGATTTATGCAATAGTCACATCGTTATTCTCTGGGAAGGCTACCCAACATTGTAAGTAGTGAAACAGTTTAATATTAAGAGTAGGTTAATTCTGATGGCAGAACATGCAGGTCACGTGCTTTGAAGCATACTGGAAAGTCTACCCTTCAGAAATCTTCTCCAATGCACGCTAATGGGTCAAAAATTTCACCATTAGAGATTCAGTCCTTTGAATCTTAGTCTTCCAAAATTATCTACTAAAATTCAGGGCCCACATACTGATCCTTAAATTCTCAACCAATAAGCCTGTAGTGTGTATCATGTGGCACACAAACATTAAGGTGGTCCACTACGATGGGACATAGAATGAGTCTTCTGATTTGGTAAGGGGATCTGTTGAAATTAGGGATGGGAAAATCTTCAACAATTCTGCTTTATTTGCAACCTTCCTTTCCACAGGTTTCATGATATCCCTATTCTAACAAAAATACACCCTTGTTAGATCTGTCCATGGTAAATGTGGCATAGTGCATTATTCTTTCACTGCAACACATTAATATTTACACATCATACATAGACACAAACACACCCCCTACTATTTTTACCTCGCCACCCAAATTTATTTTGCTAACCTGCTCTGCCTTCCTCCTTTTATCCCTCTTATTCTACCTCTTGAATTCTAACTACCCATAAAGTACTTTCTCATGCAAAGTACCAGCTTCATTGACTCCAACTCAATTTCTTTTAGCCCTTAAAATTTGTTTTATGTGATCCACACTCAATTCTGGACTACTTGCTACACTGGTCACGTTCTGCTTTGTGCCCAAGTCAGCTGGGTATCACTGCATCTTCCTTACTAAGCAGGGAGCTCCTCATGGATGAAGGTGCTGCCTGATTCTTCTCTGTACCCCACAGCACAGTGAAATGTGCATTCCTATAACTGATGCTCCAGAAATGCTGATGTTGGGCTTCATGTACCCCCCAATCTTTTGCCTCATTGGTAGTCTCTAAGACAATATTCTACAAAGCCAAACATTTGAGGGCTGAAAACTTATCTTATGGCTTAATGAAGACTCAGGATCAGGTTCTATTAAAAGCACCGTGAAATGGGAAAGAAGTTTAAACATATGTCTTTTTCATACTCCTTAGTGTGGATACCTATAGCATAGTGGTTAAAAACATGAGCCTTAGAGTCAGATTATCTGGGTTAGCAGCTTAGGTCAACCACTGCCCAGCTCTGTCAGGTCAGCCAAGTTCAGATTTCATCAGTAAACTTCAGATTTCTCACCTGGAACAAGGGGTTAATTGTTAGAATTACACTAGGTAGTGCCTGTTATGCTCCTGGGACTATGCATGTTCAATAACTGGCCATCATTAGCATGGTTTTCAGTGTTGTAGTCTGTGAAGAACTCAACTACCTGAACTCTCACAGCTTACATCGGCATTTCTGACAAGAGTACCCTCTTGAAAAGCGTTTCTTCTAAAAAATTTCTCCTTTTTTTTGCTCATCTTTCTCCATTCCAAAAACATGTGCTTCTTTCCAATGTGTCCCTACTATCGACCCACGCAGACTTCTGTGAAGTATACATAAGATTCCTTTCAAATTTGTCCCTCAAATTAGTAACACATCATATCACACATTATTTGTCCATTAAACAGAAAGAACATTGGCTGAACAGTTCATGCGAGATTCACGCCAGTCAACAAAGACTCATGAGCAGCATTTCTTTATTTTAATTTGATGAAGAACCATGACTTATGTTCTCAGAATATAGGACCAGAGTAGGTAGGGCTTTGGAAAGAATTTGGAGACACATTAAGAAAGAGTTATTGGTTCAGAGATTGTAGGCTAAACTGAATATATTCCTAGGAGGAAGTTGGAGAGTTTATTTTCTACCAATATTTCAGATAATCAAATTTGGGGATTGAAAGGGGTCCTAGAGAAAAAAAAAAGGGAATCAGAAAAAATGGTCTTTCTCTAAGTTACAGTGAATGACTCATTAAACGGGAAGGAGAACATAGGTCTTTTTAGACTAAAGTAAATGTTTATTTTATCATGCTGGAAAAACAAGTCACATTTTTTCGAAGTTGGGGGAGGATAAAGCAGCGGTTTTCAAGCTCATTATGAGGTGTCTGATTATTCTGCAGAGGTACTTCAGAGACAAAGGTGGATCCTGACAGGTAGGACTTCACGTAAGTCCCTCACCAGTTCTTCAAGGAAAAAAGCTCTTGTTTCCTGTATTTTATATACCAGCTATTTTAGTTTCCTAGGGCCACTGTAATGAAGTACCAAAAACTGAGTGGCTTAAAACAACAAATTTTTTTTCACAGTTTTAAAATCAACGTGTCAACACTGCCATACTTCCTTTGAAACAAGTAGGGAATGATTCTTTCCTGTTTGTTTCTGGCTTCTGTTGGTTTGCTGGCAACCTTTCGCATGCCTTAGCTTGTAGATGCATCACTCTAAACTTTCATCTTTCCATGGCATTCTCCCTGTGTTTCTTCACGTAGTCTTCCCTCTCTATGTCTGTCTCTGTGCCCACATTCCCCCTTTTTATAGGGACACTAATCATATTGGATTAGGGCCCAACTATCTGAACTCATTTTAACTTGATTACCTCCATAAAGACCTTGTCTCCAAATAAGGTCACATTCTGCATATTATGGTTAGCACTTCAGCATATGTTTTGGTGAGAGTGTGGAAACAATTTGATCTATGAAACCAACCTTCAATGTAAGAGTTTGGCCGGCACGGTGGCTCAAGCTTGTAATCCCAGCACTTTGGGAGGCCGAGGCGGGTGGATCACGAGGTTGAGAGATCGAGACCATCCTGGTCAACATGGTGAAACCCCGTCTCTACTAAAAATACAAAAAATTAGCTGGGCATGGTGGCTTATGCCTGTAATCCCAGTTACTCAGGAGGCTGAGGCAGGAGAATTGCCTGAGCCCAGGAGGCGGAGGTTGCGGTGAGCCGAGATCACGCCATTGCACTCCAGCCTGGGTAACAAGAGCGAAACTCCGTCTCAAAAAAAAAAAAAAAAAAAAAGAGTTTGTCTGAGAAATGAAAGGGGCCTTATGACTTTGTAATCTAAATGTTTCAGAAATCTGTCTCATCTGTTTCCATTCTGTGAACAGACCAGTTTACACAGACATGGCTACCATCCTTTTGTAAAAAAAAAAAAAAATACTGACTGAATTCTAAAAAAACATGGCAAGGAGGTACTGACAGAACAGACAATCCAGGGTTTTTTTCCTATGAAGATGCTTTAAGCCTAATCTTTAATGTGCTTGTGTTCTAACAGAGGCTTTCCTAAGGATCAGTGTAGTTTGTCCTCAGCATAAATGAAACCCTTTTGTAAGGAAAGAGTGAAGAATCTTTTTTCTGAGAGTTGACGTATAGGGGTCTAGTCACCTAAGAGGAGCAGAGCCAACCTCCTGGCTAGGATTGCAGTAGAGAATGTTCCTGAATGTCTTTTCTCACAACCAAGCTTATAGTTAATATCTAAAACTAGGTGCTCATGAGAAGGTGGAAGGAGGGAGAGTAGACAGAACTTCCATATATCTATGGAGAATCTTTTCAACTCTTGATGTGCCCTTATTAATTCATTTTCTTTATGAGAACTAATTTTCTATAGCTCCTCTATGTTGATTAAACCTTAGTTCTGAACTAATTACAGCTGTGTATTAAATAGCTTTTACATCAGATTTATTATTCACAAGGGAATAATTTACATGATTCTGAGAGTACTATGGGAACCCAATAAAGAAAGAATCAATGGGGTCTATACAATTGAGTGTATATAAAGATGTGGTTGGATAAGGCCTATGAAAACTCAGATTAATGGGGCTATACCACTCACTTGGGTCCACTGGATGCAATTTGGAAGTAGGGCTGCCTTCCTTTGAGCAGGCTGGGGAAATTTTTATGACATCAGTCTTCTGGACAGTTTTGAAGGGAAGATGATGTCCTGTGTGGTATCAGTGAGGAATAAAGACAAAATAGAGGTATGTTGGCCATTTCTTTTTCTCTGGGCCTGAAAGTGGAGCAAGGCAGCTGCCCCACAGCAAGTCAGGAAGTGAGGGAAGACAGCTAACATTAACCAGGTTGGACCTGGCCCCAGAAGGCAGGTCAGTATACAAGTGGTTCAGGAACATGTCCTCAGCTTGTTTCTTCACCCCAAGAAACGTTATAGTATCATAGAAAGAAGAACCATGTGATAAAGCCTTTCATGATGCCCCTAAACTGAAAGTCTCCCACAGTCACTGCTGCTTGAATCCAGCCGCTATTACACAGAACCAAGAACTTCTCATTTTACTTATTTTGTGCTTCCTTTCCCCATAATTTTTTTCCAATGACATTATCTGTATATTTCAATGCAAGAGGTAAAATCTTTCCTTTTTCAGTGAGAAAACATTAAGAGAATATGTCCTAAGCTTGCATGCAGAAATATCTATTACAACATCTGACACATGAAAGGTGATGAATATGCTGGATGCTTTATTTTGTTTTCAGTTTTCTACAGTAAGATACAACTTAGACTGTACCTTCATGCCTCATCTTTTTCAGCTACAGGCCAACTCTGCTGTCTGAGACACAGTTCTTGGGATTGTTAGGACCTTTCAGAATAGAGTCTAGCTAGTCTTGTCATTTCACTCTCATTAGTTCCTGGCTCTTACTATCCTGGGCTCACCCTCTATTGGTCTTCAACAAGTTCTGTCCTAAGAAATGTCTTCCCTATTTATGTCAGTTTCCAAAATGCCTTTTTTTCTAGGCCTCTGCCCGTAACTCTGGCATTGATGCATTTCTACCTTTTTCCTGTACTGAAGCTCTTTCTAGACCCTTCATTCTCAGTTTGTTTTATAACAGATTTATAACTTTCTGTTATTTTCCAGAACTCGCTGCCTTTTGTGAAGCTATGCTGCTTGTGTCAACCACTTTCTTATCCATTGTTAAAACAAATATGCCCACCTCATCCCATTTAAATCAATTTATATGATATAGCTTTCTTGAAAGGAGAACTAAAATTTATGTAAAATCTCTCTCTGTCTCTCTCTCTCTCTCTCTCTCTCTCTCTCTCTCTCTCTCTCCCTGTGTGTGTGTGTGTGTGTGTGTGTGTGTGTGTGTGCGTGTCTGTACAGAAGGTCTTCAGATCACAAGAATCACAAAATTGTACTTGCTTAATTAGTCTCTATTCCAGGGGTTGTCAAACTTTTCCTTACATCAAATAATAAATAGACTGTAAGAGCCATACATAGTCTCTGTTGCAAATATTCAAGTTTGCCAATGTAGCACAAAAGCAGCCATAGACAATCTGTAAAAAAATAGATGTAACTATGTTCCAGTTTTATTTGTAAAACCAGGCTGTGAGCCAGATTTCAGATTTTACCCACAGGCCAGAGTTTACTGACTTCTGCATCAGTCTTCCAAAATGTGTTCTGTGTAATTTGATGTAATGATGTTGATAATGATAGTGATGATGACAAGTAGCTTCTATTGAGTATTTACTGTGTAATGGGCCTGTACTAAGCATTTTACAAACACTGTATTATTTATCCTTTCTGCACATCAGCTATTTTTAGTCATATATTACAGATAAGAAAACTGAGGCACAAAACAGGTAAAAGTGGGATGAGAGGAATTAGGTTTCAGTATTACTATGAAGTTATAAAATCATTGAACCTCTGAATCTCAGTGTAGTTATTCTCTAAAATAGCAGTAAAATTATAGTGCTTGCTTAGTTCACCCACGAGAGTAAGACAATGAATGGATAGAAAGTGCTTTGTACAATGAAAGTACTATAAAAATACACATCATCATTGTCATTATGTTTATTTATACTTTGTCTCATTCCAAAAAGGATATGAGATGACATATTGTTAGTAAATTGACCCTTACCCTGATAGGTACACATTTTTCATTATTTTCTAAACAGAAATGGTTACTCCAACTGGGCAAGTGACTATTTGCAAGTCTGACTCATATCAAATAAGACATGGACTCTGTCTTCTTTAATGATTAGTTGACACAATTTGTGATGTGTCTATGATTCAGCCAGCCAGAAAAAATAAGAAGGAAGTGAAAGTCTGCCTGTCTAAAGACAGTCCAATGGACATCTTCAATTCAACTTACCCAAAACCAATCTTACTATTTACCTCTACAATCAGCTTTTATTCATAAGTTTCCAATCTCAGCTAGTAGTAAAATCATGCTCCTCGTAACTCAATCCAGAAACTTGTGTGTCTTCAATTCTTATTTCTTTTTATCTTTCCTCATCCAAACAACTTCCAGATCTCACTATTTCTGTCCCAGGCCTTCATCACTTTTTCCTGGACCATTGCTATAGTCTCTTAAGTCAACTTCTGCTCTCCACTTCAATCTGGACTTCTTAGTACTTCCAGAATTACGTTGCAGAAACATGGCTTTGACTATGTCTCTTTTCTGCTCAGAAGCCATCTATCTCTTTGGCATACCATCCAGAATTTGTCCCCAAGCCCTCTTTTTCATGCTTAACCCTCATTACTTCCTGTTTTGAACTCTTCCTCTTCATATGTCAAAACTCAGTTAGAGTTCAATGCCTTTTGTAATGCTTTTCTTAAGCCTCATCCTCACCTATGGCTATTAGTAACTCATTTTCAAGCACTTCATATTAGCCAACATTATGTATGTACAGGCCTATTTCCTTCACTGAAGTGTAACCTCCAAAAGGACTCTGTAGTAAGCATGATAATGGCCCCCTAAAGAAGCACATATCCTTATCCCCCAAACCTGTAAACATGACACTTCATATGAAAAGAGAAACTTTGCAGATGTGGTTATACTAAGGACCTTGAGATGAGGAGATCCTCTTGGATCATCCAAATGGGCCCAGTGTAAAGACATAGATTTTTAAAAGGAGAGAACCTCTTCCACCTGCAGAGAACCAGAAATGTGGTAGTATAACACTGTTACTGACTTTGAAGACAGAGTAAGAGGGTTATGATTCAAGGCAATGGGAAGCCTCTAGGAGATGAAAAAGGTAAAGAAATGTATTCTCTTCCAGAGACCCTCAAAACTAATACAGCTGTGCCAACATCTTGACTTTAACCTAGTGATAATCATATTAAACTTCTGACCTATAGAACTGTAAAATTAATAAATTTATTTTGTTTTAAGCCACTGAGTTTGTGGCAATTTCTTACGTCAGTAATAGTAGTTCCTAGCACCTACTGTAGTCCTTGGCCTTAGGCACTCATGGAACACTCAAAGTATAAACTGAGAAGGCCATATTTCAAAGCATTCCTTACATATGATAATAATAAAAGGTTCTCCTTCCTGACTAAGCCGTATACATTTTTTTTTTATTTACCATTTCTAAATACCATACTATTTAGGGATTCTCTAGCATCAGTCCATGGCAAATAAGTACAGTTGTTATTTTTAGTCACAAAATTTTGGCTGTTTGTGCACTGGCCATCTACGTGCCACCTAATTTACTAAATTATTCTAAAGCAAATTTGCAAATCAAAAGCCAAAATGAACATATACAATTACAGTTCGTGTTGGTTACTCGGACATTTTCTTCCCTGTCACCTAGAAGATGAGAGATACTGGAGGAATTCTAGCCTGAAGAAAGCTGGGTAGTATATTTAAGAAAGCACTAAATTGTGAAGCAGGGGACCCAGGTTCCAATTCAAGCTCTACTACCAATTAGTAGTATGACCTTAAGCAACCCGATGCTCCTTTGTGAAAGTTAGTCTACTTGTCTACCAAATGGAGAAGTCTAGGTTGTTGGTTATTAAATGATTTTAATGCAGAAACCCCTCCTGAGTTATGGCAGACACTGTCACAGACCGTTGGAATTCTAATCAGCCTAATCAGCCTGGTATTTATCTGTGGAAGCTTTCATTTAAAGAAAAGGTTTCATGAGGAAATAATTCAACCCCCCTTGGATTAGCTAATTTCTAAAGTCACCTCTAGCTCTGTTACTGAACAAACTAATCTAGGAAGGGAGCTTTGTATAGCCTACTTTGGATCTAGCCAGCCTGAGTTCAAAGTTTCTTTGTTTTGGTGTTCTGTTGTTTCCCTATGATATGTCTAGGCATTGATTTCTTGTTGATTATCTTTTACAGGATTCATTGTATTTCACATATTTTAGGATTCATATCTTTCAACAATTGTGAAAAATTATGGAGTAAAAACAAAACAAAATGAAATGAAACAAAAACAAAGCCCAGCTCTGATATGACATATCTGTGTAGTTTGGGGCAAGCTCCTTAAACTTCTCTGTGCTTATTTCATTTTTCTGAAAACAGAGAAAGTAATTTCACTTACCCTCCCCCACCACAGGGTTTTGTGAGAATTAAACTATTAATTATGTTTAATATACATGAAGTATATTCAATGTGCCTACCACATAGTATTCAACAAATGATTCCTTGGGAAGATCAAAGCGTGAGAAATGCCTATTTTGGGCAAGGCTTTTATTTCAGTTCACTTCTGAGCAAGTGAAACTTATTCTAGAATGCCCTACCCCTAACCCCTTTCTCTTCCTCTGGAGGGTGAAGAGGGCTCTGGAGGAAGACTGAAAGGAGAGGGCATTTCTATTATTTTTCCTCACATTTCAACCTTGGACTCCTCTTCTTCCTGCTATATAACTGACCTAGGGCACAAAGCAATAGGGGAGGCTGGAGATCACGGTGTAATTGCCAGGCTTTTTAAAATTTAGCTTGGACTTCCATGGGGAGCAACAAATATCTGTTGGCTTGCATTGAAAGATCATCTGCAAGGAAGCATCAGCTCAAGTGGGCAGGTAACAGTTATGTTTAACTCAAGACAATATTTCTCTTGGTTGAAGTGTTGTAATGTTGACTTCTTACAGGTGCATCACAATTGTCTGAAGCTTATTAAGAATGCATATTTCTGTGTATCACAGATATGCTGAATCAGAGCCTTTTGAGGTCCAGCCTGGAAATATGAACTTTATCAATTTTCCAAGTGATTCACTTCTGCCCCAGATATTAAAGAAAAGGCAGTGTGGGGCTATGAATGGAGGAGGCATGGAGAAAAGTAGTGGTAAAAATAAGATCTCTGCAGCTACATTGGCTAAATTTGAATCCCAGCTGAAACACTTTCTGGCTATTTGATCTTGAATAAGTTACTTCAATTCTCTGTGCCTCGGTTTCTTCATCTAAAAAGTGAAATAATAGTATCCACTTCATAATATTGTTGTGATAATTATATGAGGTCAGGTATGTAAAATGTCTAACTTTGTGCTGGTAATATGGTAAGAGCTGAGTACATTTTTAACTATCATTATTACTATTACATATTTTAAGTGAGTTGGCCTTGTTAGAGCTAATAGAGGAGTGAGGACTATGTCATTTTTGTCAAGACAGGTTGGCAGGAGGGTATCTCTGATTCATAGTAGCAGATTTCTTAGGTAAAGTAGGTGGCAGCCAGATATATAAGAGGTAGAGAAAAGGGTAAAAAGAACCACATACCACTGAAAACTACAAAATTTTTGATAGATTATTGACTTCAGTTCTGAAATCACATAACCATGTAAACAAGAACTGGTTTGTTTGCCATTGTGGATGTACAATTACACTGTCACAAAGAAAAACTATTTAATGCTTCCTCAAAGGAATTTGTTGATATAAGCTGTACCCATGATGGAATTACTGTTTATATGTAGCTCTTCATATGTGAGAGTGAGGTTAAAGATAGTGGTCAACTTTATGCAAATTCAGGCTAAGGAGTGTCCAAACTTGCTGCTTATATTAAAGCAGTAAATGATTTTTTTTCCTTTTTTTGAAATGTGACTATCTTGTATCCAAAATAACATGAATTTGGGTTGTGTTATCACATAAAGCATCTATAATATGAGGAATAGTGACTGTTTCTCACTTCTTCTCCAGGAACTATCTAGAGGTTTCTGGCTTTATCTGGGGGAATATTACAAATTAAGAAGTGTATTCAGGGATCAGCCAGAAGAAGCAAAGTTTCCAAATTCACAACCTAGGAAAAAAACAAAAACAAAAACAAAACAAAACAAAACAAAACAAAAAACAGATGAAAGAACTGTGGCTAGTTAGAATAGAAAAGTGGAGGAACAGAATTATTATCTTAAAGAAGCTGAAAGTTTGTCTTCTGGAGGAGAAAGCTGACAGTTCTAAAACCATAGAATGAGCAAAGCGTAATGTTAGGAATCTGTGGGAATACAGCGTACAGTTGTCTGAGAGAACAACCCAACTGAGTTATTTGGCAATAGAATGATGGGAGACTCACTACTCATTAGGTAATAATTTCTCCTTCACCCCTATATGCCAAGAAGAACATAGATATAATCACATATCAGATACAGAGTGTCTGAAACCAGTGTCTTAAATAAAATGCAAGAAATCCATAAATTTTGATAAAAAACATAAACTTTTCTTTGTACTAACCTCTGACTAAAACATCATTTTCTTCAATTATGAATATAGCCCACAAATTATAATGGCAACAGTAATACTTGTAATTTTGCCACCAATTAATACAGTTTGGATTTGTGTCCCTGCCAAAATCTCATGTTGAATTGTGATTCCCAGTGTTGGAGGATGGGCCTGGTGGGAGGTGGCTGGATCATGTGGGTGGATTTCCCTCTTACTGTTCTTGTTATAATGAGTGAGTTCTCATGAAGACAGGTTGTTGAAAAGTGTGTGGCACCTCCCACAGCTCTCGCTTCATCTTGCTCCAGCCATGAAAGATGTGAAAGTTTCCCCTTTGCCTTCTGCCATGATTGTAAGTGACTTGAGGCCTCCCAAGCCATGCTTCCTGTAGAGTCTGTGGAATTGCAAGTCAATTAAACCTTTTCTTCTTTATAAATTACCTATTCTCAAATAGTTCTTTATAGCAGTGCAAGAACAAACTAATGCAGACAATTGGTACTGAGAGTGGGATATTGCTATAAAGATACATGAAAATGTGGAAGCAACTTTGGAAGTGGATAATCCTTAGAGTTTGGAACAGTTTGTAGGGCTCAGAAGAAAACCAGAAGATAGAGGAAAGTTTGGAACTCCCTAGAGACTTGTTCAATTGTTGTGACCAAAACGCTGATAGTGATATGGACAATGAAATCCAGGCTGAGGTGATCTCAGAAGGACATAAGGAACTTATTGAGAACTGGAGCAAAGGTCACTTTTGTTATGCATTAGCAAAAGGTTAAAGGCATTGTGCTCTTCCCTAGAGATCTGTGGAAATTTGAACTTGATAGTAATGCTCTAAGGTATTTGTAGGAGAAATTTCTAAGCAACAAAACATTCAAGAAGTGGTCTGGCTGCTTCTAGCAGCCTATACTTATATTTATGAGCAAATAAATGACCTGGAACTTATATTTAAAAAAGAAACAGAGTGTAAAAGTTTGGAAAACTTGAAGCGCAGCCATGTGCTAGAAAAGAAAAACCTATTTTCTAGGGAGGAATTCAAGCTAGCCTCAGAAATTTGCATATATAAAAATAATCCAAATGTTAATAGCCTAGACAATGGAGAAATGCCTCCAGGGCATTTCAGAGATCTTTGAGGCGGCCTCTCCTGTCACAGATTTTGGGGCCTAATAGGAAAAGAATAATTTCATTGGCCAGGCCCAGGGCCCTGATTTTCTGTGAAGCCTTGGGACATGATGCTCTGTATCTCACCCACTCCCACTCCAGCTATACCTAAAAGGGGTGGAGGTACAGCTTGGGTCATTGCTTCAGAGGGTACAAGCCCCAAGCCTTGGCTGCTTCCATATAGTATTAAAACTGTGGATGCACAGAGGACAAGAGTTGAGGTTTGGAGGCTGGGCACAGTGGCTCATGCCTGTAATCCCAGCACTTTGGGAGGCTGAGGCAGGTGGATCACTTGAAGTCAGGAGTTCAAGATCTGCCTGGCCAACATGGTGAAACTCCATCTCTTAAAAAAAGAAAAGAAAAAAAAAAAAAGAAAAGAAAAAAAGAGTTGAGGTTTGGGAGCCTCTGCCTAAATTTTAGTGGATGTATGGAAATGCTCAGCTGTCCAGGCAGAAGTCTGTTGCAGTGGTGGAGCCCTCATGGGGGAACTTCTGCTAGGGCAGTGCTGAGAAGAAATGTGTGGTTTAAGCCCCCACACAGAGTCGCCATTGAAGCACTACATAATGGAGCTGTGAGTAGAGGGCTACCATGTTCCAGACCCCAGAATGGTAGATCCACCAACAGCTTTCACCAAGCACCTGGAAAAGTCACAGGCACTCAACAGCAGTCTATGAAAGCAGCTGTGGGGGCTGTGCCCTTCAGAGCCACAGGGTCAGAGCTGCCCAAGACCTTGAAAACACACCCTTTGCAACAGTGTGGCCTGAATGTGAGACATGGAGTAAAAAATATTATTTTAGAGCTTTAAAATTTAATGATTGCCCTACTGGGTTTTGGACTTTCATGGGGCCTGTAGCCCCTTGGTTTTGGCCCATTTCTTCCTTTTGAAATGGGAGTATTTAGACAATGCCTGTACCCTCATTGTATCTTGGAAGTAACTAATTGATTTTGATTTTACAGGCTCATAGGTGGAAGAGATAAGCCTGTAAAAGGTCTCAGATGAGACTTTGGACTTAGACTCCTTAGTTAATGCTGTAATAAATTAAGTCTTTTGGGGACTGTTGGGAAGGCATAATTGTCTTTTGCAATGTGATAATGACATGAGATTTGGGTGAGGCCAGGAGTGGAATTATATTGTTTGGCTCTGTGTCCCCACCCAAATCTAATGTTGAATTGAGATCCTGAGCATTGGAGGTGGGGCCTATTGGGAGGTGATTGAGTCATGGGGGTAGTTACTAACGGTTTAGCACCATCCCCTAATGCTGCCTTGTGATAGAGTTCTCATGAAATCTGATTGTTTGAAAGTGTGTAGCACCTCCCCCTTCACTATCTCTTTCTACTGCTCCAGACATGTATGATGTGCCTGCTTCCTTTGCCTTCCATCATGATTGTAAGTTTCCTGAGGCCTACCCCACCAAGCTTCTTGTATTTTACAGACTGTGGAACTGCAAGCAAATTAAACCTCTTTTATTTACAAATTACCCAGTGCCAAGTACTTCTTTCTAGCAACATAAGAAGAGACTAATACACTAATATACATCACAGATAACTTTATGTTACATTTTTTTTGCAGATTCTTTACATATTATATATGTTAATTTCTACTTTGAAATCATGCTATTTTGTATCTGACACAAAATCTTATTTTTAATTTTGTTAATAAGGAAACTTATGTATTGCTATGTCATGTTTTTGTATTTCAATGTAATTGGTACTTTTTAATGCTAACATTTTATTTTATATATTTACAAATATTATTCTAAAAGGGAGTAAGAAAGATCTGAGAAAGAAAACATGTTGATTGCAAAGATTAGAGAGTTACCCTAGATAATCTCTAAGGTTTCCTCCAAATCTGAGATTTTAGGATTTTAGGGAGCTGGAATGATGGGAAGTGAGAAATCAATGTGAGATGGAAATAATGTTATGGCTGGATCTCTGAATTGTGGCCATTAAGGTGAAGGAACTTGAGACAGCCTTTAAAGGAACAAAGCAATTATATGAACTCTGAAGACAGGGCAAATGACATCTAGATTCTTCCCTGATTATAAAGAAAGCTGCAAAGAGAACTATAATTAAAGGATCTCCAAATGGCAGTTTATTATAAATCAACATTCAATAAGAGTTGGCTATTTGAAAAAAAACAGTCACTTCCTGAAATGTAAAATAATGTGTTTAAATTAGAAAAGGAGTAAGACTTTAACAAAGAGAAAAACCACATGAAAACTTGCCCAGGTAGACTTTAGAATGGAGCTGGGCTGAAGAAACCTGGGCAATGGGAACAAGGATGCTGAGAGCTACAGCGCTTCACATATTTGCTCATTTAACATTCACAGCAAGACTGTAAGAGAGAAGAAAGTTACTTTTATCTCTACCCCAGTTTATACTTTGAGGAGACTGATGCTTAGGTAAAGGAACTTGCCCAAGATGAAATGGTTCAACTAGGGTTTAAACCCAGTTCTGGCTAACCATACAGTCAAAGCTATTCACCACACAAAGCTGCTTTTCAATGTTTAATATTCAAATGCAGGTTGTCTTTTACTACATGTGCATCCTTGACAAGTCAAAATCACATCAGCAAAAATGAAACAATAATACCAATTGTGAAAGACTGTTAAGAAAAATAGAGATGATGAATATAAAGTGTTGAGCTCATAAACTTGAAAGTAACTGTTAGCTTTTCCTAAAGAGTGTGTGTGTGTGTGCGTGTGTGTGTGTGTGTGTGTGCATGTGTGTATGTTGGGGCAGGGAAGGGCGGTCGGTAGAGATTAAATTACATGATGTGTAAAGCATTTATTCCTTAGCATGATGAAACAGTGAGCTCCCTGAGGTCAGAAACTGTTACTATTTTATGTTTCCTTGAATCCTGAGTGCCTAGAACTAGAATTAACACATAATAACTTAACAAATACTTTTTGAATAAGTAAAAGACTATATACATTATTTTATTTAACAATAATTCTAATGTACTACCATTTCAAGCAATGAATGATCATATATATCCTGAATAAGAAATTTATTTTATGATGTAAAAATAGAGAGAAAATAAAGATAGGCAGAGAGAGGAAAAAAAAGAAAAAAGAAAACTCAGAGAGATATGATATTAATTGTGTCTGAGAGCAAACCCTCCCTCCCTCTCCATATGCAATCCATCAGCAAGACCTATCATCTCTACCCTTCAAAATATATCCCAAATGTGACCAACTCTTACCACCACCACCACTGCCCTAAGCCAATTTGACATCTCTTGTCTGTACACCTGCATGAGCAGCCTCTTTCCTGGTCCCTCTGCTTCCACTGTTTTCCTCCTACAGTCTGTTACCATAGAAGCCAGAGGCATCTTTCATAAAATTTAAATCATATTATATATCCCCTTCAGTCAAAAACACTAATTCTACTATGCTTACAATAAAAGCTCTTTTTTTTTTTTTTTTTTTTTTTTTTGAGACGGAGTTTCACTCTTGTTACCCAGGCTGGAGTGCAATGGCGCGATCTCGGCTCACCGTAACCTCCGCCTCCTGGGTTCAGGCAATTCTCCTGCCTCAGCCTCCTGAGTAGCTGGGATTACAGGCATGTGCCACCATGCCCAGCCATTTTTTTGTATTTTTAGTAGAGACGGGGTTTCACCCTGTTGACCAGGATGGTCTCGATCTCTTGACCTCGTGATCCACCCACCTCGGCCTCCCAAAGTGCTGGGATTACAGGCTTGAGCCACTGCGCCCGGCCCAAAAGCTCAACTTTTTATCATAGCTGGCAAGGCCCTTATGACTCAGTCAGTGCTGACCCCTTGGATTCTCTCTCCTACCATACTCCTCCTGTTCATTACATCTCACTTACATATGCATTCCCAAAATTCTAAAATCTTATATTAATTCCTGTTTCAGGACATTTATGTTCCTTGCTCATTCTACTTAGAATACCTGAGTAGCTTCCACACTTAATTCAGCTCTGCTGAAATGCCATCTTCTCAGAGAGGCTTTTCTCTATCAAGCTACTAGAAATATCAAATGACTCTTGTCACTCTTCTCCCCTTTACCCTGCTTTGTTTTGTGCTGCCCTAAATACCACCACAAATGTTGTGTTTTGATTTATTAACATGTTTACTGTTAAACACAAAATGTGAGCTTCTTGATGACAGGGTAGCACAGTGGTTAAGAGTACCAGTTCTAGTACTGGACTCTAGATTTCAATCTTTACTCCATCATTTACAAACCTATAATCTTGAGAAAGTTACTTAACCTAAACATTTTTTTGTTTCTCAGTTCATTCATCTGTAAAATAGGGATAAGAATGGTGTTATGAAAAGACAATATAAAAACATCATGCAAAGAAGCCAAAATAGTGCCTGCATATAGTAAGTGCTAGTTATTACTCTCTTTTCTATCTCAGCACTTTGGAACAACTTCTGGAACATAGCAGGTAATTAATCAATATTTGTAGAATAATCATGTATGTGAGTTGTAGACCTGATTTTCTTTTCTTTTCTTTTCTTTTTTTTCTTTCTTTCTTTTTTTTTTTTTTTTTTTTTTTTGAATCAGAGTTTCTCTCTTGTTACCCAGGCTGGAGTGCAATGGAGCGATCTCGGCTCACCACAACCTCCGCCCTCGGCTCACCACAACTTCCGCCTCCTGGATTCAGGCAATTCTCCTGCCTCAGCCTCCTGAGTAGCTGGGATTACAGGCATGCACCACCATGCCCAGCTAATTTTTTGTATTTTTGGTAGAGACGGGGTTTCACCATGTTGACCAGGATGGTCTCGATCTCTTGACCTCGTGATCCACCCGCCTCGGCCTCCCAAAGTGCTGGGATTACAGGCTTGAGCCACCACGCCAGGCCAGACCTGATTTTCATAGCAGCTATTAGAACAATTTAAATGACAAACGTTTAAAGAGAACAGAGAGGTACCACTGCTTGGTATCTCCCAGCATGCCAAAGCAATGAAACTGACAGGTTGAACCTACTCACCTGCTAAATATGCAGCTTTTCTCTTATTCTCAGTAGACAGAATACCAAGTAATATTAAGATCTGAATAATTTGAACATATAGTTAAATGAACCGTAACCCCTTTCTATCCTTAAGAGTTTGGGATTCAGTGAGTACCCATTAATGAGCCACTTCTGGAATGCCAGTTGAAAGCCAAGCCACTTGCCTAAATACCTGGGTAATCACAACTCCATACAAAGTCTTTTGGATAGGAAGTGGGATGGGTGAGTGAGGAACTTTTAATTAATGAATAAGCAATAGCCTGGATTATCTCTTTCAGAAGCAGAAGAATGTTCATCAACTCCCTTCCCTCACTCTATAATAGAATCTCCCATCAGAAGCTGAGTAGTGTCAGTAGTAGTGAGAAGGGACTTTTAATATTTAGTGAGGAAGTGAGAAAAAATAGGACATGTCCTAGCTGTACAGCCACTTGCCCTTTGTCTCCAGAGGAGAAAAGCAAGCCAGAAGGTGAGCCAGCCAAACGCTGTATCTCTTATTGTTATGTCATGCCCATTTTTTGCCAGTCTGAAACAATGAGAAGCAGATTGAAAATAACATTACTTCCAATTTACCTGCTACCTTGCAGCCCAATCTTTGTCCTACGGCGTCTTCTTAAACATAATCTTGACCCAAATGTGTACTGATAAGGGCTTTGCCGCTAATCTCTGAAAACTTAAGAAACTTGAAAAATCTTCCAGAAGAGGAAGAAAAAGCTGACTGGAGACTTGCTGTCTGCCTATGCCACACCAAGTGTTTCAACCAATCAATACAGAAAAAAAAAAATCCCACTAAACTGTGACTAGTCAGTTTGATTTGAAGCCCATGAGGTCACCCCATGTAGACTCAGGCTGTGTTCAGAAAGCCAGTCCTCCCATTTTCTTCTTCTTTTTCATGGGACATTACTGGATTAAGAGGTATAAAAGCAAAGCCATAAATTCAGCTACTGAGACAACTCTGAACAATGTCTTACCAGACTTCATTTGTATAAATTAGATTTAGAGTCATCTCAAGGGTGTGGCAAATCAAGGCAATTCGTTCTTACAAACTAAGATCTTTGGAGTCCCAAAGGCACTGAGAGACCATGTAATTCAGCTTCTTTATTTTACAGATGTGTAACCTGAGGACCAGGAGGCATCATATAGCAAGCTAGCAGCACAGCTCAGTCTAAAATCTAAATATCCAGAAAGCTCATCTAGTGTTTGTATCCAATGTACCTAGGTCTCTAGATTTTTAGGAAAATGTCTTCTACTATTCTGGGGATGATTGGTGCTTTGCCCTTTGAATCCAAGGGTGGCTGTAGACTTTCTTCCTATCTCTACCTCGAAAATTTACATATAGAATGTAAGCAGAATTTTACATACATTGTCAGGGATTAAGAGACCTAAGGTTAAGAACTCTTGCCTAGGAGCACATTCAGATCCCTCATTTAACCACCATCCTGCATCTTACCCTGTTTTTCAGTTGGAAAATGTTAAGATATCCACCGTATTTTTGAGGCATAATACCCACTCCATCCCTGCTATGCACTTCATCCTCAAACCAGCTAATTTTGTCCAGATGTGGCCATGCCTATTTTTTAAAGAGCTCTACTGGATAACTAAGAAAATGGAAAAAGCAGAAGTAAAAGCACAGATGATAGAAATTCTTCTATAGATTTCCAAGCTTGAATATCCAAATCTGGATGATTTGTTTGATACACATTTTCTGTATAAAACAGAACATATTCTATCTCATCTTAGAGAAACTTTGAGCAACAAAAGTTGTCACTAGCCAAGTTGTCATAATATGTCCTAATAAGCTCTCCATTATTCTTTTCCCAGATAAATACTTTGCCCCTAGTTCTGTGCTGGCCTCTCCAACCAAGCTTCCTCTTAAACATGGTCTAGAACTCTTAGTGAGAAAGGTCACTTTCCACCTAAAATCCAAGAGCCATTGTCTCCCATAATCCCTGAAGCCTACAGCATTTTTTTCCTACTTCTGCAAGGATCAATGGTTTTAATTCCTGAATCCAAAGAATGGCAGGATCTCCTGGGCCAAAAAGTTCTGAAAGCAGTCATTTTCCCAGGGTCAGAACTCGAGTGTGTCAATTCCAATCTCATTCTGACCTCTTTATCCATGCAATGAGATGGGCAACTGTGGCCCCCTAATCTTTCTTTAGAAAACGAGCTCATCTCTAAATGCCATGCATTAGTAGGTACACAGGAAACTGCTTATCCCCTGTCTGACACTCATTATTCAAGCAAATCAGATTGACACACATGATGTCCTATGATGACTTATCTGCTTCCTAGCTCAAGCTTTCCACTTTATCCATTTAGGAAAGATTCAGATTTCTCATTCAGGTGGTACTTTCTCCTTTCTCTGGTCATTGAGTATCCCATGTCTAACCTCAAGACTCCAAAATGCATTAATTACACATGCTTAATGCTGGTATGTGTAATTATCCTTATGGCAACCTTCTGTGAATTAGAAATAGGCATGGCTTAAATTCATTCATAGACTAGGGCAAATTGATCCAATTCATCTCAGCTAGACATCATTCTGCAGTGAATAATCTGCAAAATTATATGTAGTAGCTCTGTAGATTAACTAACACTGATTGACATACATAATTTGTGAATGTGCACTTATGGGAGCATTTGTAAGTAAATAATGTGGTTTTGCCACCTGGCAAAAGAGTTGAGACATCTTTCCCAGAAGTCCTTGATGTTTGTCACAGTAAATAAATAAATGAGAAAAAGAAGACAGGAAGGAAGGAAGGGGAAAGGAATCTGTTGGGAAGTAAGAGGTTTAGCAGAGCCTAATTTATTTAATAAAATACAAAGAGAAAATTCGGGAGACAAGGCAGAGAAAAAGGTGAAATCAATTAACAATGGTTGAGCTTCCACCATGAGCTAAACATTCTGCTAGGTGTTTTGAAAGTGTCATAGCACTGACACCTCAAAGTCCTACAAGATAATAGCTCCATTTTTCTATTTATTTTTATTAATTGTAGTGTAATATGCATAATATAAAGTTTACTGTCTTAACCACTTTGTATTGTGCTAAAAAACACACCACATAAAATTGACCATAAACCATTTTAATTAAGCAGGCAGTTCAGAGGCATTAAGTACATTCACATTGTTGTGAAAATATCAGCACCATCTATCGTCAGAAGTATTTTTTTCTTACAAAGCTGAAACTCTGTACTCATTAAACAATAACTTTCCATTGTCTCTTCCCCCAAGCCTCTGGCAACCAGAGTCCCACTTTCTGTCTCTATGAATTTGATTCCTCTAGGTACCACAAATAAGTGGACTCATGCTATATTTGTCCTTTTTTGACTGCCTTATTTTACTTAACACAATATACTTAATGTTCTTTTGTACTGTTGCAAATGACAGTATTTCCTTATTTTTTTTAAGGCTGAAAAACATTCATTGTATGTATATACTGCGTTTGGTTTATCCATTCATCCATCGATGGACAGTTGGGTTAGAAATTTTGGCTATTGTAAAAAATGACACTACAAACATGGGTATAGAAATATCTCTGTGAAAACTAGAAATGGAACTACTATTTCATCCAGAAATCCCACTAATTGGTATCTATCCAAAGGAAAATAAATTGTTATATCAAAAAGGCATTTGCACTCATATGTTTATCACAGTGCTATTCACAATAGTCAAAGTTGTGGAATCAACATAAGAGTCCATCAATGGGCAACTGGATAAAGAGAATGTGGTATATATACAACATGAAATATACCATGCAGCCATGAAAAGAATAAAATCATGTCTTTTGCAGCAACATGGATGAAGCTGGAGGCCATTATCCTAAGTGAAATGATTTAGAAAATCAAATGCCACATGTTCTCACTTGTGTGAACTAAACAAGTGAGAGCTAAACAATGGGTACACATAAACATACAGAGAGGTATAATAGATACTGGGGACTTCACAAAGGGAGATGTTTGGAAGGAGATGAAGTTTGAAAAAGTAGCTACTAAATACAGTATTCACTAGTTGGGTGATAAGCACACTAAAATCCCAGACTTCACCAATATGCAATGTATCCATGTAACAAACCTGCATATGTACTTCCCTGAATTTATAAAAAAATCAAAAAAGTAAAAAAAAAAATCTTTTTAAGATCAAGTTTCTGATTATTTTGGGTATATACGCAGAAATGGAATTGTTGGATCATATGGTATTAACCAATCCAAATGCCAATCGATGATAGACTGGACAGTGAAAACGTGGCACATATACACCATGGAATACTATGCAGCCATCAAAAACGATGAGTTAGTGTCCTCTGTAGGGACATGGATGAACCTGGAAACCATCATTCTCAGCAAACTGACACAAGAGCAGAAAATCAAACACCACAAGTTCTTACTATTTTTAATTTTTTGAGGAACTGCCATGCTCTTTTGCATAGCATCTGTACCATTTTACATTCGCAACAACAATGCACAAGGTTTCAATTTCTTCACAGCTTTGCCAACACTTGTTATTTTCTGTTTTTGTAAAAACACACACACATATTTATAGTGACCATTCTAATGGGTTTAAAGTGGTATCTCATAGTGATTTTACTTTTCCCTAATAATTAGTAATGTTAAGCATGTTTTCATGTTTATTATTGGCATTTGTATATCTTCTTTGAAAAAAATGTCTGTTTAAGTCCCTGCCCATTTTTTGTTGGATTGTTTGTTATGCTATTGTTGAGTTGTGACAGCTATTTGTATATTGTAGATATTAACCACTTATTAGGTTAGATATATAATTTGCAAATATTTTCTCCCATTCCATGGATTGACTTTTTACTCTGTCAATTGTGTATTTTGATGTATGAAAGTTTTAAAATTTTATATTGTATAATTTGTCTAGTTTTTCTTTTGTTGCCTGTGCTTTTGGTGTCATATTCAAGATAGCATTGTCAAATCCGGTATCATGAAGATTTACTATTATGTTAATAGTTTTAGATTTTGAGTTCTTATGTTTAGGTCTTTGATCCATTTTGAGTTAATTTTTGTATATAGTGTAATGTGGGGGTATAACTTTATTCTTCTGGGTATGAACATCCAATTTTTGCATAATCGTTTATTGAAAAGATAGTTGTTCTCCCTTTTGATGGTCTTTGTAGCCTTATCAACAGTGATCATACACGCAAGGGTTTGTTGCTGGGTTATTTTATTCCATTGGTCTAATCATTCTACTTTGTGCTTGCATCATATTTTTTTTATTATTGCAATTCTATAGCAAGTTTTGAAATAAGGAAGTGTTAGACCTCCATCTTTGTTCTTCCTTTTTAATATTGTTTTGGCTATTTGAGGTCTTTGAGATTCCATAGGAATTTGGAAACGGATTTTTTATCTCTAAAAAACATGAAATTAACATTTTGATATGAATTGTACTAAATCTATGCATCACTTTGGATAGTATTGACTTCTAAACAATATTATCTTCCAATCTATGAACATCTATGTCTTTCCAATTATTTGTAGCTTTTAAAATTGAGTCAGCAATGCTTTTTAGTTTTCAGCATATAAATCTTTTACCTCCTTGGTTAGGATTATTTCTAATTATTTTATTTTTTTTTTATCTTAACCTAAGTTTTAAAGATGAGAAGATTTAGACAGGCTATAAAATAGTTGTATAGTTAGAGGGAGAATTGGGCTCTAAACAGAGATCTGTTTGACTCTGTAGACTATATACTTTCTACTATGTCATATTGCTTTTCTTGATCCCAAATACATTTATTATCCATACATTTATCCTTCAAGGGGCCTGTTAGACTACTTTTAGATGGAAGAAGAGTCAATGCAAAAATAAATCAAAAACATGAACTGAAGCACTTCTCTAACTCAATGGTGAAGTAAGTCTGTGGGTAGAATTTAGTGCAGCTAAAAACAATGCCAGATGTTTAATCCCCACATGGGCATGTGAGCTTTGTTTTCAACAACTACTATAAACAGCCCTAAATCCAGGCACTAGGCAAAACAGTGCCATAAGAATAGAAAAGGGAAACAAACAAACAGTGTTGGTACTCCAGGATAGTTTCATGTGGGAGTGAAAAATTAAAACAGGTCACAAAGTATGAGTAAAAGATTATCATGCAGCGAAGGTAAACAACACTTACTGTGTAGAAGGAGTAGCTTATTCAAAAGATATGAAAGTGTAAAGCAAGCCATGAGATATGTGATTAGTTTTCAATGGCATTGCAGTCCACATTTCAGGGAAATAAGAGAAATGACAATTAAAGCAAGGAAGGTGAACAGAGGCCATGTTAGAAAGGCAAGCTAAGAAGCTTGAGATAGTGACATAATGCATAAGCATGGGAATTATTTGTTCATATAAGAAGGCTTGTACTAGAGATACCTTAAGAATTTACTTCATCTCTGACTTATTTTTCAAATCTCTCTATGGTAATTTTCCATGGCCATGTTAGACCAGCGATTGATGGCAAACCTCAAGACAAAATATTATAGTCATGCTGCAGAAATATTTATTATGGCAAGTATAGATTCTTACAACTGGCAGATTTGAAGAATCGGCTAATACTCCTGAAAACTGTGGTCCTGTTAGAAGAGATTTGCTGACAGAACCTATAGGTCACTTTAAGTGACCTATGTAGTATTTCTTTCTCTGCCAGTGACCAATGAGGGGAATGAGGTAGGAAATAGTTGGAGTCAGATTGTTCCTGCTTTGATCTTACTTCTTCCCTGAAGACAGAAAAATTGGTTTTAGGCCCTCAATCACTACTAAATCTTTTGTTGGAAGTTCCATGGAAATAAAAGAGTTAATTGAAGGGATACCCTCTGCGATTTTTATAGAGCCTTGTTCACACAATACAATGTTTATGGCCTGTATGTAATAGGTGATATTTATGTCTTTTGTTTGACTCAGGCATCAGATTCAAATGTGAGCACTGAGTCTTGTGTGTCGCTTGCTGCTCAGGGTAAACTCTTTTCCATCTGAGCAATTCTCCTCCTAATCTTCCAGGAGTTTTCCATTCTCCTCCTTCCCATTCTCCATTGTTGGAGCCTTCTTACCTGTACCCCTACTGCCAGGTCTGGGCTCACAGAATGTTGTCATGGTGATCGTCCAACTTTTTCACTGACCACCCATTGCCTTGAGGGAAGAAGCTGGACAAGTCCTCTTGCTTTTTTCACTTAAGGTTCACTTTATTTACAAAAACCTCCTGCTTGCTTCATGCTTAGCCAGGGCCAGAGACCATGGACTAGAAGAAGGGAAGACAATGATAGAGAGGCTTCTTCTGGTTTTGGAGAGTATTTGGCATTGTACCTTCCTCCTACTACCAATATCCACTTCCAAGTCTTTTTTCAGAGTCAGTAAAAGCAGCCTTTGCAAAAATGTAAAAAGTCCTTTTGTTCCTGAAGCTTAGTGAAAGATCAGACACAACCAATCCTCCAAGTCTCATGCCAGTAACTACAGGACTATGAAGGTTGGCTCATAGACAACAATCCTCTCTCCTTGAGTACAGAAGATACCTCCAACCATAGAGCACCTATCTTCATGGTAGTAACCTGTCATTGCATTTGTAAAACCCCTCCCTTTGAATCTACTATTGTGACATCTCCTGAGACATTTTTCCTTACAGCTGAGATTCTCCAGAGTGGTTCTTTATACTATAAAGAATTATTTCAAGGGAAATCTGAAGAACTCAAAAAAAAAAAAAAAATCAAAGGTTTTTTATCCATCTTTGTCAAGGACACACTGGTAAAAAACAGGCTGTGTATTCCTAAGAGAAGAAAAGAAGACAAAAAGTGTGATGAACATGAGTCATAATGTAGCTCTGTTTTTTGAGTTAGGGTCTGCTTACTTCAAGCTGATTTTCTCATAGAATCATAAACAGCTGACCCTCTATATCCTCATATTCCACATCATTGGATTCAACCAACTGGATTCAATAGAAAATATTTGGGGACAAAACAAGAAAAAACAACAACATGACAATTAAAAATTATAAATACAAATTCAAATACAATTAGCAGCTATTGCTGTAACATTCACATTGTACTAGGTATTATAAGTAATCTAGAGATAAAGTATATGGAAAGATGTGCAATAGTTACATGCAAATATTATGCCATTTTTTTCTAAGAGTCTGAACATCTGAGGATTTAGGTATCTGCTAGAATCCTGGAAGCAATCCACCAGGGATACGGAAAAATGATTAAATTTATCTCAGAGCTGGAAGGAAGCCCCAGCCTCCTCTCATCCAACTCTTTGTTGCCTAGAGTCATCTTATTAAAATTATTTTTTAAAATTTCTGTTGGTAAAAGTAGATGTAGGTATTTTTAAGTTACATGAGATATTTTGATACAGGCATGCACTGTAAAACATGAAATAAGTACAACATGGAGAATGGGCTATTTAGCCCTACAAGCATTTATCCTTTGAGTTACAATCTAATTATATTTATTAAATTATTTTAAATATACAATTATTGCTTACTTTAGTCCCCTTATTGTGCTATCAAATAGTATGTCTTATTCATTCTATTTTTTTAATCCATTAACAATCCCTACCTTCCCTCTAACCCCCTATTGTTTTTCGTATGTTGAACCAGTGTTGCATCACAGGGATAAAGCCAACTTGGTCAAGGTGATTAAGCTTTTTGATGTGCTGCTGGGTTCGGTTTGCCAATATTTTATTGAGGATCTTTGCTTTGATGTTCATCACAGATGTTGGCTTGAAGTTTTCTTTGTTTTGTCTCTGCCAGGCTTTGGTATCAGGATGATGCTGACCTCATATGAGTTATGGAGAAGTCCCTCCTTTTAAACTGTTTGGAATAGTTTCAGAAGGAATGGTACCAGCTCCTCTTTGTACCTCTGGTAGAATTTGGCTGTGAAACCATCAGGTCCTGGGCTTTTTTTGGTTGGTAGGCTATTAATCACTGCCTAAATTTCAGAACTTAATATTGGTCTTTTAGGGATTTGACTTCTTCCTGGTTTAATCTTGGCAGGGTGTATGGGGCCAGGAATTGATACATTTATTCTAGATTTTCTAGATTTTTTTTTTGTTATTTGTTTGTTTTTGCATAGAGGTATTAATAATACTCCCTGATGGTAGTTTGTTTTTCTGTGTGGAAAGTGGTGATACCCTTTTAATGGTAGTTTGTATTTCTGTGGGGTCAGTGGTGATATCCTCTCATCATTTTTGTTGTGTCTATTTGATTCTTCTCTCTCTTCTTCTTTATTAGTATAGCTAGTGGTCTATCTGCTTTTTTTTTTTTTTTTTTTTTTTTTTTTTTTTTCAAAAAACTGGCTCCCGGATTCATTGAAATTTTGGAGGGTTTTTCATGTCTCTATTTCCTTTAGTTTTTTTGATCTTAGTTATTTCTTGTCTACTGCTAGCTTTTGGTTTTGTTTGCTCTTGCATCTCTAGTTCATTTAATTGTGATTTTAGGGTGTCAATTTGAGAACTTCCTAACTCTCTGAAGTGGACACTTAGTGCTATAAATTTCCCTCAACACTGCTTAGAGATTGTGGTATGTTGTCACCTTTTCTCATTGGTTTCAAGGAACTTCTTGACTTCTGACTTAATTTCATTATTTACCCAGGAGTCATTCAGGAGCAGGTTGTTGCATTTCCATATAATTGTGTGGCAGTGAATCAGTTTTTTAATCTTGAGTTCTAATTTTATTTCACTGTGGTCTGAGAGACTGGTTGTTATGACTCCTTTCCTTTTGTATTTGCTGAGAATTGTTTTAATTGTGTGGTTGATTTTAGTATGAGTGCCATGTGGCACTGAGAAAAATGTATATTCTGTTTATCTGGGAGAGTGGAGAGTCTATAGGTGTCTATTATGTCCACTTTATCCAGAGTCCTGAGTATCCTTGTTAATCTTCTGCTTTGTTTGTCTGTCTAATATTGACAGTGGGGTGTTATAGACTCCTATTATTATTGTGTGGGAGTCTAAATATCTTTGTAAGTCCCTGAGAACTTATTTTATGAATCTGGGTGTTCCTGTATTGGGTGCATATTTATGGTAGTTGGCTCTTTCTGTTGAATTGATCTCTTTGCCATTATGTAATGCTTTTCTTTGCCTTTTAAAAAAATCTTTGTTGTTTTAAAGTTTGCTTTGTCAGAGACTAGGATTGAAATCCTTGCTTTTTTATTTTTATTTTTGCTTTCCAATTGCTTTTTCCTCCATCCCTTTATTCTGAGCCTATGTGTGTCTTTGCATGTGAGATGGATGTCCTGAATACAGCACAACAGTGGTTCTTTACTCTTTATCCAATTTGCAAGTTTGTGTCTTTTAATTAGGGCATTTAGTTCATTTATATTTAAGGTTAATTTTGTTATGCATGAATTTGATCCTGTCATCATGATGCTATCTGGTTATTTTGCACACTAGTTGATGCAGTTTCTTCATGGTGTCCTTGGTCTTTATGTTTTTGCAATGGCTGGTACTGGTTTTTCCTTCCCATATTTAGTACTTCCTTCAGGAGCTCTTGCAAGACGGAGCTGGTGGTGACAACATCCCTCAGCATTTGCTTGTCTGGAAAGGATTTTGTTTCTCCTTTGCTTATGAAGCTTAGTTTGACTGAATATGAAATTTTGGGTTGAAAATTCCTTTTCTTTTTGAATATTGGCCCCCAATATCTTCTGGCTTGTAGGGTTTCTGCTGAGAGATCCCCTATTAGTCTGATTGTCTTCCCTTTGTAGGTGACCTGGCCTTTCTCTCTGGCTGCCCTTAACATTTTTTTCTTCATTTCCTTCTTGGAGAATCTGATGATTAGGTGTCTTGGGGATGGTCTTCCCATAGAGTATCTTATGGTGTTCTCTATATTTCCTGAATTTTCATTTTGGCCTGTTAAACTAGGTTGAGGAAAATTGACCTGATATGGGTTTTCCAACTTGATTCCATTCTCCCCATCTCCTTCGGGTACTTCAGTCAATCATAGGTTTGGTCTTTTTATGTAGTACCATATTTCTTGGAGGTTTTGTTCATTTATTTTTATTCTTTTGGTCTGCATGCCTTATTTCAGTAAGATGCTCTTCAAACTCTGATAGTCTTTCTTCTGCTTGATCATTCTGGCTATTGATGCTTCTTTATGCTTTACAAAGTTCTCATGCTGTGTTTTTCAGCTCCATCAGGTAGTTTATGTTTCTCTCTAAACTGGTTATTCTAGTTAGCACCTCCTGTAACCTTTTAGCAAGGTTCTTAGCTTCTTTGCATTGCATTAAAACATACTCCATTAGTTAGGAGGAGTTTGTTGTTACCCACCTTCTAAAGCCTACTTCTGTCTATTTATCCATCTCATTTTTCATCCAGTCTTGCCCACTTCCTGGAGAGGTGGTGTGATGTGGGCAGCAATAGCCGCCATTTTGTGATATGTTGCGGTTTGCACAAGTTAAGTTTCAGTTCCTGTTTTCCTGCTAAGTTTCAGTTTAATGTTTCCTGCCACAAGTCTCAGTTTAATGTTTCCTGTTGACAAGTTTCAGTCTTTGTTTCCTCGCTGATAAGTTTCAGTAATGTTTCAGTTTCTGTTTCTCCCTTGAATGTTTCAGTTTCTGTTTCTCCGCTGAATGTTTCAGTTTCAGTTCCTGTTTCTCCACTGAATGTTTCGGTTTCTGTTTCCTGCCGGTAAGTTTCAGTTTTTGAAACTTAGGAAGGCCGGAATTTCCCAACTGCAAGCTTCCTTTGCCCCGCCTCCCTGCCTGGCCTATTTAAGCTGTGAGCTCAGCAACAATAAACGAGACTTGATCAGACTCCTGTCTTGTCTCCATTCTTCGCGTCTCCTGCCCATCCATCCCCACTCCCTCCCTTTGAGCTCCTGTTGTTGTCCTGCAGGTCGGGACAGTCTGGCGCCCAACGTAGGGCTCGAAGTAAGAGGGACACAGTGAGGGACATCGTCGAAGCCGGTCGGATTGAAGGAAGAAATCCAGAGGAGGAGTCACTGCGGGAACCTGCTGCAGCCTTGCTCTCTGGTAAGTGGACGACGATATTATGGGTTAGGAAATTAGTAAGCATCAGTTTTTTGTAGAAGAACTCAGCATAGCATTAAAGGCGTGAGGAGTAAAGGTGAAAGTAAACTGGTTAATTAAATATTTTTATTATATTAAGGACATTTGTCCCTGGTTCCCTCAAGAAGGAACCATAGATCAAAGATGTTGGAAAAGAGTAGGGGATGCCCTAAAAGATTATTATGATGCTTTTGGGCTTCAAAAGGTCCCTGTAATTGCTTTCTCATACTGGAATCTAATAAATGAGATCATTACCCGAAAACATGATGATCCAGTTATTGCTAATCTCATAACCCAGGGAAAAACTTGCCTGAGAGACTCATGTAAAAATTTGTCCAATAAAAGCCCCCCCTTTAAAGAAAATTCGTTAGTTTTGGAAAAACCAGAACACAAAGAGGGCAAGGAGAAAAAGTCAGGGGGAGCTGACTTAATGTCATTTAATAGCAACTCTGGTAAAGAGGAACAGAAACCCACGGAGAGCAGTTGGCCTGTGTGTTCCTTAGAGAAATTTGCTGAACGTGTAGCCACAGGCCTTAAACAAAAATTAGCTAATCCAAAATATCGAAAGAGGATTGTATGGCTAGCCAGTCGAGCCAATAATTCAGAGGACAAAGGCATTGATTGGGATGATCTTGAGGATGAAGCAGCTCGATACCAAAATTCTGTGATCTGAGTTGGATATATTTGAAGGCATTTTGAAAGTTACGTTCAAGGCTAACACCTGAACTTTGTGTAATGTATATAAGACCTTGTGTTTATGAACCTTTCAGCTAATTTGCTTTTTTTCCCCCTTACATGCCAAGTGATGTTCAGATTTTGAATGTTTTTGTATCAGTTTTTTCCTTTGTAAATGGCATTAACATTGTTACTTGAGGTCTTGCTTAATCACTTTTGTTGTCCTGAGGACTTGAATTTACAGTGCATCAGATTTGTTGCTAATTTTGTCTGTAGATAGTCTAGCTTCATCTGTTTATGGAGATGCTACATTTTCGTTTATAAATATGTTTGTGGTATAAAAAAATGAGTATAATCAAGTTTGGCTGGAATTAATATCCCTGGGCACCCTGGAACAGGATGGTGTATATTTATGTACAACCCAGCTTCCCTTCCCCTGTAGCCATACCTCTGGGATTCTACAAAGTTATTGTAGACTTAAAAGACTGTTTCTTTACTATCCCTCTCCATCCAGAGGATTGTAAGCGTTTCGCTTTCAGCCTTCCCGCAATTAACTTTAAAGAGCCTATGAAGAGATATCAATGGAAGGTTTTGCCTCAGGACATGGCCAACAGTCCCACGTTATGTCAGTCATATGTGGCCATCACCATTGCTGAAGTTAGAAAAGATTGGAAGGATGTGTACATAATCCATTATATGGATGACATACTTTTAGCAGCACAAAAGAGGAAGTGGTCTTGTCTTGTTCCAAAAGTCTACAAACTGCCCTTACTGCTAGTGGATTAGTCATCGCCCCAGAGAAGGTGCAACTTACTGATCCCTACACTTACCTAGGATTTCAGTTAAGTGGAACTCGCCTATCGACTCAAAAGGTGCAACTCAGGCTAGACTGTTTAAAAACCCTCAATGATTTTCAAAAATTATTAGGAGACATAAACTGGCTGTTACCTTATCTAAAATTATGCAAAACTGATCTCAAGCCCCTATACGATACATTGGTAGGGGATCCCAGTCCTACTTCTTTAAGACAACTCACCCCTGAAGCAAAATCAGCTATCGATTTAGTTAACCAAGCTATCAATTACCAAACCATCACCTTTTTCGATATTGACAAACCACTCCAATTTATTATATGTCATACCTCATTATCTCCCACAGCTGTGTTCTGGCAAACTGCTCCACTTATGTGGATCCATCTTCCTAATATGCCCACTAAAGTCATTGAGCCTTACTACCTTATGGTAGCCAGTCTAATTACCAAAGGAAGAACCCTAGGCAAGGAATATTTCAGACAGGAACCTAACAACATTGTCCAACCTTATACCAAACAGCAGATCCATTGGCTCATGCAAAATACTGAAGCATGGCCCATTGCACTTGCCTCTTATACTGGCAAGCTCAATAATCATTATCCTCCCAATAAGCTTCTAGATTTTGCCAACAGACATGATTTAGTTTTTCCTAAAAATACCAGACTTCATCCCCTTCCAAATGGAATTACCATTTTCACTGACGGGTCATCCACAGGATTTGCAGCCTTTGTTACCCCAAACCAAACTATCAGCTTTCAATCCCAATCTTCGTCTGCCCAATTAGCAGAGCTACATGCAGTTATAGCTGCATTTTCCATGTTTCCCAATGATCCTCTCAATGTTTATACAGACAGTGCATACATTGCTACCTCTGTCCCAAAGTTAGAAACAGCCCCATTCATAAAACACACCTCAACCGCTGCAAACTATTTTCTCAACTACAAAAGCTATTAATTTCCAGAACACAACCTTTTTACATTGGGCATTTACATACTCATTCAGGCTTACCCGGTCCATTAGCTTCTGGAAATGCCAAGGCAGACCTAGCCACCTGTGTTCTGTTAGTTCAACTCCCTAACACCCCTCTAGCTCAAGCACAACATTCACACAACTTGCATCATCTTAATGCTCAATCCTTAAGACTACTCCATCACATAACTAGAGAACAAGCCCAACAAATAGTAAAGTCCTGCACACAATGTGCACCTCACTTACCGGTCCCACATCTTGGAGTTAACCCTCGAGGCCTCCTACCTAACGCCCTTTGGCAAATGGATGTCACCCACATCCCAGAATTTGGAAATCTTAAATATGTTCATGTCTGTATTGACACTTGTAGTGGATATATCTTTGCCACTTTACAAACTGGAGAAGCCACAAAACATGTTATTGCTCATCTTTTAACTGCCTTTGCATCCCCGGGGTGTCCACGTAAAATCAAAACTGACAACAGGCCTGGTTATGTCAGTACAGCCTTCACTCAATTCTGTACTCACCTAAACATTCAACATGTTACAGGCATCCCGTACAACCCCCAGGGACAAGGCATAGTAGAAAGAGCTCATCTCACCATAAAAACCATTCTAAATAAAATAAAAAAGGGGGAATGGTACCCCCATAAGGGATCACCAAAAAACCTTTTATCACACTCATTTATTTTAAATTTTTTAACACTGGATCAAGAAGGACACTCTGCTGCCGATCGACACTGGCATTCTGAATCCAAAAGCCATTATGCATCAGTAATGTGGAAAGATCCCATGACGTGCGCATGGCATGGCCCGGACCCGGTCCTGATTTGGGGTCGAGGATCGATGTGCATTTATGCCAAGGAAGCCGATTTGGCCAGGTGGCTTCCCGAGAGACTTGTAAAGCAAGTAGATACCAAAAAATCCGAAAAACCAACTCCACCCAGGGACTACACCGAGCCCTGAGACTCTTCTATCTTTTTCCTTTTTAGGAGTCAACAGCATGGTATTATTTATCCTGATTGCTTTCCCTCCTTGTCTTACTGTCTATCGGTCCTGTTATACTCAGCAAACTCAAGAGCTTCTCAAGATCACAAATTGAGGCCATAAAGATGCAGCCCATTCAGGTCCATTACCACAGGCTGGAGATGGCAGACCAAGAGATGGAGCTTGATACCTTTCCTCTCAGATCACCCGGCGAGCTGAACCGGTTAGCCAATGACGGGCAACTGAGGAGCATGAGTAAGGACACTCTGCCTAAGACAGGGAGGAAAACGTTTTTCCCCTCCCCATGACTGATAAGGAGTCAATGTTCTCTCATGTGGGGTCCTCTGACCTAAGACAGGCACAGTTCCCATGGGTATAACTACCCCTCAGCCTAATTTCTAAATAAAATAAAAAAGGGGGACCTGTGGGCAGCAATAGCCGCCATTTTGTGATATGTTGCGGTTTGCACAAGTTAAGTTTCAGTTCCTGTTTTCCTGCTAAGTTTCAGTTTAATGTTTCCTGCCAACAAGTTTCAGTTTAATGTTTCCTGTTGACAAGTTTCAGTCTTCCTTTCCTCGCTGATAAGTTTCAGTAATGTTTCAGTTTCTGTTTCTCCCTTGAATGTTTCAGTTTCTGTTTCTCCGCTGAATGTTTCTGTTTCTGTTTCCTGCCGGTAAGTTTCAGTTTTTGAAACTTAGGAAGGCCAGAATTTCCCAAATGCAAGCTTCCTTTGCCCCGCCTCCCTGCCTGGCCTATTTAAGCTGTGAGCTCAGCAACAATAAACGAGACTTGATCAGACTCCTGTCTTGTCTCCATTCTTCGCGTCTCCTGCCCATCCATCCCCACTCCCTCCCTTCGAGCTCCTGTTGTTGTCCTGCAGGTCGGGACAGTGTGATAATTTGCAGAACAAGAGGGGCACTCTAGTCTTTTTGGTGTTCAGCACTTTTCTGTTGATTTTTTCTCAATGTCATGACTTTGTCTAGTTTCAATTTTTCAGGCTGCTGACCCTTAGATGAGTTTTTTTTTTTTTTTTTTTTTTTTGAGTCTTTTTTGTTGATGCTGCTGTTGTTGCTTTCTGTTGGTTTGTTTTTCTTTCAGTGAGCAGGTCCCTCTTCTGTAGGGTTGCTGTAGTTTGCTGGGGGCTCACTTCACACCCTATTCATTTGATTAACTTCCACACCTGAAGATGTCACTTGAGGAGGCTGGAGAACAGCAAAGCTGAATGCCTGCTCCTTGTTCTGGGAACTCTGACCTTGAGGGGCACCAACCTGATGCCAGTAGGAACACTCCTATATAGGGTGCCTCACAACCCATGTTGGAGGGTCTCACCCAGTTGGATGGCATGGGGAGCAGGGTAGGCCCATTTAATGAAACACTTTGGCTTTCCCTTGGTAGAGGGAGTGTGCTGCACTGGGGGGAACCTACTTGTCTGGGCTGTAGGTTGTCTCTCCTGTCCCATGTGGCTTTCATGTGGACTGCTGCACCACACTGTTCTTCTTTCCTCTCCGTGGGTCAAGCCAGTAAAACAGTCAGTCCTGATGGCAGGACTTGGATACCTTGGTTGCCAGTTCTGGATTAGCATGCTGTTTTGGTTCTTTTCAATGAGAGCCTCTGGTCCCAGCTTCTTCTAGTCAACCATCTTTACCCTGCCCCCCTTAGCTTTTTGAGAAATCTTTAAGGTGTTCTCCATAGTGATTTTACTAATTTACATGCCCACTAACTAGAATTTCCTTTCTTAACATCCTCACAGGTATTTACTATTGTCTGTCTTTTGAATATGTCATTGTATTGGGATGAGATAATATCTTATTTCAAATATTTTGTCCTTTTTATTGAATTATTGGATGCTTTCCTATAAAGTTCTTTTAGCTCCTTATGTATAATAGCTGTTAATCTCTTATCAGAGTGGTAGTTTGAAATCATTTCTCCAACTCTGTTGGTTGTCTATTTGCTTTATTATACAGAAGCTTTTTAATGTGATATGATCCCTGGAGTTTCCTTTTAAGCATATCTGCCTAATTACTTTTTAGCTTTTGAGTGTACACTTCTAGTAACTGTAAACTTACTATCTTTTGAATTCAATTCTGTATCTTATGGTGACAGAACTGAAATGAGAGTTCCCTGATCCCTCTCATAGAACATGCAACAGGGGTGTAGCTTGCCTTTTTGATCACCCCATCCAGCTGCTTAAGCAGCTAGCAAGAGAGGAAATATGCAGATGGACAGGGGCAGCGGCTGGGAGAAGAGCTTTGGCGTCCAGACTTAAGACAGTGTCTAGGGATGGGTGCCCTGCAACCCCAGTGTTACAAAGCTCTTTTAGCTTTGCTGTTGGCAGATGGCTTTTTTGTTGACCAACTCAATGGACTCTCTGCCTTTTTGCAATAGTAGAGGGCCAGTGTAACAGCTTTCTGTATCTTGAGTTCTTTCCCAGCATCCCAGAAATATTGGTCATATATTGATTTGAAGAATGAATGCAAGGTTTTATTGAGTTGTGGCTTTTAGCGGGATGGGTGGGGATCTGGAAGGTAGATATATTTGAGTTGTTGTAATTTGAGATGAAGTAGAGTATTCCCTGGGCTTAGAATATTGGTAATGAGGCTAAAGGAGAAGAGGACAGACAGTACGTTCTTGCAAACCAAGCAGAGTAAATAGGTCCCATTGGGCACAAGTCAGTACAGTATACAGTCCAGACAAATTGGAGGACCTAGTGAACATTCCTAAGTGTAGAGAAAAATTGTGACAGAACCTGCCTGTGACAAAGTCTTTAGATTGTAGATGTATGTCAAAATTTTAACCTTTGCCCTGTTTTCCACAACTACTATCATCTCTTAGGCCATCACTATATTCTCTACAAATGTATTTGTTCTTTTGGAGAATTTATGTTTCTATGTGGATCTGTTTGTTTATTATCTATCTTCCCCATTGGATTGAGAGCTCTATGAAAATAAGTGTTGGTGGTCAGCTCTTTAGTCAAACTACTTAGCACAATTCCAAGAACATAGTAGATTTTTCCTGAATGTTTGTTGTTTGAACGACTAATATGTCTATGACCCCTTAAGCCTGAAGAAACATGAAGCCCAGAGGTCTTAAAAAGAAGAGGTCTAGATCTGCAAAACAGAATGTTTGTCAGAGTTACTTTCTCATGTTTATTTTCAAATGACATTTTGACATGTATCCTTAAAAAAAACACAAACCGTTAAATATAAACTTTTACTTAAGACCTATATATATCAAATATCCTCACCTTATTTCTGATTCCATATTCTCACCTTATTTCTGATTCCATCTCCATCATTGAACCTTCTCATTACTGTGTTTAGAATAAAGGAAGGAACAGAGATTAGGAATGGAATGGAAAAATAAAATGGGATTAGAATGAAGAACAGGTAGGAGGTAGAACACAGTGAGAGTAACGAGAGAAATGAAGGTGAAGAACATCTTTTACATTTTGATATGGTTTGCAGGTGTGTCCCCACCCAAGTCTCATGTTTAATTTTAATCCCTAATGTTGAAGGTGGACCTTGGTTAGTGGTGATTGGATCATGGGGACAGATTTCTCATGAATGGTTTATCACCATACCCAATCCTACTGTCCTCGTGATACTGAGTGAGTTCTCATTAGAACAGGGGGATGGAGGCAGCAAACCACATTGCTATGTAGGTACTTATGCAACAATCCTGCATGATCTGCACATGTACCCCAGAACCTAAAGTACAAAAAAGAAAAGTGTGTGGCACCTCCACCCTCACTCTTTCTTGCTCCTGATCCTGGCATGTGAGATGCTTCACTCTTCCTTTGAATTCCACCATTACTATCACCTTCCTGAGTGCTCCCCAGAAGCCAAGCAGACACCAGCACCCTGCTCTCTGTACAGCCTGTGGAACTGTGAGCCAATTATTTTTTCTTCATAAATCACCCAGTCTCGGGTTTTTTATACCAATATTAGAACAGACTAATACACATCTACTATTTTGGTAATCAACCAATATAATTTGTATATACTGAAACCTACATCTAAATGTTTTGCTTTGTTGCTAGGGTAGCTTAAAGGATGATGCCTGGCTTTACCTGTGCCAGGAGACATATTCAGAAACCTGGAACAGAACTTGAGGAAAGAGACCTGAAGGGAAGTATAGGCTATCTTGAATTGGTTGTTTATAGGCTAGGGATCTTTACACAAGTTCTACTCCTTTCTGGTTCTCCATAAACCTTCTCAGTTCCTGGTTGCTGCCTACAATCAATCAGAACTTTGTCTCTTTAATTGAAATCTTATTTTCTATTATAATAGAACTCCTTACCACAATATCATTCAGCAAGACTAACATGATAGTTTGAAAGTTCAATCTTACTTTCATCTTTGAGATGAAGTATAGTTTAGTAGCAAAAGTGTTGTAATATTATCTGAAAGTTTTCTCCTGAAATCCTAGCTCCATTACTTCTTAGTGGAAAGTAAATTTCCCTCCATTAGTCTGATGTCTTATCTGTCAAGTATAGTTAATAATGCCTTCCTCGCTTTTGACAAAATTCAACAACCCTTTATGCTAAAAACCCTCAATAAACTAGGTATTGACGGAACGTATCTCAAAACAATAAAAGCTATTTACGACAAACCAACAGCCAATATCATACTGAATGGGCAAAAACTGGAAGCATTCCCTTTGAAATCTGGCACTAGACAAGGATGCCCTCTCTCACCACTCCTATTCAATATAGTACTGGAAGTTCTAGCCAGAGCAATCAGGCAAGAAAAAGAAATAAAGGGTATCCAAATTGGAAAGGAGGAAATCAAATTGTCTCTATTTGCAGATGACATGATTGTATATCTGGAAGACCCCATCATCTCAGCCCAAAATCTCCTGAAACTGATAAACAACTTCAGCAAAGTCTCAGGATACAAAATCAACGTGCAAAAATCACAAGCATTCCTATACACCAGTAATAGACTTCAAGAGAGCCAAATCAAGAACGAACTGCCATTCACAATTGCTACAAAGAGAATAAAGTACCTAGGAATACAACTAACAAGGAACGTAAAGGACCTCTTCAAGGAGAACTACAAGCCATTGCTCAACGAAATAAGAGAGGATACAAACAGATGGAGAAACATTCCATGTTCATGGTTAGGAAGAATCAACATCGTGAAAATGGCCATACTGCCCAAAGTAAT